>NC_135656.1:62297493-62597493 GCF_964188315.1 Podarcis muralis | reverse complement strand
TGGAAGAGTTCTCAGTTAAAGGGCCCACCCTCTGTGAGCCACCTCCTCTTCCCCGCTCCACACCACTGACAGTTCCAGGCTCTTCTCCTTAGACTTTTGGGAAGATGAGGCCAGCTAGTACCATTGATCCTTTAGAGGCCCTCTACTGAGATCTCAGTCGACTCAGGGTGAAGGATCTTAAAATTTCAAGCCTCCTCAAATTCATCAAGACCACCACCATCTTGAATTACAGTGTCTGCAATGAATAAGCAACATTGCCTAACCTGCCTTCAAACAAGTCAAGACTGATGGTTAATTAAGAGATCATCTTAAGAGTGCCCTAGCAGAACTGGCTCACGTGCCACAGTTGAAAACAGTGGCTATAGCACGAAACCCTGGTCCCTCCTTCTTGTGGTATCTTTCTATACCCAGAGTACATCTAGACCACAGTTCTCCATGCTTTGGTTTGGAGAGGTGGTTTATACATATTGTAAACAAATACCGTAGAGGCAAATGCACTGCCAAACTCATTGCAGGGAATAGGTGCCAGAGTGCATGAGCTGTACTGGTCCCCATCCACTGTGTGGACCACAAGGGGCTGTCATAGACTGGTGTAACTCACATGACTCAGCAGCGGAGCATGTTAAGTCGCCCCACATTCTGAACGACACAGGGCTTACATTTACTTCTTGATTCCTGAAACATGAGCTTTCTTCATTTGCTTCGAAAAACGCCACAATATTTTAAAATCCACACACTGACCGTGTTGATTTGAGACACACTACAGAATGTTTTGGAGCTGAGACTGAGTAAGACTTTGGACTCTCGCTAGGCAATTGGGAGCCAGCTGTGGGATCATGTTTACCTGCTGAGCTAGCGTTGGGTGTCAGTTTTAATGACACACTTTCAGCTGTGCACAGCAGCCTGGTTTTTTTAGCATCAGAGGTTTCATAACCCTCGGATCAGTGAGCGGCTTCGGCCAAAAGCGTAAAGCTCAGATTCAAGAACAAATGATGTAACACAGGGTGGACTCATTGGGGCCCTAAACCTCTGAAAGAACACTTCAGCAAATTAAGAAAGGGGGTGGTGGAAACCCCCTAAGTAAGAGAATACAAGCCGCTAATTCTGTTTGGATTCAGAGAGTAGCCAAGTCACTATGAACCACAAAGCACTTCATTCCTCATATGCTGTACACCTGCTACTGCTGTCCAGCCTATGTCAGGGCAATTTGTGTCTCCTTTCCAACTTCATTCTGCTCAAGGATTTTGCTTCATGAGAGAACTCTAAGGCAGTTCTATTAGCTGGAGGTAAGGTAAAGGTAAAGGTACCCCTGCCCGTACGGGCCAGTCTTGACAGACTCTAGGGTTGTGCGCCCATCTCACTTAAGAGGCCGGGGGCCAGCGCTGTCCGGAGACACTTCCGGGTCACGTGGCCAGCGTGACAAGCTGCATCTGGCGAGCCAGCGCAGCACACGGAACGCCGTTTACCTTCCCGCTAGTAAGCGGTCCCTATTTATCTACTTGCACCCGGGGGTGCTTTCGAACTGCTAGGTTGGCAGGCGCTGGGACCGAACGACGGGAGCGCACCCCGTCGCGGGGATTCGAACCGCCGACCTTACGATCAGCAAGCCCTAGGCGCTGAGGCTTTTACCCACAGTGCCACCCGCGTCCCTATTAGCTGGAGACACCCTTGCACATACCAGTCATCCTCTCTGGGTTAGTTAAATTTCTCAGCCTAACTGGAACCGTTTTGGGGTGAGCTTTTATTGTGATCACCGATTACTCAGCATCACTTCTCAGACTCCTGCCTTGTCCTTGGCCCAGCATCACCCTGCTTGAAGCAGCAGCACAGCAGCATACCGTGGCTTGGAAAAGATGCAACTACACCATGGTAATTGTAGAATTGCAATTGTTGTCAGGCTGGGTGCAAGGAATGGCCTTTGCTTCTGTGCTTGTCATACAGTATTTATGGAGAGAGCCAGCAGAATCTGCACACATCCAGGGAGAATGCGAAACTTATGTTTGCCATTGTCCACTGGCCTAGAAATACTAACCAGATCAGCTTGCACATAGTCAATATGCTGCTGGCTCCGGGAGGATCTCATGGGTGGTCTTGTCGTGAACTGGCTGGGCATCCTCAGCTTTGCAAAGATTCTTGATTGTGTCACATGGTGCCACATCTCAAATCTCTTTCCACAGCAAGTGGACAGGATGGTCCTGAAAGCAAAGATAAAAACAACGTAGCTTGCAATCCTCAAGATTCCTTAGTAAGTAGGGTTGGCATTGACACCATTAGCAAGAATGGGGTCCTCTGTTCTGACCTGGATATATACAGATTTCTGCAATGGGCTAGAAATGGGGGACTGGTCTCTGTCCAAAGGCACATGCCTGCACTGCTTAGGTAAACTGAAAGATGACTGTGCAGAACACGGCAATCAAATAAGGCACAAAAATGCCTATAGAGAAATGTACTCAAGTGGTCTGGGGCGTTCATGTTGGAGCTATGTGGGAGGCAAAATGTGCTCATTTAAAAATAAAAATAAAAAATCCTTCCAAAAGGCACATCTGTAAGAAAAGAAAAATACTGAAAGCAAGGCAGGGTGTTCTCTTAGGAAATCATCCAAAGCTCGCTGATATCAAAGGGAGAAATGAAATAGCCGTTAGATCATCGCCCTTGTGGTGTTGTTTTAAACAGGCACACAGATTTTCATGCCTGTGGTTTGCATTGAGAAAGCTGAGGACTCTGCTCCTTTAATGTGACCATCCCTTGTCCATTTAGTATCTTCCATTTGGCTAGAGGAGACTGAGCAATGAGAGGTTTCGTGGGTATTAGTGGCCCAGAAGTGTCCTCTTCTATTTCATATGCTGTGTTTGATGACAATCTTCTTAAAATCACCAGTTCACTTTGCCAAATCTGTATATAATTTGCACCCTATATGTAGGGTTGCCATATTTCAAAAAGTAAAAACCAGGACACCCCGAAAGTTGTTGAGCTTTTTTTAAATAAGAAACCACCAAAATTGTGTAACCTGTAGGGAATATGAAGAAGATTCTTCCTTTGTGTGCATGGCTTGAATTTGGCATGTGTTTGTTTGTTTGTTTGTTTGTTTGTTTGTTTGTTATTTAACAAATTACTATTAGTTTTCAAATCCTTGCAAACTTTGAAGATTCCAAACATTTCCCAGTTCATGCTCATTGCTTTTAAAGCACAAGTCAAGTTAACTCCCTGGCCTGTGCAGAGCAATGGGGTCATGACTGCATCCACAGCTCTGCCATCATGCATGGCAATTGGGGCAGAAGGTGGAGGGGAGCAAGATTGCAGCACCATCCTGAAACCTGTGCAGTGATCAGATCCAGATCGGGTCTGACGCCGTCACATGACAGCAGTGAATTTGACTTGGAATCTGATGAATCCCAAGCTAGGTTAGTCTCTCCTGTTCCATATGAACCTAAGACAAGTCTGCTGGGTCAGAGCAAGCGCCCATCTAAGTCCATCCTGGTCTCACAGTAGCCGACCAGATGCCTGTGGAAAGCCTGCATGCTGGACATGAGCAAAACAGCACTTTGGAGACCTGTTGTTTCCCAGCAACAAACTGAAGCTCAAGCAATGAATGCTCAAGGATAGGTGGAACTGGATCATGTCTCTGTGACTGGAATATTATGAAGGGCTGTAGAACAAAACTGTGTACGATTTTGCTTTGGCAGTAGCTCATTAGCAGACGCAGAGCTTAAATAAATCTAGCTTTGCGTTTTATTTGAATCACACAGTCAGGCACAGAAAAACCCACAACCCACCCACCAGAAGTTGCTTTGCACATCCAAACCCACAGCATTTTGGATTCTGTCTTGGAAAACCAGCTGTGGCCTAGGGCCACCATCAATGGTTTCTGAAGCACCAATGCTGTTCCCTAAATTGTGGCTGATAAGGCTGCATAAGCAGATCTGGCTCTGACTCATTCTTCATTCCTCACAGAGCACTTGGGCGTAACAGGACTGTTGTGAGATAACCCAGAATTCTCCCACTCTTCTTGCAGCCAGAAATATGCAAATTACAAAACGTGCTCAGTATTTAAACAAATCAGTCAAATGATACATAAACACCATCCAGCCTCAGTGAAAGGCTGTAGCCACATTCTGTGGCTAATATATAAGGAAAGGAAATGGAGGTCTATAGGGAGAAGCCTGGAACCATGACATGGGGGGCTGACCCTCAGCCTGTTTACCTACAATTCTTCCTACACCCTCCCCACTTCCCATAGTGCCTATCATTCAGTGCCTCTTATCAGCTAGTGCCTAATATTTAGCAAATAAGAAGGAGCAGGAAGGAAGTAAAGCTTGAGAAACAACTAGGAATCAGCAAGGGAAGAATAGGTTGCCTTTCTGTCTATCACCCTCCACCGGTTATTGCAAGAACCTCACAGGTTCCCAAAGGCAGCTTGCAAAAAGTTAAAATTAGAACACATAACACTTACTATGTATTCCAATAGCTGAGAAAGCACTTGAGCCTGAATGAGTATTAGCAACATGGACGTTTGACTACATCCATTGATCATCATAGGATAAAAAAAATAAAAATCTAGACCCATCATTCATTCATTCATTCATTCATTTTAAAAGCATATTTATAAACTGTCAACTAAAAAAATCATGGTGGTCCACAATAAAATAATTAAAACATCATAAAATAAAATATGTGGAACAAATGATCAACGCTGAATTAAATCAATTCTCTGAAAATGCTTGACAACACAGAAACATTTTCAGTAGCATATTGAGTTTTACATGTAATTCACTTCATAGTGAGCTTCATCTATGCACGTAGGGTCACTTAATTCACTGTTACTCCATTTCAGGATGAAAAACTATTGCAAAAAAGAGTAGTAGTATTCTTCAATTTGCTGCAGTGGAGAGTTTTCCACAAAAACACAGTGACCTGTCAATGACCTAACAGATAGAAGCAGTGTCATGGCTGAAACCTTGAAATGCTTTATGTTTATAGACAGGAGCCAGGATTTAAAATAATGAAGCCACTTAATCATTTCACTAACTGAATAAAGGAAATCTGTGTGCTCACTCATACCGATTCTGAAAATCCAGCACCTTTATGAACTGGGTCAGGGAAGAAAACAAGGAATGGCTACACCCATGAGGTAAAAAGTGTTAATCTCGATTATTTGCTGTTTCCATATGTATTCTAACACTGCTTTTAGAAGACATGTTCTCAACAGCACATCTGCTAACCAGTTAGCCAATGACTTCTTGCATCTTCCTGAAGCATCCTTATTATGCCAAAAGCCTTTGAAGAAGAAATGTATCTGGCCGTCTAGTCTTGCTTATCCTAGCAGCTTCCTTTCCTTCAAAATTGCCACTTCCCAACAACAAAGGGAAACGGTAAAGGGACGGTATCCGCAATATACAAAATACCACTCCAAAATCCCACAAATCCCCTAGACGCAATCAAAAAACAATGGAAGAATGACATAGGCTATGAGATTAACCCCACTCAATGGACCAGAATGTGGTCTAAACCCCCCTTTAAATCCATATCAACGAAAAGAAAAGAACTGACACTGAAACTCACCTACAGATGGTACCTAACACCAAGAAAACTAGCGCTAATATGCCCAGGAACCTCACCAAAATGCTGGAGAGGGTGCACCTCCACATGTGGTGGGAGTGTCCCAAAATCCAACTATTCTGGACAACAGCCATACGA
Organism: Podarcis muralis; assembly: GCF_964188315.1. Taxonomy (NCBI): domain Eukaryota; kingdom Metazoa; phylum Chordata; class Lepidosauria; order Squamata; family Lacertidae; genus Podarcis; species Podarcis muralis. The sequence continues at coordinate 62,591,799 of NC_135656.1, read as the reverse complement.
GAAATATGTAAAATAACTAAGCAAGTATTAGACATCACCCCAGAATTGGCCCTACTAAACATCTTCCAAGACAACAATGCCATTTACACCACAAATAACTCATAACCCACCTACTTTCAGCAGCCAAAAACACCATAACCAGACACTGGAGAGACCTGTCAGGAGTAAGCATGGACCAATGGTACCAAATAGTATGGGAAACAGCCCTACTAGAAAAATTAACCAATAAACTGAAACTGACACAGGGACAAACAGAAGAAGACGCCTTCACCCCAGTATGGCTCCCCTTTATCACATACACAGCCCAACAAGACAATGACAATAATCCACCAACAGCATACAAATCAATATGGCTAACCTGATCCAAAACACCCACCCACCCCATTCACACACGAAAACAAAGATCACCACAGCCAACCACAAACAAACAATCACACCCTAGACCAACCCCAACCTCTCTCACCACCAAAGGAACACAAGTGAACAACACAAGCAACGCTGACACCAAACTCTACATACACTAAGCATAATAGAAACATCGCCACCCAACCCCACCCCCATCCATCTTCCCTTCCTCCACCCCCTTTCTTCCCCCCTTTTTTTTCTTCTCCCCCTAATGTCTCAACAAATGAAACGGATTTGTAAAAACGTTACATGGGGGGGGGGGAATACGAGGCATTACACTTACTTCTGTAAAACAAGAAAATCCTTAATAAAATTTTTTTTTAAAAAAAATGCCACTTCCCTTCCCACCCACTCCCAAAAAGTGATTGCTCTCCTCTCTGATACCCCTGAACTAGGTAACTGGGGTAGGTGTTCCTGCCAACTCAACAGCTGGAGTGCTTGGGTTGAACAATGCCAGGTAGTGGGGTGTGTGTGTGTGTGTGTAGACTCTCACTGTTTTTACAGATGGGCTTGGAGTGCTGGTGTGCATTTCAAATGTATGCTGTAGATGTGACCTAAAGCTGAGATTTTAACCCTTCAAGGGGGCTGCTACATTAGCATATTTTGCAGCTCCAAAGTTGATTGGATATGTCCCTGGTAGGCTCCAAAACACTATTGAATTGGCATGTTCCGAGAATTTAAAAAATGATTGATGGTCAGACCACTAGTTTTATTCATCATCTAATCGTCAGTGCTTTTTTTCTTAAAAAAAAAAAGTTTAGGGGTACTCTCATTTTTACTCAAGAAAATCACCATTTTATAGTTCAAATTGGGAAAATAAATACAGTAAATGGACAAAAGTACAAAGATTCACAAAATGTTTAGGGATATGTGTACCCCTGCGTACTCCCAGGGGGGAAAGCACTGCCACTATTTAATATCTGGAATTCGTAATTCTTTGTTGTCACTATCTAGGTGTGTTATTTGTTTCCCCTACCATGCTCTCAGGACAAATTGGCAGTTGTATGCAGCCCAGAAATGAGAGTTCAAGCCAAGCCAAGCCGCATGCTCTCTGGAACACGTAAGACTTCAGTTTGGAATTCTGAACAGTCAAGTTTTTCCCCAGGTTAACAGAGCTTAGGTTCTGCTCGCTAGTTTGTGAGCAAGCTGAGTTTGTATCCCAGAGTGCTTTGGAAGAACTCCCTGACTCATGTCATTCCTAATTTTAGCTCTCCCGCTCAGACATCAAGAAATCAAACTGCATTCTTGACCCATGGACTCATCACTAAGAACCTTCTCTGATAAATAGAATCTTGTCCTGCTCACCTAAATATCTTGCTAAATAATGTACCCAGTGTGCCAGGAGGGTCTTGTAATGTAATCACTTACTATATGTTTTTAGATTCCCCCTGGTTTGCCTGGATTAAATGATTGGGCAATCAGATTCACGAAGCAAGGAGAACAGGATAGGAAATCTATTTTTCCTTCCTGACTGCTTACATTTCACCTGCTTCTACCTACACAGCCTCCTCTCGTGGCAAAGCTGTTGGGAGGGTTGAAACATACTTGTTGCAGCTTGTACAATGGAGCGCGGTATTAAAATAACACAGAGCACAGGTCATTCCATTTCCCATTACAGAATCAGAAGACAGCTGCAAGCCTTGTTGACAGACCAGAGCTTCCCCAGAGTTCAGAGCAGTTTGGATCCAGAGTTTCAGTTCTTTGCCATGTGAAAATTATATGAGGGGGGGGGGGAGAAAATAGCAGACTTTGCTGTCAGCTACCCATCAAGCAACCCAACCAAAGTTCTACCTGTCTTGCAAAGAAGAATGCAATGAAAAGACTTGGTGGCTAGACATTGCCTGGAATGTTCATAAATGTGGGCAGGAATCTGATGCTCCAACACATCAAAGGAACTGGAATATATGGACACATTTTTCCCCACCCTTTTTTTTAAAGTGTCTCTAAGTAACTCTCTAAAACCACTCCGGTTTACCTCTGAGACTCATATTTCCTTACATAAAATGCAAGAAAAGAATACTGTAAACCTTTGCTGCATTCAAAAGAAGAATTTATAGAACTAAAACTATTTTTGCACAGTGAATAAGCCACACTCCTCCTGGTTTCCAGGAAGAAAGGAAGGCTGAGATTTTAAGAAGAACAGTTTGAAATCACTGCCCACCTCAAAAAAGAAAAAAAAGGGGGGGTGAGAGTAAACTGTAGCAGAAAAGCAACACTTGCTTTGGAGGAAGTTTCCCCATCTCATTTCTAGGGACTACCCAGTAAATAAAGCCTGCAATCTGCATGTACAAACAGATTTCTCTGCATATGGATCAGCCACAGATGGTGTGGAAGAGAGTCTGGTATGGGGCAAATGACGCATTCAGCAAAGTGGGTGAGAGGCCAGCAGGGGTGGAATTCAGGGCAGCGGGTGGGTACCAGTTCCCAGCCTACCTAATTATTATTGCCTTGAGGGTCTCAGCATTTAACCTTGTAAATTCTGTTTGGCTAACAGAAAACAATAAAAAAATATTTAGAACATTAAGGTTTTTTTATTTTACTGTAATCAAAAAAATATTTATAGGCAGATGTATGCAGGCATACACATACCATTAGACAGTGGAGCCAGCTCATGGGAGCTGAGCCCTTTTGGGCCGCCAAATATTTTGGGGTGGGGGCCAGCCCCCCAATGTCCAAAAAGCATGGAGGTGAAGCACAGAGCCGAGTGTGGCATGGCTGCAGTGACCAGCTTCTTCTTCTCCTCCTCCTGCCATGGAGGGGAAGAGGGTCAAAGCAGTCCCGCACTGGTGGGGGTGTGAGGAGGAGCAGCCGGCCATTGGAGCCACATGGTTGCCATATTCTGCTGCGCCCCAGATCCTCCCGGCATCCTGGTGTCACACGCACAACATCCCCCCTTCCCCACCGCCCTCACAAACTGGTACCTCTGCCATTACATTACAGGAGGCTGCAGCACAGCTGATATTTCTTGTTATGGGTTTTTTTGGCCTGGATTCTTAAGGTTAAAATGATGACCCACAGTGAGAAACATTGTGTTGGTTCCCTCATATCATCTTTAGACATGTTGCCTTCTTGATCAGGTACCAGAGGGGTTGTTTTTTTTTCCTAGAAGGGACCATGCATCACTGTGGCCCACCCTGCCAGGTGAACCTCTTGTCATATAATAATAATAACAATTTATTATTTGTACCCCATCCATCTGACTGGGTTTCCCAAGCCACTCTGGGCGGCTCCCAACAGAAGAAGAAGAAGAAGAAGAAGAAGAAGAAGAAGAAGAAGAAGAAGAAGAAGCTATAAAACATTAAAAACTTCCCTAAACAGGACTGCCTTCAGATGTCTTCTAAAAGTCAGATATAGTGGAACCTCAGTTTTTGAACGTAATCCGTTCTGGAAGACAGTTTGACTTCCAAAACGTTCAAAAAATGAGGCACAGAGGGCTGTCTGCAATTTCAGTGGAGAAAATTGGAAAAAACCTCAGTGGAAGCTGTTCAACTTCTGAGGTATGTTTGAAAACAGAAGCAATTACTTCTAGGTTTTCGGCGTTTGAAAACCAAAACGTTCAGCTTCAGAGATACTCGAAAACCAAAGTTCCACTGTAGTTGTTTATTTCCTTGACATCTGATGGGAGGGAGTTCTACAGGGCGGGTGCCGCTACCAAAAAGGCCCTCTGCCTGGTTCCCTGTAACCTCACTTCTCACAGTAAGGGAACCACCAGAAGGCCCTCGGCACTGGACCTCAGTGGGGGTGGAGATGCTCCTTCAGGTATACTGGGCCGAGGCCATTTAGGGCCTTAAAGGTCAGCACCAACACTTTGAATATGTGACCAAGTTGTACACAGGGCCTCCCGGCTGTGGCCAGAAGTATTTTTGACCAATTTAGGATAGTACAGCATTTGCATACCTCATATTGTTAGTATGCCACCTTTCCATAGTTGAAACCATGCTCAAGGTGGTTTACAACACAGAAAAAAATCACGTAATTAGAAATATAACAAAAGTAGTCCTAAACAATATATAAAACACATCAAAAAAGTACACAACCCAATCAGCCAATTTCCACATAAATCATAAGATCTCAAAATAAAGATACAAAAAAAATATCAATATCAATAACAGCAACAAGCTCCCTGCCTAAACGATACTCCAACCCAAGCCCAAACATTTACTAACTGTGGGTCTTGTCTCACAAATGAGTCGCAAAGCCTGCCCAGGTGGGTCATAGGCTTTATAAGTGAACCCATATATCACATGGGGTGCTTACATTCCCATGAGCAAAACTGTGAATAACTTTGTAAGTTCTATTTCAACAACTTCCACATTAATAGGGACATTAAGCAAATTTTTGCTTGAGTGCCTGAAGTGATGGTTGGGTACAAGGAAACTTGCAGTTAAGATGCACAAAACTGATAGCTCCCAAAGACCTGAGGTCCAAAATTTGTGTAACGATTAACAGATAAATAAATAAATTTGGACTTGGAGGGGTCACCATTCCAAGAAGGCTGGGAACCACTGAGATAGTACACTAGCTGTGTCTTCTCCTCTGCCCAAGAATCCAGCCTGTGCGCAGGGCTCAAGAGGCTTCCCACATGAATTAGCATAGAGTACAAAAGCATGACCTTATTTCTGTGATGCTGTAGCCAATATTCTGAGTTCTTAGGAACATAGCCCATTACTAAACAGAACTATGGTTCTCTGACCGGAGGTGACATATTGGCTATGGCCTTGGGTCTTCTGCATAGGGTGTGTTTTTACAAGTGAAGCAACATGCTAAGAAGGAAATTGCTCCCTCGTTCTTTGTAGGCTTCGCAGAGTTAATGAGCGAGCATGTCTCCAGGCCCAGAGCCCATTTCAACACGTGGTTTCAATAAGCGGCACTGGGAGGGATACAATAGCTTCTTGTGAAAGAAGCATATGGTTCACTTCAACCACAAGGAAATGGCAGGTGGTAAGGGTGGGAGGGAGATGCTGAAGTTTACAGAAGGAGGGAGGTAACAAATAGAAAGGGTCCCCCTCCCAGCCCATATTTTTTTAACAGTGCTATGGAAAAATGCATATTAAGTATGTAAATGCTTGTGGAAAAGGACCCCACTAATTTTAATGAGTAGAAATAAGTATGTGGGGCAGAGGATTAATATCAAATAGATATACATACGTAGCTCAGAAGGAAAGAGTAAGGACAATGAACCCCAGAAAATATGTCGCCCTGTGAGAGGCATTGTGGAGAGACTTAGCCAGAACCAATTAATCACACTTTATAGCTTGTTGCTGAAGCAACAATAAATAATGGAAAACACGCAAGAGGAAGCAACCTTCTGCCCTGTTGCAACAGGAAGCTAATCTTGGAGAGGTTGATGTCTAGGAGAGATACATTTGGAGAAAATTTGTTACTCCTAAATGGTGTCTCCAAACACTGAGTCTGAGTGTTTAATCTCCTTCGAGTTTTGATTGAGAAACAAACCATCTTTGCTAGGCTGTAGTGATTTCGCGTTCTAAGAACTGCAAAGTACATTTTGCCACCAAATAGTAACTGGAGAGCCCAACCAAAATGGGTAAGAGATGACAAAAGAGACCTTTATTTCCCATTTCCTGGACAATTGGGTACAGGTTTCCATAGAAGAGTCATCTTGTAGCCTCTTCAAAAGTGCTTCCAGTCCCCAAATCAATACAATGGCTGGTATCACAATGACAGGCAGGCAGTAGTCACCAGTTTATTGAAAAAGATACCAATGGTGGAATGTCTAGATCCACTGTAAAATTGCCCATCTGCTAACTTCAGTCTCTGATATTAATGTATTGTGCTACACTTTCCCGCTGCTGGCAGCCTGTTCTATGTGAGTGGCCCCAACTTACTATTTTAAAGAGTCTAGATAAAGTTACTGACCCCCCAAAATGACATGACCAGCTCAAGCTATACTTTTTTATTACTCAAACGGTACATATTTTTCCAACCCTTTATTCAAAACCAATAGGGATAGGATTTTATAAGAAGAAAATTGTGATGTTTGACATTCTTGCAAGGTCTAGTGTTGCTCGCAAAGCATATATGCAAGTTTGATAATAGCTCTGGTGTCCTACAAACAGAAATGTCTTCCATCATAGAGAATGAATTATTTCACTTTCAAGGTTGAGGAATTGATGGAAATATTTTGAATAGTTGCTATTGAAGAGCACAGTCCATAATGAAATGCTTTTAAATGAAGCTAAGTTTTTCTTGAACGATTTTCAGAAGTAGGCACTGCAATATTTATTTTTTAAAAATCCCCTACCCTCTTTCTGAAATTCTGAATAATGATGAGAAATGATGACTAGACCAGTGTTTCCCAACCTTGTGCCTCCAGCTGTTTTTGGACTACAATTCCCATCATCCCTTGCCACTGGTCTTGCTAGTCAGGGATGATGGGAGTTGTAGTTTAAAAACAGCTGGAGGCACAAGGTTGGGAAACACTGGACTAGACAATGTTGCTTTAGCCAAACAAACCTGGGTGACATTTTCCCTAGTGTAGTTTATCTACTGCAGGCTTCCTCAACCTCGGCCCTCCAGATGTTTTGAGACTACAGTTCCCATTATCCCTGACCACTGGTCCTGCTAGCTAGGGATCATGGGAGTTGTAGGCCAAAAACATCTGGAGGGCCGGAGTTTGAGGAAGCCTGATCTAGTGGAATGTGTTTTGTTTGTTACCTGAGCACCGTTTCATGTGGTGTCCAGGATGTAATTCAAAGCTTCAAGTGGGGTCTTCCTAGACTATTGCAATCATAAATCCCAGAGAATAACTTATGACTCCCAAGAATCTCAACAATGTCAACATTCTTCTCCCTCCTTGTTGACTTTTTATTGTCTCACCACATTGTCTAGACATTGTTTCCTTCAAATTGTCCAGCTTCTTTCTTCCCACAACAGAAATGCAATAAATAGATAAAAAGACAATTACACCATCATAAACACAGGAATACTGGCTGGTGTGGGCTCAAGGATACATGTGCTTTAGTGTAATTTATGGACATCACCAAACATTAGAAGGTCAATGACATGTCTCTCATACACAGACAGCTGATTAAGAACATCTGAAGAGCCCTGCTGATCCATGGTCGGCCAATTGGTGTCAAGAAAAGATAGGACGTTTTTTATGTATGCTACCACAGCAGCAAGGATTCTCTTAGCAAAGTATTGGAAGACACAAGAACTACCCACGCTGGAAGAATGGCAGACGAAAGTGATTGACTATATGGGATTGGCGGAGATGACCGGCAGAATCCGAGACCAAGGAAAAGAGACGGTGGATGAAGATTGGAAGAAATTCAAAGTTTACCTTAAGAATTGTTGTAAAATTGATGAGTGCTAAAATGTCAAGGTTAAGAAAATATAGAATTACAGCTGTAAATTGATTAAGTAAGAGAGGAAAGGGGGGGAAAAGAAAGAAAATGAGTAATCAGTCAATTGAAGCGAGGGGTTGCTGAAGAAATTTGGAAATAGGGATGCAGAAGGGGGAGGTATGGGGAAGTCGGGGAAGTAAGGTTTATGAAAAAGAGGTTGTGAAATTATACGTGTTTATATGTTTGTGTGTTTATGTATTGTTTATTGTATTGTTTTTTATTTATGTTGGAAAATTAATAAAAAATTTATATATATATATATAAAAGAGCCCTGCTGATCAAGCCAATGGCCCATCTAGCCCAGAATCCTGTTCTCACAGTGGCCGACCAGATGCCTGTCAGAAGCTTGTGATCCAGACTAACTCAAAAAACAACTGGATGGGGTTTTGTTTGTTTGTTTTTACCAAGGCATGATACCTGCTTTGTGTAAGGGTCTTGAAAGATTAACAGCTTGGTGATTATACCTAGAACTTGGTACCACTTCCTATACAGTGGTACCTCAGGTTACATACGCTTCAGGTTACATACCCCGCTAACCCAGAAATATTACCTCGGGTTAAGATCTTTGCTTCAGGTTGAGAACAGAAATTGTGCTCCGGCAGCGCGGCAGCAGCAGGAGGCCCCATTAGCTAAAGTGGTGCTTCAGGTTAAGAATAGTTTCAGGTTAAGTACGGACCTCCAGAACGAATTAAGTACTTAACCCGAGGTATCACTGTACAGTGCTAACTTTTACTGAAGTAAACAAGACTTCCTGCTTTATTCCAAGGAACATGATAGACTGTTTGGTGAATAACTGGAATGGATTCCAGGCAGCCACTGTGTCCCACAATGTTTATTGATTTGCATTTATCGAAAACATTTCTATACATCCTTATATCCACCTCCCCCCAAATCAGGAAAGATCACAAATATTAATGAGAATAGAATATACATTAAAGTGGGTAGAAAAACAAAGACTTTAGTAACTAATTGCGTGATATATATGACAGTGTTACTTGCACATATATAAACTTTATAATGTTTATCCAAACCATTTATGAACAGGTATAGTAAATGATGGGACGCGGGTGACGCTGTGGGTAAAACCTCAGTGCCTAGGTCTTGCCGATCGTATGGTCGGCGGTTCGAATCCCCACGTGAGCTCCCGTCGTTCGGTCTCAACTCCTGCCCACCTAGCAGTTTGAAAGCACCCTTAAGTGCAAGTAGATAAATAGGTACCGCTTTATAGCGGGAAGGTAAACGGCGTTTCCGTGTGCTGCGCTGGTGCAGGCTCGCCAGAGCAGCTTTGTCACGCTGGCCACGTGACCCGGAAGTGTCTCTGGACAGCGCTGGCCCCCGGCCTCTTAAGCGAGATGGGCGCGCAACCCCAGAGTCGGACACGACTGGCCCGTACGGGCAGGGGTACCTTTACCTTTACCTTTTATAGTAAATGATACTTATGGGAAATGGTGGCACTTCTCTTTGAATAATGTTCAGTTACTATCTTCACTCTGGTCTTTTTGAGCAACACATTTCATATGCTCTTTCCAAGTATTGATGTACATGTGCCAGTGCAACAGAAATCATTATTGCTTAATTTACACATTTCCTGACTTTATTCAATGCTCCTTCTGACAGCCTGTTTATTGAGCGCTCATTCATATTTGCTTGTACAAAGTTTAGACTGTGCCTGGTCATTACTGAGCATTCATTCTGATTCAAGGCATTTATATAACAATGAGCTTTCATTTTGCTTTGATTACAGGGTGTTTATGTCAGGAGCTCGGCCTACTCTCGAGTAGGACCCTGGCAGAGACACATGCCCAACTGGAAGGTTCTCTCCCTCCTGGTCTTTCTTTCAGGCGATTCAGCTTTCTTCAGCCTGAACATCACAGCAACTGATGCCAACAGACACTGGCACACTTAGGGATCCACAGAGTTTGCGCAGCTTGCATAACAGACCTCAGCAACTCAGCATTTTGGCTAATCTACTTTATTTACATATAAGCACACACACAGCACTGCAACATGGCTCCCTCTCTCTCTAGCATCAGACAGCAAAGAGAAAAAGAACAAAGGACAATAGTCCCACATCACGGAACACAGTAACACAAACATCCTGTCTCCGTCACTTCCCACTGTGTGGAGTCAAAACATATACCGTCATGTGAAAGACAACAATCCCATGACTGCAATCATGGAGCTGGAATTCTAACAGTTTACACAACTTCCCATTCATAATTCATTCATCCCACACTTTTCATTCATTCATCCCATCCTATCACTTTTCTAACTGCAAAAGGTCTGTATGGGCTGATTTTTTAAAGTAGATTTGTTGCACTAGGGTGCCAGAACACTATGATCTAGTTTAATTGCCCAGGCCTAAAATTCTGGTATGAGCGGAATCTCTCTCAAAAAATAGTGAAGTCTGAGGGCACCCTTAGTCTTCTGGAGCTAATTTTCTTAACATACTTCCTCTCCAGTGGATGGTCTGAGGATGATCTCTAGGTATGGTCATTTCCCAACAGGTCCAGGTGGAAATGGGCAAATGAGGCCTTTTCTTCTCTCATCTGTTGACTGTCACTCCGTGACAAGGAAATTTTTCAGTTAGCTCTTCTTTCACCATCCGTAAAAGTAAAGGATATTTAGTGTTGGACAGATAATGCACACAGAATCATAGAATTGCATACCCTCCACCATTCCTCCGATGAAAATAGGGACATCCCATTCCATAATGATAATTTTACTATTTATACCCCACATATCTTACTGGGTTGCCCCAGCCACTCTGGGCAGCTTCAAACATATATATTAGCGTAATAAAACATTATACATTATACAGGATTGCCTTCAGGTGGCTTGGGGGTCGGATAACTCCATACCCTCCAACATTTCTCCTATGAAAATAGGGACATCATAAGGAAAAGTGGGACATTCCAGGATCAAATCAGAAACTGGGAAGGCTTCTCTAAATCAGGAACATTCCTGGAAAACAGGGACACTTGGAGGGTCTGGAATTCTAGACTTGGAAGGGGCCCCAAGGATTATCTAATCCAGTGGTTCTCAACCTGTGGGTCCCTAGATGTTGTTGGACTACAACTCCCATCCTCCCTGAGCTCTGGCCTTGCTAGCTAGGGGTGATGGGAGTTGCAGTTCAACAACATATTCTAGTCCAACCCCCTGCAATGCAGAAATCTCAACAGAAGGTTCCCCATCCAATCTGAAACCATAACGGACCCTGCTTCGCTTTGCAAATGTGCTAGCAGTTTTATTGCCACGAAGGTTTCAAAGTGAGAAATTTAGTTCTCTCTCTTCTTTTGTAAGAGCTGCTCAAGACACAAGTGAACAGAGTTTTCTAACAGCAGATGAAACCATAAATCTCTTTTTTCAGCACTGAACTTTCCACAGAAGCCATCCCAGAAGGAATGTTGGAATCTCTTGGCCTCCCTCTTCTGCCACAGTTCTGCCTTTATTCTGAGCTCTCTTAATAGGTGGACTTGGACCTCAGTCCTCCAGAGCACTCTGCCAAAAAGAGCTGCTTATTCCTGCCAAACACATAAGGCAGCAACTAAAGGCCCAGAAGCAGCAGCTCAGGAAGTGGCCAGTGTTTCTTGCCCACTCAGAGTTTCTAACACAAATCAAAACAATCAAGAGGCCTGCGGCCTTTCAAGAGGTGGTGGTGAATCCACACCTGAAAAACCTCAGCTTGGACCATACCACAAGCTAACTGAGGATCAGAGCAAAAAAATCCCTACTCAGCCCAAAATGGCAACTGGCTAATTGTGTACTGATATCCCAGGGAAATGGGGGCCGGGGGCCAGCTGAAGACTGAAGAGGGATAGGGGAAGGTGGAACCAGAATATACATTCCAGCAAGGCTGTGCCCTCCAAAGCAGTGCTAATGTGCATCCACCTGCAACATTTGATAACAAAGCTGTACTGATGGAGTCCAGAGAGAAGTCTTTGATAACACTTGGACGAGGAAACTGAAGGAAACCTTATATCATTTGAGGAAGAAGGAACAGAGAGGGGTTGTTGTTGTCTTTCTTAAGTCAGACCTTGTACACAGCAGGGAGACATTCAGCCAAAGACACAGAGTAAAACTCTCTCAGAACTGCACGAACATAGAGCTCATCCACACTTCTGTTTGCCCTGCCACTTTCCCCTAGGGAAACCCACAGTTTAGTCTTGAACTGGAACAAATGGCAATAGGGTTTTCTGTGGATTGCCACTTGTTCTGATTTAATGCTTAATAGCGGTTTTTCCAGGGGAAAGTGGCAGAAGAAAGGCAAAACCCCTTCGACCCGTGATTTCCAGGCATGGGAGGAGCAGAAATGTGGATGAGCCCATAGTTAACGCTTAAATTACAACCTGAATAATCCCTGCCGTTGCACTTCCAACAGCGTTTGGCCCCTTGCTGGCTTGACCCACAAACAGGTCCTTCTCATACCTCTGCATATGCAAGCAGAGGAACAGGATTGCAGAAACTATAGTAGTCCAGGTTTAGCACTTTTCAGCCTCAACACAAAAATTAAAATGCATCCTTCAGTCTCTCCATGGATATCAATGGAACTTCAGTGTGTTTACCCTTTGGCTTGTTGTTTCACTTTACGCTACTAGGAAGAGCACAGAAAGTTAGGCACGTGGGAGGGAAAATAGTTTGGGAAAGCGACAAGGCGATCCAAATAAAACTGCTCAGATCTGTGCTGGAATCCCAACTGCTGTCAAGTAGCTTGGGAGGTTAAAATCTTTGTGCTCCAGAGCCGACAAATGGGCAGAACCCTTCGCAAGGGTGCGGTTTGCAAAGTGCTCTGGGAAGCTCAGCTGGAAGATGCTGTTTGGAACACAGCACATTTTGTATTGCTATTGGCAAAGCAGAGTGCTTTCATTTTTGGCACAGCTTAAAGGGGCTCAGTAGGCAAGATCATGGAAAGCTGGCAACTTCAGATGAAAGATTCATTAGGCTCGGGGGGGGGGGGGGATTGGAATAAGGCAGCTGAGCTGACTGAACAATGCTTGGTAAAACAAAAACAAACCCCTGAGCTTAATTAGCTCCAAGAATATACATATACATACACACCAAGCCAGATCATTACCCTTAAAGAATATGTTTCCAATCGTAGCATTTTCTTGCATTTTGTGTGGTCTACTCTCTGTCATCTTGGGGGACTATGGGGTTGGAAAGTGCATGGCCAGCTCTCCAGTGGCCCCTGTTACTAGATGCCCAGATGGGGGCTGATGGGCCATAGCACTCCCAAAATGGTGGCCTTGGAAGGGTTGGCCCAATTTGATGTATGTCATAGGGCAATCCTTGACCTTGGTTAACCCTGCCAAATAATCAGCCAGCAGGCAGGCAGGGTTGATACAGGATACATGTGCCCAATGCCTACGCCAAAACCTGCTGACATCTGTAATTGATAAAGTTGTGGCCTGTTCAATCCCAAAATGGTTGTGCTGTGCTCACTGCAATGTCCCATGCCTTGGCTCCACTGCCCGCAGCTTCACTATGCCTGGACCCGCAAAAGAGGACCATTTATGTCCTGGTGGTTGTTAAAGTTTTCAGTGCAGGGAGGACAGATGCAGAGCTAAAATGGGAAGTAGAAGAGGGCTGATTACAGCCACGGATCCTGCAGTGGGATACCTTCTCATATGCGGACAGCCAGCGTTATAACCATCTGCAAATGCTTTCGGACAATTGAGCTGAGGCATACATCTCAGGGTTCCTCCCTAGATCTCTGTTTCCTGAGTTCTTACTGGAACTGCCTTGGAAGCGGATTAATCATTCCGTTCTATTCCAGCTCGAAGCTCTGGAAGAGTGTGCACTGCAGACCGCAAGGCTAAACGAGACCAGCAAGGGAAAATGGGCTGGGAAGGAGAAACAGAAATAGCAACGGAGGGATGTGGATGCTGCACAAGCCCATTAGCATTCCGGTCGTCAGGATTTTACACAGGAGGAAACTGAATCAGGCGCGCTCCTGGAACAGCAGGAGCTCAATTACACTTTATGGTCCAATGGACTCATCTTCTACACAGGGAGAAAAGTTAACACTCCCAGGGTTTATATGCACAAATGTGTTTTTCAGTCAATACAAGGGCCTCATTTATTCCTGTTTACATACCCAACCAGTATAATTAAAAACGAGTGCGTTGCTGGAACCTGCCCATTTGTTTCCAACGAATCACTTGCCAAGTTCTCTGCTTGCCCAGCTCAATTTAATTTTAGCCTAGTCTCAGTTTAAGCAAATGACCCGAGTGCTATGAAAGTACTTGCTGATGCATTCATTGTTGGCTCTGTTAGGGCAAATGGGGCACTGCCCTACCAACTTATGTCTGTCCCCAGCCAGACCCCACCTGCCTGTCTTCTTATGTACAACTGGTCCAGGGAGTGGCTCTGCCACTCATTGGCTCCACCTTCCCATGATGTTGGTCTCCTTGCCTTCCGCCCTGCCAGCCCCAGTGGGTGCCTGATGATTCTGGTATTCCAAAGAACAGTTCAGCCCGTTGGGTCTCAGTGTGACCACCCTTCCTCTGCCCTCCACTTCCCACCTCTGAATTATGCTTCCTACTGACCTTTCAGGCAAAGGTGAGGGAGAAGGATTTTTATGTCCAAGGTGTGCCCCCTGCTTCCACACTGCCTAAAGGAACAGTCCATGGAGGCGCAGGTCAATTCTGTGTCCAGGGCAGCAGTCTAGCAGTTCCACCTGGTACGCAAGTTGAGACCCTACCTACTCGCGGACTGTCTCACCAGAGACAGTAGTTATCTCAGTAGTTACAGTTAGCATGCTGTAGTTATCTCCCACTTGGACTACTGCAATGCGCTCTATGTGGGGCTACCTTTGAAGGTGACACAGAAACTGCAACTAATCTAGAATGCGGCAGCTAGACTTTTGACTGGGAGTGGACACCGATATCTCATAACACTGGTCTTGAAAGACCTACATTGGCTCCCAGTATGTTTCTGAGCACAATTCAAAGTGTTGGTGCTGACCTTTAAAGCCCTAAACAGCCTCGGCCCAGTATACCTGAAGGAGCATCTCCACTCCCATCGTTCATCCCGGACGCTGAGGTTCAGCTCTGAGGGCCTTCTGGCGGTTCCCTCACTGCGAGAAGTGAGGTTACAGGGAACCAGAGGTTACAGGGAACGTTCTCAGTAGTGGCGCCCACCCTGTGGAACGCCCTCCCAACAGATAGCAAGGAAATAAAAAACTATCTTACTTTTAGAAGACATCTGAAGGCAGCCCTGTTTTGGGAAGTTTTTAATGTTTGGTGTTTTATTGCGCTTTTAATGTTTTGTTGGGAGCCGCCCAAAGCGGCTGAGAAAACCCAATTAGATGGGCGGGATATAAATAATAAATTATTATTATTATATTATTATCTGATGGGGGGGTGGGTGAAACTAGTCTACTGAACTTGCAATGGACGAAGGTAGTACCGAAAAGAAATCCATCCCTGATAGTCTGCAACCTGTTTTTTGTTTTCCCCCTGAGCATGATCCAAAAGAAATGTTAATACTGGACTGGTACCACCAACCTGTCCTTTATGCCGTGTCACAGTCTGCAACCCTAAAGCAAAGAAACACAGGTTGCTATAAGAGGGGAAACAGAGAACATCTTTGGCTCAACTTGCAGCTTTCTTAAAATAAGGCACCCCACCCCAACCACCCAACAGCATATGGATCCTTAAGAGATCAGGTCCACACACAGAAACCTGTCTCCATGTTTCATTTTCACTGGATTAGGGCTGTCAGCTGTTTTGCTGACTGAGCCCCAGCGCCTCTTGTGAACATGTAGTAAGTGGAAAATTGGAAAGTGAAGCTTTCCCTGTCACTCATCATGTTAGCTGAGAAAGTCACAGGACCCCACCGGGGGGGGGGGGGGAATTATTCACTCTAAGGTGTTGGATTGGGACATTTCCTAAATTTTAATAAATCACCTGCCAATTGCAAGTGTTCAGTAAGATTAAATTTGTAATTTTCATCATTTCATTATAGTTCTGAACTTTAATTAATCCTTGGTCACCAAAAAGGACCCCAAGATAATTTTGGGTGATGTGTAATCTCTTCTTTGCAGGAATCTCCAATGTAGTCAGCACTCAGTAGATCTAAACCTAAAACAGTGGCTCTCTCTCTCCTCCCCCCCCCCACAGGTAATATCTGGCAGGTAAAGGTTGGCAGTGCCAGACAAGTCATCTTTCAAGGGAAACATAAGAAAGAGCATATTAACTGTGAGTTTATATAATAATAAAATTAGTAATTGATGATAATGATACTTCACATTCCTAAAGTCCTTTAGAGTATTCAGACTGCTTCAGACATATTCATATCGAAATGCCTTAAGCATTGAACAGTGGAAAGACTGGCTATATACATTATCCATAAATTAGCTAACACCATTAAGCCATCCTACACATACTTACCTGTCTGTAACTCAATTTTAAAAGAAGTCAACGGAGCTTACATCTGAGTGGACACTGCTGGGGGGCGGGGTCTGTGTTTCTTCTCACACAGATGGGAGAGAAGGAAGATGGAGGCATACTAGGAAGAATATTGTGTTCACTGCAGCTTAATTTTAGTACAGAATGATTCTTTCAACTTAGACAGTTAGATAGTATTACTTAGCACAGTGAAAATGCATCTTGTGTTATTTAGACATGGTTCTAGTAAGTTGGCAAGCCTAATAAACAGAAGCACCAGTGTCAACTTGTGTATTGGGCAACCTTTGCCAATGCTTGTTTGACACATTTATGCTCATTATTTGTTACATATAATGCTTTTAGAATATACAAAACCTCTTAATTCTGTCCTATCCTTTCATTATAAAGCTAGCGTCTGCAACCCAGAAAAAATGAAAACTTAAGCATAATAGCTGAAGCTTTGAAGTTCACTAGCTGTTTGTTCCAACCTTGAGGATTAAAAAAAAGATAAGGTCCCTTAGCAACTGCTTAGTGATGGCATAGTAGAAAGGATATACCGGTAGTTGGGGTGTGTGGGTGTGGATGGCTTTTGCCTAGAGGCAGAGAGCAAAAAAGCTGGGTGGAACTACTAGCTGTGAGGTATGAGATGAAGGGGAACAATGATGCAAGCATCCTGACCTTTGCTACTCAATGGATTAAGTTGCCATTCATGTTAAGAGGACAATACTAGAGACATGATATTAGTCTGGCAATTAGTTGTTGCTGTTAGAATTTGTATATCACCCTAAGTATATAGATCTCAAGGCGGTTCACAACATAAAATTACAATATAAAAAACACAAAATACATAATAAAAATAATTCTTTTTTGTTGCTGTTGCTTCAGTGACTCCTAGATTATGTTCTTTAGACCCTGTCTACATTCCCCCCAATATTATCAGCACTTAAGCTGTATATTATTAATTCATCCCCATGTGGTTTCTTACCACGCTGTGTGCATGAAGACCATTTGCTAGACAATGCACTCCATTGTAGCCAGACCTTTGTCAACCTGACACCTATTTTCTATGAAGACCTAGGCCTTTGCTTTGTGAAGCATACCAGTTCAGGTGTAGGCGCTGCCATTGCCACATCTCCACCTGAGTTTTTAAGAACTTCGGGGGATGAAAAGGAAGCATGCTATGGAGCAAGGCCTCTCATAAATGCAGGAACCAGGACACTTGCTTCTGTTGCTTACAAATGTAAAGCATGACCGCAACAAACATGTTTGCAACTGAACCTATAATTCTGATGGAGATAGGGAGTCCCAACTGACTATAGAACCCAGCGGAGCACACCCTTGGTGGCAAACATGGGTTTGCTTCTGTGCAATGTGCAATGGCCTTAGATGTCACATTGCAAAGGAAAGATGTCACTCTGCAAAGGAAAACAACAGCAGCACCTGCATGCTATTTTTGTGTGATGTGTGGGGCAGATACAACAAGCAAGCAGTCAGCGAGTACATTTTTAATACTAAATATTTAGTTGTGTTTTGATGCTGCACCAGTTGTTGTGAGGTTCATGTTACATATTCAGTGGTCTGTGTTTGCCTGAGCTTGAGTCAGGACTAAGGATTCTAAGCCCCTGTGTTCTGATTCAATACATGATATCCAATCACAGAACATTTCAGGATTTGGGCCCCTGCCATTGGCCCTTAAACTCTGAGTCATGATTCGCAGCTTGGAAGTTTAGACAGCCAATCACATTGGGAGTGGGAGTGGCCCAGGCCTTCAGAAATGTATATAAGCAGTTGCTTTGCCCCTGTTATCGAGTTCTGTTAATTCAATAAAGGTTCTTGCTGTTATCATTGTTTCTTGCCTTGTGGGAACCCACCTACACTTCAGTTCAGACCTTCAGTGCCTTGCATGTACAACCTCCTAGGTCCAGCCCATTCTGTGGGCAAACATGGATGCTCAGATATCAAACCCTTGGATAAAACTTCTACACTTTTTAAACTCTTCTTGCTACCTGTAGGCTGCCTACGAGGTCCAAGGACGGTCTCTGCTTGATTCTGTTCCTGGGCCCCAGCTTTGACTGCTTCTCTCCTTCTGGTAACCCCAGTCTCAGGTATAATTCATGTCTTCCTCTTTCTCCTTGCCAGCGCCTCTCGTGTGCTCGGTTTCTTGAGGTTTCCATGTGCTTTTCATTTAAAACGAAGGTGGGGAAACCTGTGACTATCCACAACTCCCTTTGTCCATGCTGGCTGGGGCTGATGGGAGTTGGAGTCCAACAACACCCTCAGGATCGCGAGGCCTCTCCACCAGTACAGTTCTGAGCATAATATTGGGACAGGTTAAAAAGAAGCAAGCAGATCCTCCAGTTTGCTTTGTTCTGCAGGGGCAGAAGGGAAAAGAAGGGAGGGCTGCACAAACTTTCCCCAGACCTGGAAAGGAAATGGCAATTTGACAGTGCCCTCTGTGGGGGCCGCTGGGAGAAGAAGGGCAGATCTGTGTTCTGTTTGGCTGATCTCTTGCCTGCCTGCCGTGGAGTACTAACAGAAGGGCCTTGTACTGTGCGCAGGATGGGACAGGAGGGAAGGAGGCATACTGGCCCTCGTGCAGTCAAAGAAACCGCTATTCTCTGGCCGAGGATGCCACAGGGAAGGGGCGTGCGGAAAAACAAACACTGGGCTGAGAGCAGCTTTTCATCGTCAGCAAGAGGGGCTTTCTTTGGAAGGCTGGCTACGTAAACATTGTGACTGGAGGGAGCAGCTTCTGCTGGGAGAAGGAACTGGAGCAAGGCGGCATTAATTAATCCGGAATAATAGGACCTGACCCTGCGTCCGAGCCAAGCACAGGACCGCTGAGAGGCGTTGGGAGGCGAGGCTTGCTCCCTTCCCCCAGACTTTGAAATGTACCAGTGTTATTCTCGGCATCAGTCCCAGTTCCAGCCGACTCCCTTCAAAAACCACTGTGGGTCAGGACTCCCACTTGGGGCCACGTCTGGAATCTGTCTGCAAAGCTTGTCGGAGCTTTGGTTTCCCCACTGCACTCTGGACATCCCAGGCCTTGGCTTGGATTAAAATCACTTTGCAGGCTCCGCCACTAGCACATTCCCAGACCCGAGAACGACAGATCTGGTCTTCCTCTGGGCTCCTGTCAGGGACTTGGGGCCTGATCTCCTAAGGTTCTCATGCTCAGACCAAGCCCTGGGTTGAGTTCAGTGCTCGAGAGATGAAGGCAGGAATCCTGTATGCATGCAAAAGTAAAGGGACCCCTGACCATTAGGTCCAGTCGTGACCGACTCTGGGGTTGCGGCGCTCATCTTGCTTTATTGGCCAAGGGAGCCGGCGTCCAGCTTCCGGGTCATGTGGCCAGCATGACTAAGCCGCTTCTGGCGAACCAGAGCAGCGCACGGAAACACCGTTTACCTTCCCGCCGGAGCGGTACCTATTTATCTACTTGCACTTTGAGGTGCTTTCGAACTGCTAGGTTGGCAGGAGCAGGGACCGAGCAACGGGAGCTCACCCAGTCGCGGGGATTCGAACCGCCGACCTTCTGAACGGCAAGTCCTAGGCTCTGTGGTTTAACCCACAGTGCCACCCGAAGCTAAGTCCCATTGAACTTGATGGGACTTACTTCAATGTGGGCTTGCACAGGAAACAGAGCTTTATATTAGGGTTTAGTGATGGTCTGGTAAAACATAAAGTAACAGTACCTGTATGTTACACAGAGAAGGGCTGTAGCTCTGTGGCACAGCCTCTGGTGGGGGGGGGGTCCCTGGTCCTCTGGCTTCTCCAGGTACCCCATCTGAACCCCTGGAGAACTGCTGCCAATCAGTGTTGGGCTAGATCAACCAATGGTCTGTCTCAGTATAAGGAACTTGCTGTGTTGCTAGGTACCCTTTCCTTAATTTCTATAAGGGAAACATAATTGCTTTCTTCTGGAGACTGCTAAATTAAATTAACTGCAATGTAGACAGGTTAAAAACAAGGAATTTAAAAATGAAGCATACAGTTTAACTCCCCCTGGTGGTTTGAAGCTACATATCTTTTCCCTTTTAGAGTTTTCTTCTTATAAAAAAGTATTAAAAGTACCTTAACATGTTCCTAAGTTTTCCAGTTACAGATAGGTAGCCGTGTTGGTCTGCCATAGTCAAAACAAAAAAAATTCCTTCCAGTAGCACCTTAAAGACCAACTAAGTTAGTTCTTGGTATGAGCTTTCGTGTGCATGTATCTGAAGTGTATCTGAAGAAGTGTATCTGAAGAAGTGTGCATGCACACGAAAGCTCATACCAAGAACTAACTTAGTTGGTCTTTAAGGTACTACTGGAAGGAATTTTTTTTGTTTTGACTAAGTTTTCCACTGAGGCTGCTGTCAGGTATGAAATCGTGAAGTAGCTGACAGGATCCCAACAGCCATTATGAATGTCACAGCTGCCATCTTTACTCTGTGTGCTGGGCTGGCCCAGGACATTTTGCAGCCTGAGGGAGAACAGCAAATAGCCCCAACACTGGCTCCAAGACAGCGAGCCCCACATTCAGTGCCTCTCCCTGTCTCTGGTAATAAAAATACAGTAATAATAAATTAAGTAACAACACTGCCTTTTCATGGCACCCCAAATCAGCCACCTGAGGCTGTTGCTTCACTCTGCCTGGCTGTGTGTGTGTGTAAAAGAGGGAGAAACGCACACACTGAGGGCAAGGCATACTCTTCCTTGTGCAATGAAAGCACATGTGAGAGGGATGTGAGGCCGTGCTAGATAGCTCTGTCCGTGTGTGTGTGTGTGCGTGTGTGTGCGCGCGCGCACACATAAACACACACACCAGACATCTGTTTGGTGTCTTGTGAAGGAGACTACATATGCACATAGGGTTTCTGAGGGAAAATTCAGATTGGCCAACAATTCATGTGGAGACCTAGGAGCATATATCAGTATGCACTTAGAACTACTTCCCTAGCCACCAAATGTGTGGCAGGGGGCCAGAGCCAATACAATCCCCTCACGTTTGCTTTCATTAATCCAAAAGAGACCCTGTGCCTTAGGGATGAGGAATCCCCATAGGCACCAATGGGGGACTGCCCCCCTAAAGAGCCATGCAGGAAAGGGGCAAGAACAAAATCCCCTTTCCAAACATGGGTGGTGGGGAGTAGAACCACAAGCTTCCCCTCCCTCCCAGGTGCTGCCTTCCTAGGCAAAATCCGGCTCCCGTGCTTGTAATTGAACAGACATCTAGTTTGGCCTTGAGCAAGAAACAAGGGAAACGTCATTGACAGCTGCTTCTAGAATTGACAAAGATGATTAAAATAGGCCTTGCAGTGCCCACTTCATTCTGTATGTCAGGAGGTCCATTCTCACGCCTTCAGATAACAAAGGCCTTTTTACACCAAGGCATCACGCAGATGAGGCTCTATCACATGGCTTTTCTGCATGGATATCAACAAGCCTCTCAGGAAATGGATCCTAATGCTCTAGCTAACGAGTTCATCCAGAGATCACCAACATATTCAGTGTAGAAGAATTCTATCACTGAAGTCAAGTGCTTTCTAGTGGTCTGTTTCTGCCTCATCCTGCTTGAAAATATGCTCCATTTTATATGAGTGGCCCAAACCTTCTACCTTGTTTGTTCATCCCACCAAGTGCCTGGTAACCACGGCTTTGGAAAGCAGACTTGTGTCCTAAAAGAAGCAAGAGTTGCTGTGTTTTGAGTGATGGACTCCTAGGATAAAATGCCTAAAATTCCCATGTTCGGTTCCTGCTCAGACAAGTTGGGGGCTTCACCTTGCTGGTTCTTTTCCCTGTTGAATCTTGATGTGCCTGCTCCTCTGCGGATATAAGCTTCTTAACCAGAGTTTGGCGCAGCCCGTTCATAGTGCTGGAAAAGCTGTGTAACTGGAGCAGGAGCAGAGTCTGGCAGATAGGGAGGGGTCACAGCTGGGTGGTACTAGGAAGCATCCTGCCCTGTGCCTTCTCCAGCAACAAGCTGGAAGGCTGTCTCTCCTCCACACTTGTTCCAGCAACCCCTGGCCCTTAGCCAGCTGGGTTTTGCCTAGCCTGCAAATTTGCAACAGAGGCAGAAATCAAGAAAATGTATTTGGCAGACAGCTGGGGCACCTGCCACACCCTATTGACAGAGAAACGCATGGCAGGCTGTCTGTCTGTGAGCACCCACTTCCAAACCCAAAGAGTGCAGACCCTGCCTTGGTCTTTTTAGCCATCATCACAGGGATTCCGGGTTTCTGGGCTTCCGCTCTCACCCATGTCTTTCTCAAAGGGCTCCTAGCAGCTATTTTGACTTTAATTTTAGACACCTCCCTCACCTCTCCTGTATTTCAAGGAACCGGGACCTTGCTGGTCTCCCTTGCAATTTCTACATCGTGAGGCCAGCCATGCCAAACAGTCTGCCTTGCTCACGTTCATCAACCACCAGTAAATTTACTATGCTCTCCTATACATGATTAAAGGTAAAGGTAAAGGGACCCCTGACCATTAGGTCCAGTTGTGGCCGACTCTGGGGTTGCGGCGCTCATCTCGCTTTATTGGCCGAGGAAGCCAGCGTACAGCTTCCGGGTCATGTGGCCAGCATGACTAAGCCGCTTCTGGCGAACCAGAGCAGCGCACTGAAACGCCATTTATCATCTCGCCAGAGCGGTACCTATTTATCTACTTGCACTTTGACATACTTTCGACCTGCCAGGTGGCCAGGAGCTGGGACCGAGCAACAGGAGCTCACCCCATTGCGGGGATTCAAACTGCCAACCTTCTGATCAGCAAGTCCTAGGATCTGTGGTTTAACCCACAGCGCCACCCGCGTCCCTATACATGATTACTCAGAGGTAAATCCCACTGTGATCCATGAAACCTGCTTCAAAGTAAGCGTGCATTGGAATGGTGCATTAGCTGGGCCTTCTGGGGATATTAAACTCTCCTCTTTCACATACAGCAGGATATGAAAACTTCAGTTCCACCCTGATCCCCTCCTCTCTGCCCCCCTTCAGACACCGCATTTGGAGCTCTAACTAAACTGCACGTCATTTTTCACTTCGACAGGTTAAAATAAACCTCTTCTGGTTCCCAGTCTGGTATTCATTAGGCTTATTCTTAATTTCCTCAAGCATTTTCCATCGGCCCGAGTCTGGTGGGGGTGAGGTGGAAAAGACCAGCTTCTATCTTTTCATCTGAAGGGGACCCTGTCTGAAGACAACACGGCAACATTCCACAGCCCCTGGATTCAGTTTACACTTCAGTGGCCTGCAGGCCACATCACAAGGGAATCGGTGCAAGCCCTGGCGCCTGATGGAAAACCCAGCAGCCAGTCAGCAAAGAGAGGCAGACATAACTTCCCCTTACACCAATTCTATGGCAAAATCCATCGCAGGATCCACCCAGCAACTCTAAATCCCTAGAGCGGCTTTGTCAACCTAGCGCCCAACAACTCAAATCCAGGCTGTGCTGGCTGGCTAGGCCGGGGCTGATGGGAGTTGTAGTCCAAAACACCTGGAGGGCACCAGGTTGGCAAAGCCTGCTCAGCTGAGCTGGTTTACCACCAGATATGCAAGCAACGGAGTTGCAGCCAAAACAACAAAAGCATAATGTGTCAGTTTTGACCCTAAGCCAGATGGTCAAAATGGGAATCTCAGTGCCAATGTATCCAAGACAGAGGATCTCAAACTGTGGTCCATGGTCCCCCTGGTTGTTGACAAGCTCCATTCAGGTAGTCTGTGAAAAGGCTGTGGAACAGTTTAGAGCAGTGGTTCCCAACTGGTGGTCTGCAGACCCAAGGGGGTCTGCATAACCTACCCAGGGGGTCCATGGCATAGAAAACTACCATAGAGATACCAAAAGTAGGAGGTCCATGGCCTGGCTTTTGAAAAACTGGGGGACCAAAGTACTTAGCTAATTGGGAACAGTTGGTTTATAATATCTGCACTTGGACCTGTGCTTTAAATTCCTGGGTTTTGCCATAATTTATGTGTTGTTTTTTGTGATATTAATCTCCTGGTGTGTGTTTTTCCTTTTTCTTTGCAGTTCTATTAATGTATTATGAACTTGCTCCTGCAGTCCTGATGGATGGATGAAAAGTGGTCCATAAATAGAAGAAACAATAAACAAACAGATAAACTTGAATTATTATTTCTCAGATAACAGCGATCAAGACCATTTCAGTCAGAGGAGATCAAACAGAGTAAGAAGCTCTGGCCTGGGGCCTAAGATTTTCATAATACAGGACTATTTTTGATGAAGATACCGGTATAGAAGGGGAACTGTTGTTTTCTTTGTCCTCATCTTTAACCCAGAAGCACATCCATGATATTAGAAAAGCAAGGTTTTACGTATTAAGTGGTCCACCAACCGCAGCCCTTCCCACCCCGGCCCACAATTTTCAAGTGGGGGAGTTTGAGAGCTGCTCGATTCTCTCTTTGCAATAGCCACTCACCACCTTAAGAGCTCCTTCCCTCAAAACATTTGATTTTATTCCATTTGAAATGCACCTCTGTGACCCTGCCATTGTCACAAAATGGGGGGAAATAGCACATGCCACTATTAGGAACAAGTCCACCGATCATTCTCCCCAAAGCATGTTAAGAAAACAGATGCTAATTTCCCCAGGCTTCCATAGGATCCATTATGAACAGTATGGTTTTTTTGGGGGGGGGTGCGATTTACACACTTATGACGATGCTGGCAGCATTCTTTTCCAAACAGAAACTTGTTGCAGGATCTCAGACATCTGCCACTAAAAAGGAGACTGCTCCTTCCACTGTTAATTGGCGATATTGCTAATCTCCAGCCATCTACTATCGGCTCCTGCCACAGCAGGGGGAGATTAAAGGAGTCAGGACTAATTTATATAAGGAGGTATGCACAACTCATCCCTGCAATTAAATCAGTACGGGAGGAGAGCCTGGTGGGCCTTCGTCCAGGTGCTCAGGGATCCACTCAGGAAGGTCCTTTAACTGGTCGCGCATAAGGTCAATGGCAGACGTCAACTAGTTCCAAAAACAGTATCGTAAATGCAATAAAAAAAAATGTAAGAAAAACAGGGTTGAACCATCCGAAGGTTTGAATGAAGCTCTTGTATCTGTAGCCAGCACAGTATTTGCACTCCTGATATAAACAGGTTTTGAGATCCATCTCTGGGAATTATAGTACTGTAAGGAATCACAGCACAGGACTGGCAATATCCTCAAACTTTGTTTCTCATCACTGGGAGAGGAGGTGTTTGAGCGGGTGAAGCCATGACAGTCTAAGGCAGGGATAGGGATAGGGAAATGGTGCAAGTAGATAAATAGGTGGTGGGAAGGTAAACGGCATTTCCATGCACTCTGGCTTCCATCATCGTGTTCTGTTGCACCAGAAGCAGTTTAGTCATGTTGGGCCCATGACCCAGAAAGCTGTCTGTGGACAAACGCTGGCTCCCTCGGCCTGAAAGCAAGATGAGCGCTGCAACCCCATAGTCGCCTTTGACTGGACTTAACCATCCAGGGGTCCTTTACCTTTTACCTCTCCAGATGTTGTTGGATTTCAAATCCATCAGCCCCAGCCCAGTTTGCCCCAAATTATTAGATTACCCCCATATCGAATAAACCCAAATTTACAGGGAGAAAGTATCAGGATTGGTGTTGTTTGAGAGTAACTTCATGTGTACCAAGCAAATTAAATGGGAGCTGCAAACACATAGCAAAGTGCTGGGTTGTTTTGTAATCTCTCACACATGTTATTTTTCCTTGCAGAAAATGGAGAAGTTATGGACTGTACTTTGTTGTTTCAAATCAAACTTTAAAGGTGCCCTGCATGAAAATCCCTGGATGTAGCTGCCTCCAATTTGGCAGGCTGCATCTACAAGTGGCTCCTGCATCTACAAATGCCATCCACTTTTGTGAAGAGGAAAAGTTATAGTCATTTTTCGATTCCCAATTAGAGTAAATGGAGTTGGGGCGGGGAGAGAATCGTTTTTACCAGATCTCATTTGGTCCTGAATATTGAGATGATTTGGAAAAACACAGAATACTGCAAAATAGAGTCCTGCTTCCCAAAGCTACAGATAGAAGTTGAATCTTGTGACTAGTGCACACGTCTAGGATTGATGAAACCTTGATTATCTCTCTTTCACAATACAGTGGTACCTCGGTTTACGAACTTAATCTGTTCCGGAAGTCCGTTCTTAAACCAAAACCGTTCTTAAACCAAGGTGCGTTTTCCCTAAGGAGGTCTCTCGCCACCAGTGCCCTTCTACCGTTTGGCTTCCGTTCTTAGACCGAGGTAAAGTTCACAAACCAGGACACTACTTCTGGTTTTGTGGAGTTCGTAAACAGAATAGTTTGTAAACAGAGCTGTTCTTAAACCGAGGTACCACTGTATGATTTCAGAAGATATTATCTACCACTCACATGGCTAGGAGATGTCCAATCTGGTTTCCACCTGCCTCTGAAACCTATAGGCTTCAGTGGAGCAGAAAAGGTTGGGCTACAAAGCCAGGAGTCCTTGCTTCTCTTTTTCCTACTGTTACCACTAGTAGGGAAATGTATCTAGGCTCTGATCCAGGGGCAGAGCTATGTTGTTCCAGCCAGCAATGGCAGTGAGTGTGCCGTGGCTGGAGATGGGAGAGGGAGGCAGAAGGCAGAGTTT
The DNA here is from genome assembly GCF_964188315.1 of Podarcis muralis. Classification (NCBI taxonomy): domain Eukaryota; kingdom Metazoa; phylum Chordata; class Lepidosauria; order Squamata; family Lacertidae; genus Podarcis; species Podarcis muralis. The sequence continues at coordinate 62,565,029 of NC_135656.1, read as the reverse complement.
TGAAGGCCATGGGCGACCTGTAATTAAATACTCTGTAGAGCACTTAAGAGAATGATTGATTGCATATAAAGTGCTGCGTTTAGTGCGGTTAAATTTAAAATGTGTTTACTAGGATGCCAGACTGCCTTGGGAAGGCAAAGTCTAATCTGGGCCCTAAGCAATTTAGAGCCCTCCATGCACAAACTAGGAAACGCCTCACCTGAAGCTCTTTAAACCCTGGGCCCTTTTTGGAAGGACAGGTCTAACTTCAGAAATTTTAGAGGGGCCTGTGTCTGGGAGCAAAACACAGTCTTCCCTATAGAAAGTGCAAAATATGCAGCCCCAGGGGGCTTTTGGGGGGTGGTTCTTCTTCTTTGCATCCCTTCCACTACTGATTTCTTAATGGCATAACTGAAGGGAAAGCAGAGCATAAATGTTACATATTTTGTGGTCAATGCTCTCTTTTTATTCTGGACACAGCAAGGGCGACAGGAAGGTGCTGCTGGGTGACAAGCAACTCTTAGACAACAAAGCAAGAGCCATTGAGAATGTTGGCAGCCAGAAATGCACTGCTGGAATCTGAAGTTCATGCACACAGCAGCTCTTCACGTTGGCAGAGGCGTGGCAATTTCATCTTCCTCCTCCATGAAATTAACCATCACAGCATTAATACAAATATCCCCTTTCCATAGCTCTGTTGTTTAGAGCATGGTGCTGTTAATGCCAAGGTTGCAGGTTCAATCCTTGCATGGGACAGCTGCATATTCCCGCATTGCAAGGTTTGGACTAGATGATCCTCAGGATCCCTTCCATCAAATCTGCAATTCTATGATTTGGGTACTGGATGTAGCAGAATGGAGGGACTTGCAGGAGGATTGTGCACAAGGAAAGAAATGCAGTGCAGACAAACTCTGAAGGATTATGCCTGGCCAAACCAGGTATGAGAAAAAGGCTAGTCCTAGACCTCATCGAAAGGCTGTTTTCATTGTATCAGAATTCTGGCATGCTCCTGAAAATAGCAGTCTGCCTTCCGCTCACTAACCTTCAGCCTTCATGCTAAGCTACTGCAGTGGAAGGTGGAGCTATGAGCTGTTTGGGAAGCTCACCACAAATAGACTTTCTGAGCTTCTTTTTACTAGCTTGGCACTGTGAGCAGCATATTCAGGGGGGGAAACAGAACACACTGCATTCAGGTTTTGGGTGGTGAACGTCTTCAGTGTTCCCAAGGAGGTGTCCACAGAGCCCATAGTGTCCCCCAACTCCAAGGCATTGCCACCCTCAGCTCTTTGGCCTATTTTCCCAGCCTCAGACCAGGCACTGAGGAAGCCGCTGGTGCTCTGAAAATGCTTTGGGGCTTGTGGGTTGTGTTGTTTCCCTGCTGGAATGCTGTCTCAAAGAGGTCAGATGACAAGAAGCCAAATACATTTCCCAGACCCTGTGAGGGGGATGTGGTTTCAGCTAATGTGTTTTGGGGCTTTCTGGCCTTGCTTGTTGTGTAATATTTCTGCTTCCACTAATAAACTCGCAGAGTTTTGTCAACAAGACAGCAGTACAAATGAGCAATTTGGCTACCTCATTCCCCTCTCTCTGGTCTTCTTTGCTGCACCAGGGTTTCTTTCTTTCTTTCCCAAGAAGCGGTTTCAAAAGCTGGTGTTCATTTACAGAATACATGTGGGACCTGCAACAAAATATTGTAGCATGGAGCCTTCTATTCAGAATGCCTCATTCCAGGGTCCTCTAGAGGTTGTGGGACTCCATTAGCCTCAGAAATGTCCAGGAGTCATGGGAGCCCTGTCTAACAATGTCTGGAGCACCCAACATTGGCTCTCCCTGCCCTAGTCCATTCCCCTCTTCCTTGTTTTCATTTTCTTTTCCTCTGCCCCGCCCTCCAGCAATAAGTCAGCATTCTTGAGCATGCCAAGTCCTTAGGAAGCTATTTTTGTGTTTTTCTCCTCCCCCTTAAAAAATAAAAATGGGTACTTCTGCAAACCTTCCCCCCACCTGTGAACCAAGCACGCTGATATCTTCCAGCTTGTACGGTGGTACCTCGGGTTAAGTACTTAATTCGTTTCGGAGGTCCATTCTTAACCTGAAACTGTTCTTAACCTGAAGACCACTTTAGCTAATGGGGCCTCCTGCTGCTGCTGCGCTGCCGGAACACGATTTCTGTTCTCATCCTGAAGCAAAGTTCTTAACCCGAGGTAATATTTCTTGGTTAGCGGAGTCTGTAACCTGAAGCATATGTAACCTGCAGCGTATGTAACCTGAGGTACCACTGTATATAGGTGAAGCTCTTTGGCAAGACGGATCCCTAGGTTTGCTGCTAGTATACATCAGCTTTTCCCAACCTGAAGCTCTCCATAATTTTTGGAGTAAAACTCTCATCATCCCTGACTATTGCCTATGCTGGCTAAAGCTGATGGAAGGTGGAATCCAGAATGACACCTGTTTGCGTTGACTTCCCCCCTTAATTTCTAAAAGGCTTGCATCGAGCAAGAAGTTTCATTTCATACTCCTAATTCCAAGGGCTGTGTAGAAAGCATGCACTCTTTCTTATTTTTATAGGGTTGAGCTGTGACAGGGAGAAAAATACTGAAAATATTATTTCAAGCCAACACCTTTTCAAGGAAAGTGAGGGGACAATAGCATTCTTGCCAGGATGAGGGTGAAGGGAAGACATCCAGAGGATCTTTGTTGTGTTGTCAAAGAGGGAGGCGGTAAATTAATACTCCAAGCAAGTAAAGTGTTGTACGTGGGACTCAGCTGCAATTACAACACACTAATGCTAAGTCTGGCTTCCTGGTTGAGACGGGATAAATTGAAGAACCCTGCGGTTGACACACTGATGTCAGCCAAGAGGATCGCACACCCACCCCAGACCCCAAATGCTGCTATTTAGGCCACGTGCGTCATAGTCGGAGGAGCAGCCTGCAGCAGAATAGCTCGAGAGGCCCCATACAGAGGAGCCAAGTTGTGCACTGTGGAAATAGCATAGCGCCTTTTGTCTCTGCCGGGATACAACATTCCACTGTGCTCAGGCAATGAGACCTTTGCACTGTGGTGAACAGTGTGCTTCATTTCCCTGTCTGTCCTTACCCACCCACTCTGCTTCCCTCTCAAAGCACAGAGACCGGCAGGGAGAAAGGATTAAAAGCCACCTCATGGTCCGGGCACAGTGTGCCCTTCCAGGGGCCCAGTAACTGCCTTTACAGTGGCAGTCACTACAAGCAAATGCTGACAGTAAGCAAAGCCCATTGATCCCAAGGTGGTAGTCAGAAAATGCTTAACATCCTGTTTCTGTGTATGCCCGTTCCTTATTCACCAGAACAAGTAGAAACCAAAACCAAGCTCCAGTCAGCATGGGGAATTTGTACCAGATGTTGGGTAGCACACTGGCAACATTATCACATTAAGCTATTGTCAGAGACTGCCTCCAGGTCCCAGCTCACAGAAGACCAACGCTAGCCAGCAGAACTGTACAAAAGTCTTTATTGAAGTTTAGTTCCCATTTTCAAGCCCTAGCGTGCGTCTCTACGTCTAGACCCTAAACCAGCGAAGCCTCGTCTGAGTCTCCGCCCCCTGTACACCAGTTTAAGACTCTAGCCTTACTCCACCTTCTTCGTTTCTCCTTCCGCCTCTGGGTCCTACTACCCCCCGGGGTGCCTTCCTTCCTGGACGCCTCGGATGCGGACCCCTCGGACTCCTCCCCCTCTCTTCGGCGGGCTTTGGGACCCGGCTCCCTCTCCGGGCTGCTCATTGCGCCACCCTCTTGTACATTTGAACTTGGCGCGCGCGCGCTGCCCCTGACCTTCCTTTGGACCGTTTCCTCGCTCTCTGATGCAGGCGTGGCTAACCCTGACTCATGTCCTTCCGCTGGCGGAAAGCTGCCTGCTGCCGATGCCTGGGACTCCTCCCCCCTACTGCTCTCCGGTGGGGAAGCTGGTCCCGATTTCCAGCTGCTGCTCTCTGAGTCCCCTCCTTCCTGAGGTGTTCCCTCTGGCAACCCCCTAGCTCTGACCACGGGAGCCCCTTTCTGTGAATCCTCTGATTCGCTGGAGAGACTTAGAGACCTCGGACGGCTATCATCGCTGACCTCTCCCTCGGATTCCTCTCCCTCGGTCTCTAATTCCTCCCTTTCCTGTCCCTCTGCTCCTGAACCCCTGACATCCATCCCCCCCTCGAAGCCCCCCCTTCCCCCCTCCCCTCCTTCCGGTGTGGGTACTGGGTGCTCCGTCGTAGCGGGGGTGCGTGCAGGATACAGTTCGTCCCCCATGTACTCGTCGACGTCGCTCTCCTCTGCTTCCATCTCTCTGCCTCCTTGCTCGAACCCCACGTCTTCCCCCAACACGTCCATGTCCGTCTCGCCCCCCTCCCCCTCTTCGGGTGGTCCCTGCCAAGGACCCCTCAGCCACTTCCTGCGCCACTGCTCCTCTTGTCGATCGTCCCACCAATAAGAGCGGTCTGAGGCAGACCCCGGTGGCGAACCCTCCTGGGAGCTCGTGACTGGGGCCTGTTCCTCGTCCGAGGCGAACCCCTGGAATGTGCTGGCTGAAAGAGTGGGTGTGAAGAGCCAGTCGTCGAAATACTCGGCTGGCATGGGCCTGTGTGGGAAGAGGGCATGAAACTCCTCTTTGAGCAGAGGCTCCTCCAAGGCATAGTCCGGTACCCAGCTGTTGGCACTGGCCGGGGTACCCTCTCTGGCTAGGAGATATTCTACTCCCTCTTCCCCCCATCTCGAGTCTAAAATCTCTGTGACCTCGTTGATGTGCCCCCTTCTTGGCGACCCCCCCTTTCTGGGCCCTTCTCTGAGCGGGTCTGGTGCTGTGTCTGGCTCCTGAAATCTATGAGGTGCTTTGTAGGGCGTGAGCACCGATCTATGGAACACCGGATGCATTCTGGAACCCTCCGGAAGGGCCAACCGGAAGGCCACTGGATTGACCTGTGCCTGGACTTGGTAAGGTCCTAGCTGCTTATGTCCTAGCTTCTTCTTCGCTAACGATCTGGTCGGCACTGCTTGCGCTGCTAACCAGACCCAGTCTCCCACCTGTATGTCTTCCCCAACTCTTCTGTGTCTGTCGGCCTGCACTTTGTATGCGTGCTTTGCTAGTTCTAACTGCCTCCTGAGTTGTTCGTGGACTTCCTGCAACTCCGACGCTAAGGCTTCCGCTGCCTGTGGCTCCCCCTCCCCCACTCTCTCTAAACTCGGGAAGGTTCTGGGATGCCTCCCGTTGTTGGCGAAGAACGGCGTCACCCCTGTCGACACGTGCTTCGTATTGTTGTAAGCGAACTCGGCGAGTGGCAGGTAGTCCACCCATGTCGTGGGCTGCTGATTGGCGTAGCATCTCAGGTACTGCTGCATGATGGCGTTGACCCTCTCCGCTTGCCCGTTGGTCTGTGGGTGTCTCGCCGACGCCAAATTGACTTTGACGTTCAGAATGCCCATCAGCTTCTGCCAGAAGTTCGAGATGAACTGTCGCCCCCGGTCGGAGAGAATAGACCGTGGCAGACCGTGGACTTTGAACACGTGGTCTATGAACAGTTTGGCGGTCTGCTCTGCCGTGGCTACCTTCGCACACGGAATGAAGTGTGCCATTTTAGTAAACATGTCCACCACCACTGGCACTGCTGTCTTTCCCCTCGAACTGGGCAGATCCGTGACGAAGTCCAAGGCCACCCTCTCCTACGGTTCAGACGGTGTCTGCAGCGGTTCCAGCAGTCCCGCCGGCGGTTTGTGAACTGACTTGGCCCTTTGGCAGGTGTCACATCTCGAGACGTAATCCGCTACTTCCCCCCGCATCTTGGGCCACCAAAAGTCTCTGGCTACTAGTTCGACAGTCTTTTCTTTGCCAAAGTGCCCGGCGGTGGGAGCGTCGTGTAGCTGCTGCAGTACCCTTGCGCAGAGGTCGTCTCCCGGCACGTAGAGTGCTCCCTTGTGGAGGAGCAACCCATCGCGTATCTGGAACTCGTCGGCCTTCGCTGTGCCCCTGTGCACCTCCTCCATCTTGGCCTGTGCGAAGGGGTCTTCCCGCAGCGCGCGACGTACGGCGTCCAGGTCCACGGTTGCCGACGCGCACGCCCACGCTTCCGGTGCGAAAATGTGCTTGGCCGCCGACGGTGCCGCCTCCTCAAGGTATTGCGGCTTTCTGGACAATGCATCCGCCATCACGTTGTTGTCGCCTGGAATGTACTCTATCTTGAAGTCGAAGTCCGCGAAGAACTCTGCCCATCTAATGTGTCTCTGGTTGAGGAACCTAGCCGTGCGCCAATACTCCAGATTCTTGTGGTCCGTGTGGACCTGCACTGTGTGTCTGGCTCCGATAAGGAAGTGCCGCCATGCCTTGAACGCTGCATGGATGGCTAGCAACTCCCTGTCCCAGATAGTATAATTCTGCTCCGACTTGCTGAGCTTCCTCGAGTAGAAGGCGCACGGCCTCCAGTCCCCCTGCTGGTCTTGTTGCAACAGGACAGCTCCCACGGCTCTGTCTGAGGCGTCTGTCTCCACCCTCATGGGTCTGCTGGGATTCACATGCAGCAGCTGTTCTTCGGACGCGAAGAGACGCTTGAGTTTCTGAAAGGACTGCTCCGCTTGCTCCGTCCAGATGAATTTCTTCTTCTTGGAGCTGAGCGTGTCGGTGATGGCCGCTGTCTGCATGGCAAATCCCTTGATGAACTTGCGGTAAAAGTTGGCAAAGCCGACAAACCGCTGGACTTCCTTCCGATTGCGTGGGCTTTTCCAGTCCAAAACTGCGCGAACCTTGGCGCTGTCCATGGCGAGCCCCTTGTCCGACAACTTGTAGCCCAGGAAATCCACCTCCGTCATGTCGAACTGGCACTTCTCCACCTTGGCGTACAGCCTGTGCTCCTTCAGTCTCTGCAGAACTTCCCTGACATCCCTCTCGTGCACCTCTTGCGATTCTGAAAAAATCAGGATGTCGTCCAGGAAGCATACGCACTTCTTGTAAAGGAGCCCCGCCAGCACATGATGCATAAAGGCTTGGAAACAGTGAGAGCCATTTTGTAATCCGAAGGGCATAACTCTGTATTCGTAGGTGCCCAGTGGCGTGAACATGGCCGTCTTCCACTCGTCGCCTTCGCGCATGCGAATCAGGTTGTACGCCCCACGTAGATCCAACTTGGTGAAAACGCGTCCTTTCCGCACCGTCGCGAGCAGGTCGTCTATCTTGGGCATGGGGAAGGCTGAGGGCTTGGTTTTCGAGTTTAAAATTCGATAGTCCACCACCAGCCTCTTTTGGGGCGTGTCCCGCTTCTTCACAAAGAATACTGGACTGCCTCCCACCGCTTTTGACTCCCGGATGAACCCACGCTTCAAATTGTGATCTATGAACTCCCTGAGTTCCTGCAGTTCATCCTCAGACATGGAGTACAGTTTCCCAGTTGGCAGCGTCGCCCCCGGCAGGAGGTCAATCTTGCAGTCATAGGGTCTGTGAGGAGGTAGCTTGTCCGCCTCCTTCTCGCAGAATACCTCCAAAAACTCCGCATACTTGAGGGGTACTGCTTGCAGCGTGCCCAACTGTAACTGCGGGTCTTCCTCTTCCCCTTCTGGGCTGGGTATAATGCAGTGTTCCGCACAGTAGGAGGAGCCAAAAGTCAGTTGGCGCTGGTACCAAGCCAATGCTGGGCTGTGCCTGTGCAGCCAACTCATGCCTAATACTACAGGCGTGTCCGACAGTTGGGTGACATTGAAGCTGATGACCTCCCGGTGATTCCCAATTTGCATCACCATCGGCGGCGTCTGCTGTACCACCTGCCCCCCTAGCAGTTCCCTGCCATCCACCGTGACAACCTTCAGGGGCAGCGTGGCTGGCAGTAACGCTACGTTGTGTTGTTGAATGAACTCCAGTCCTATAAAGTCTGCATTACTGCCAGAGTCAATTGTAATAGGCACTTCTAAGGTGAGTCCATTGGGCAGCTGGAGCGATGCGGTGAGCTGCACCACTGGTTTGGGCGGGAGGGGGTCTGTGGGCTGCAAAATCTCTGGGGACTTCCTCACTGACTCGTCTGGCTGGGCCCCAGTGCCTCCGTTTCCAGCCAGACTCCGTCGTTTCCCTGCTGTGGTTCTCTCTGCTGAGTTGTTTCCAGTACTGTCACTGAAGCTGCAGTGTGCTTGTGGAGCCTCTGGGGACACTCTTTCGCCATGTGCTGTCAACTATCACATATATAGCACTTCCTGTTCCCTCTAGGCAGCTTCGGTTTGACTGCTCCCGGTGTTAAGGCTCTGGTAGCTGAGTGAGCCCTAGCACCGCCAATCTCCATCGGCTCTTCGCCCCCTCCCTGTGGAGGCGTGGACTGCGCACGCGCTGCATCTCTGGGCAATAGGGGGGGCACTCTCGCTGGTGTGCGTCCCCAACGCCCTTCTTCTTTGCTCCATGGGCGTTCTTCCTGCCTCACCCCAATCGTTAGCGCTCTTTCAACCACTTGCTGAGTGGTTGTGGGTCTCTCTCCCCGTGCCATCTCATCCTTGATCTGTGGGCTCAGTCCCTCCAAAAAAAGGTCTCTAACTGGCGGAGAATCCTTATCCCAATTCAGCGCGTTGACCAATGCAAAAAACCGGGAATGATACTGCCTTACGGTGGCTTTCCCTTGTCTTAGCCCAAATATGTCTTTCCGGGCAATGTCAATGTCTATGTTTGATAAGAAACAGGAATCCATTGCCTTAATGAATGCATTTGCGCTTTGGAGCGCTGGATCCTTATCCCTCCACAGATTGCGCAGCCATGCTTTCGCGTCCCCATGCAAATGGGACAAGATAAACCCCACTTTCTCTTGCTCATCTCTAAAGTCTCTATCCAACAGCTGCAGCGCAAACAGCACGTCTGCTCGGAAATTGGGGTACTGCTGCAAATTCCCCTCAAAATGAGATACAATGCTGCCTCCTCTCTTCCCCAACCCAATCCCCTCGGATCTGGGTCCCGGTAGCCCCTGCTTCGCAAGCCCTTCCAACCTGGCTTGAAGATCTTTGCAGGCAGCCGCCGCTTCTTCCTCTCTCTTCCTGGATGCGATTATTTCAGCGCTGAGTTGTGTTACCGCTTCTTGCAGGGAAGCTATTTTCTGTTCTGTAGTCATCTCGCCTGACTTTTGTGAGCTCGCAAGGCACCAGTCTTCTGCCCTCCCTGCCTCGCTCCCGTAGCGATGCTTGAGGCGAAGAAAACCGATGAAAATGTGAGACGAGGCTTACTGTCAGAGACTGCCTCCAGGTCCCAGCTCACAGAAGACCAACGCTAGCCAGCAGAACTGTACAAAAGTCTTTATTGAAGTTTAGTTCCCATTTTCAAGCCCTAGCGTGCGTCTCTACGTCTAGACCCTAGACCAGCGAAGCCTCGTCTGAGTCTCCGCCCCCTGTACACCAGTTTAAGACTCTAGCCTTACTCCACCTTCTTCGTTTCTCCTTCCGCCTCTGGGTCCTACTACCCCCCGGGGTGCCTTCCTTCCTGGACGCCTCGGATGCGGACCCCTCGGACTCCTCCCCCTCTCTTCGGCGGGCTTTGGGACCTGGCTCCCTCTCCGGGCTGCTCATTGCGCCACCCTCTTGTACATTTGAACTTGGCGCGCGCGCGCTGCCCCTGACCTTCCTTTGGACCGTTTCCTCGCTCTCTGATGCAGGCGTGGCTAACCCTGACTCATGTCCTTCTGCTGGCGGAAAGCTGCCTGCTGCCGATGCCTGGGACTCCTCCCCCCTACTGCTCTCCGGTGGGGAAGCTGGTCCCGATTTCCAGCTGCTGCTCTCTGAGTCCCCTCTGGCCCCTCCTTCCTGAGGTGTTCCCTCTGGCAACCCCCTAGCTCTGACCACGGGAGCCCCTTTCTGTGAATCCTCTGATTCGCTGGAGAGACTTAGAGACCTCGGACGGCTATCATCGCTGACCTCTCCCTCGGATTCCTCTCCCTCGGTCTCTAATTCCTCCCTTTCCTGTCCCTCTGCTCCTGAACCCCTGACAGCTATGTAGAAATTGATCTGTACTGGTTTCTCCTGGTTCTACTGAAAATGGAATAGATTTTTAATTTTGGATTGAATTTTGTATTTTAGGATATCTCCAAGACCATGAAACTCAGCAGCTTGTGATCCATGTTAAAAAAAAATAGCACAAAAAGTCTTCCCAGATGGAGCTCTAACAGCATGTAGAGATTGTCATCTGCTCACCTCTGAATTATCCGTCAGCCCCTGCTCTCGCTCCTAGCTCTAGATTTTTATTCATAATGATCTACATAGCAAGTAGCAGAACACGAACAACCATCTCAGCCGGTAGTACATTTTAAGTGGGCATCACATGTTAAACACTGTTGCCCATTTCCCCGCCAGCAGTGGGTTAACTTACAAGCAAAAGTAAGCCGCAATACCTCTCATTTTTAAAAAGAATTTGTATACTGGAGTTCTGTACAAGATGCCTCCATTGTACACTCACTGCTTTGACACAACCTTCATGCTGAGACGTCCTCAAGAAAGGATGGTGTGGTCAGTTGAGTTATATACTGGTTGAATGGGAAGATGCATCTGTCTTTTCAATTCCATCCCTGCCCAAGGCACCCGTTAGCTATTCAGAAGCATAACATCCATTCTAAAGTTTTGAAAAGGAAACAATCTCCCACATATGCTATTCTTTCTTGAAGTATGGTGACTTGATGGTACCCTGGGGTCTAGCCCTTATAGCGGCAATAACTAGGAGACCATTCATCCTTTAAGTAGTAATTGCCAGCCCCGAAAGCCCACAAAGCAAGGACTTCCTTCCTCCGAGCAGGAAAGCTTCAGCGCCTGTTGTGGAATTCTTTGCTTACCGCACTGTGTGACTCCATGGGGAAATGTTATCGGTTTTGGAGGCACTCATTGCTTCTGTAAACACGAGAGACTCCTTCCCCGCCCCACCTCAGTTTCATAGGAAGCCCTTAATTCTCAAGGACTAGATGCTCAATGAGCAAACACAGAGGTATTGTCCCCTGGCGGAACAGCAGCCATCGTCCAGAGGCGGCAGAGAGTTCTGCGGAGGACAAAGAAAGTAAGTTCCACTGGATACAGTATGTAAGGCACAACACTGCAATAGCAATGGACTCCAGACCACCCTTGGGGCTGTCCCTAGGTCACATCCCTCACTGACATTGCTCCACAAGCTTGAGTGTTTTTGCGTGGTTGGTATGCGTTTTTGAACTCTGATAATGCCACTGGCTTGTCCGGCCACCTCTGCCTCTGGCCCTGCCCACCACCAGCAGCATGTGACCCTTGGAAGGTTGTCCACAAGAGGACACAGCCCTTTGGCTTACAACTTCCCCACCCCTGGCAACAGGGTGCCCTCAATTCCTTTGCATCTGTAGATGCTTCTGTGCTGGATCAGGTAACACGGATCAGGTAGCAATATCCTTTTTACTTCCGCCACCTCTTGTTAGCAGAACTATGGCATGGGGGCAGTTCTGCACAATGGGAATTGCATGGTGCTTATGTGCGTTCATTAAGGTGTCCCCACAAGATGGCAGCATCAGCTCAGAACTAAATGCAGCCGAAATGTAAAACATACAGTACAGTGGTACCTTGGTTCTTAATCCATTCCAGAAGTCCGTTCCAAAACCAAGGTGTGCTTTCCCATAGAAAGTAATGCACGATGGATTAATCCGTTCCAGACTTTAAAAAAACACACCCTAATACAGCAATTTAACACAAATTTTACTATCTAACAAGACCATTGATCCATAAAATGAAAGCAATATACACTGTACTTCAGTCATAGAGTCAATCAATCAGTAGCTGAACTGGGTTCCACAGTGTCACAAAAACAAAACAAAAGAGCCACAAAAACGCAAAATGAATAGCAAAGACAGACAGACCTCAGCATAACACTCAAAACGAAGCACATTCGGCTTCCGGGAAAAGTTCACAACCCGGAACACTTACTTCTGGGTTTGCAGTGTTTGGGTTCCAAGTTGTTTGAGTACCGAGGCGTTTGAGAACCAAGGTACCACTGTACAAGGGAGTTGCACCTGCACAACCAGTCATATGAATTGCTGGTTGAAATGCAACTGTGTGGAATGTAATAGTGAGGGAGCATGTGTGCAGTGCTGTCTCTTGTTGGGGAAACTTCTACCAGACTAATATAATCACCAGGGTGTTACAAAGGTGCAGTTGGATGAAGATTGGAAGAAATTTAAAGTTTACCTTAAGAATTGTTGTAAAATTGATGAGTGCTAAAATGTCAAGGTTAAGAAAATATAGAATTACAGCTGTAAATTGATTAAGTAATAGAAGAAAGGGGGGGGGAGAAAATGAGTAATCAGTCAATTGAAGCGAGGGGTTGCTGAAGAAATTTTGAAATAGGGATGCAGAAGGGGGAGGTATGGGGAAGTCGGGGAAGTAAGGTTTATGAAAAAGAGGTTGTGAAATTATACGTGTTTATATGTTTGTGTGTTTATGTATTGTTTATTGTATTGTTTTTTATTTATGTTGGAAAATTAATAAAAATTTATATATAAAAAAAATACAAAGGTGCAGTTGACACTGCTGCAAGTATGTAGAGAACCACTTTGCACAAACCGATGGCAACACAGCTGCACCCTTGAAGTCATATTTCAGCCAGCATCTTTCATGAATTCACGGCAAGCATAACTTGTCTACAAGCTTTATTTTACCTGCCACCTGGATCCCAGTTTCAAAGCTGATACTGCCACCTTCTGGCAGAATGCATCCATTAACAGCTCACAAAACCTCAGCTATTCTAATGATTCACTTTAAAAAAAAACCCACAAAAAACCTTCATAATCCATTGCAAGGTAATCCAAAGATCACATGCTGAAAACCTTGATCGGTGTTCAAATTCTCAGCTGAAAACTAAAGATTAAAGGGTTGGAATGAAACTTTTAAAAAAGTTTTTAAAAAATTTAAAGAATAAACCTCTGATATATTTATTTGGCTATTTCATTGGCGGTAATTATTTAACTGTTGTTTATTATGCCATTATGTCAACACTGGTTTTAGCAGTTTTTGCACTGGATCATGATATGTTAATCAAAGTTCCCATGAAAGTATGTCAGAACTGGGAAGTATCAATCTTCATATATATATGGTACCACACTCAACAAACCAGGCCCAATGAATGAACTAGACTGACCCAATGAATGAACTAGACTGTTCCTCTACAAGCTAGCCTTTCCCAAGCTAGCGCCTTCCAGATGTTTTGGATCACAACTCCCATTATTCACAGCCAGCATGGACAATTGTTAGGGATGATGGTTTGTGTCGTCCAAAATATCTGGAAGGCACCAGGTTGGGGGAAGCTGCGGTACTGCGTTGTATTATCTCTCTGATTTGCAGTATGCTGTGTAGCCTGCACATCGCTGAAAAGGATTTGATGCTATTTTAGAATGCCTCTGTGGTAATACTTTCTGCAGCTTTGAGGTGCCATTAGCCGGGACTTTGCTCAAGTTCCTGTTTATGAACACAGAAAGTTACTTACAGAACAGAAGCTGAGAGTCCTAGTCCTTGTAAAAACCAAAACCAAAACATTGATTTGCTGAGCCTTTAAAAAATAAAGTTATGTTCCTCATTTCCATTTCACAAAAGGAGAGAGAGGAGACACACACGAAGAGACCCCACACAAATGATCTAAAAACAGACAACCCCATTTTATTAGCAGTTAGTTCAACAGGACCTTACATTAGTGACACAGTTTTCTGAACCCAAAATGAGTTCAAGTACAGATTAAAAATAAGGGAGAAAGACTCTTAAATGTATTCCCTCCCCTTTCCTCCCTTCCCACCAAGAAAATACCCCCTTCCCATGGGAAGCCATACAGAATCTCATGCAAAACATAAAAATCTTCAGAGTGCTCGTCCTTTTATAAAGAACAAACCAAACAAACCCAGTAACAAAACAATTGTCCTCCTTAAAAACCCAGATATTGACAAGATGCCTGACATTTGCTCAGCCTTATGAATGTTGCTGACCAGTGGAAAGGCAGATTTCTCCTCACACTGTATAGGCTAAACCACACCAGCTTTGGGGAGCAGGACAAATTAATACTTTTGAACAATGATCATGTATAAAGGTTTCATCTTTTTTTGCATTTGGCCATGTGATGCCTGAACCTGACACAACGGCTACCTTCAGGAGCTAAATTCAAAATGCATTTGTAAAAAAAAAACAAAAGCAAAACTTCAGCATCATTTTGCTGCTTTTTGTGTGCATGCTGCTCACAAAATTCACAATGGGGACAAACTTTTGGGCTGCAGCTACCATTGCTCTGCAGATTACCTGTTAAAGCAATTTCCTGAAGATCTAGCGAGGGCCACCATACGAATCCTTCATACAGATAAATGAGGCCATACTTTTCATGCTACTTAGCATCTAAACCTGTGGCTTGACCTTTCTGGACGTTAGAGAGACGGGCAGGGGTCAAGAACCGGACAGGAGACTTCACAGCCTCTTGGGCTTCAGCTGTAAAGAATATTCCCCCTATAAAGGGAAGGGTACTCTTTTGCAGAAACTTTTACACTAAAACAGGTTTGTTTGTTTTTGCCTTCAACAGGATTGATTTTAAGCAAGCATCAAAGCTGCAGCAAGGTCAATACACTATGTGGAAACTATGTGGAAACGATGAGAGAAAGAGAGGCCCAGGATGCTATCTTGTCATAAAGCAAGTCTCCTAGAGCAGGGGTGAGAAAAAGGTAGATCAGGATGCAAGGGCAGATCTCTGGGCGACTTGTAGTGAGGGTTTCCAACTTCTAACATAGTAATAGTAACAACTTTTATGTCTCTGTCTCCCTCTCTGTGTGTTTACTGAAAAGGCTGAGAGATCAGTTGTGGTAATGGAAAAATTCCCGGGCTGAGCATGTATTCACCCCTTTTAACCAATTCTAAAAGCCCCACTGAACCACTTTGCAAATGTTCAGTGCATGTTGTGGAAAAACCAACCAAGTAGTCGTACAGTGGTACCTCGCAAGACGAATGCCTCGCAAGACAAAAAACTCTCTAGACGAAAGGGTTTTTTGTTTTTTGAGCTGCTTCGCAAGACGATTTTCCCTATGGGCTTGCTTCGCAAGACGGAAACGTCTTGCAAGTTTGTTTCCTTTTTCTTAACACCGTTAATACAGTTGCGACTTGACTTCGAGGAGCAACTCATAGAACGCGGTGTGGTAGCCTTTTTTGAGGTTTTTAAAGACTTTGGTGATTTTTGAAGCTTTTCCAAAACTTTCCCGACACCGTGCTTCGCAAGACGAAAAAAATCGCAAGACGACAAAACTCGCGGAACGAATTAATTTCGTGTTGCGAGGCACCACTGTACTTTGGTTTTCAAACAGCTTAGTTCATGAGCAACTTGGAACTTGAATGCCGCAAACCCGGAGGTAGGTGTTCCAGTTTGCGAGCTTTGCCTCGGAAGCTGAACATCTGGCGTGGCTTCTGATTGGCTGCAGGACGCTCCTGGAACCAATCGGAAGCCGCACCTTGTTTTCCGAACGTTTTGGAAGTTGAACGGACTTCTGGAACGCATTCTGTTTGAAAACCAAGGTATGACTGTAGACCCAGCAACTGCCCACCCCTGTCCACTGCCACATTTTTGCAGCCAAGCCTTCCTTGCTTCTGCTGCTTTATAGATTTGTCCTTTTCCAATCTGAGTAGCAATTAAATTTGTACAGGATAGCAGTTTCTGGCCCTGTGCCTTAGGCTGGAAACACTGGGAAAGGCTACGGCAGCATTCTGTGTGTCTTGTCACTTTCATTCACTCCGACATCTGCCCAAAATTAACTCACCAGGGCCTTGAATTGCAGCAGCCGCAGCAGGAGCAGTTGCCCCACATGCAGATTACTTTACTCGTTTACTGTTCCCGTGACAGGCCTACTTCCCCAGTTCAACTGCCCTCCTAAGCTTATTTATGGCTTCTTACCTGTAGTGCTCACAAAGCACACCACCACTAGATTAAATTGAGCAGGAAAGATGGCCCTGAGCTTCAGGTTTTAAGACTGCTACCAGTAGTGGCAAAGGGGGGGGGGCGATGCTTATAAAGGTTACTTGTCCAAATACTAACTCCTGTTGCCAGATCTATTGCTAACATGAAGGCTCCCCTTTAAAAAGACAAAGTGCCCAATAGCTAGAAATCCACAGATTAAGGGGAGGGGGTTTTTTTGGTCAAATTCCAGGTTTCAAAACCCTTCAACATAGGACACATGCAGGTGACACAGGGCTAGACTAGACAGGACTATAGCATATGCTATTTGAATGCAGGTCTGCTCCTACCATGCAAGAAATAGTTGAGGAAGAGGGGCGTGTGCGTTTTAAAAGAGCAGAGCGCCCTTTCCCAGCCGCGGTTCACTACCTTTCAGTCCCTCTCACTGAAAGCACCTTTCTCCCAGGTAAGCACACTTTTGATATTGGGGCTCAGCTGAGGAGACAAAAACCTGCAGCAGGCGGGGTTCTGCGCTCCTTGTTCATGTGCCCCTTTTGCAAGAACTCTCTTATCCTCTCCCTTTTTTCTATGTGATCAGTATTTAGAACGCAGAGGTGTCTTGCTTTGGCTCCATCGCTCGTGGCATAACCTGGCAGAGGTCGCAACCTTCACGTGGCACAGCCCATATTGCTACAAACAGAAAGTGCTCTCTTGCTTACATCCTAGCACATGGCTTCACGGAAGAAGGAGCTTCCTTGAACAGGGAGGTGGGGGAAAGAAACAGGCAGATCCAAGAGAGCCACTTCGGAAAGTATGAAGCCTTCGTACTGACTACTCTGCTCTTCCTATTTGAAAGGGAGGTAGGTGTTCCTGGGAAGGAAGGGTGTCTCTTCAATGTCAGCGTAGTTTGGGTCCATTGTCAAAAGTTCCGTAGTGTAGAAGGCCACATGAGAAACGATTTAATCAGGAAGAAGAAGAGGCATCATCTCAACATGAGTAACCCTCCACTGTCACCATCTCCAATTCCATTTTTTCTTCTCGAGCAGTTGCATATTCCTTACTGGTTACAGTTGTTTAAATAAAGACACTGAATAAAAAGGTAGAGCTGAAAGGCATCTGCTGTTTCTCGACTCATCCGCTAGATGGGGCTCAGGCATAGTGTCAGGGGGAAGAATAGGCCCTGTGTGACTGGCAGTCACTAGGTAGGCCGTGTGCAGGATGGAGAAGCACCTGGCTGGGAAAACCAGTGAAAGGGAAGCTGAGGAAAATGATGGTGCAGCAACCTTCCCCACCCCAGTACCCTCCAAACTCCTGTTGGGACTCCCATCAACCCTGGGCACTGAGCTGGGGCAGCAATAGAAAACATGGACATCAGGCTGTTCAGCCAAAGCCATGGCCTTTCTCTGCAGCGACAAAAGGGACAAAATAATAATAATAATAATAAAGAACCTAATCTGGAATGCAAACTCCGGCATCCATAGTTCTGGCTGGGAAAGGAAAGTTACTAAAATACTGTTTTATCTTAGTGCTCAAGGGGTTCAAAGTTCTTAAGTAACCTTTTTTGGCAGCTGCCAGTCCAAGGCTGTCGTGTACACCCCAGGCCTCCTTTTCATGATCTGGGAGGGGGGCCATGTGTGCGAAGAGCAGCTAGGATACTGAATGGCGTCAGTCTTTTAACCACAGGAACCACCACTCACACAAAAACTTTGTGGCTGCAGGCAGGGGTGCAGGATGAGGGTGTGTTAAGATAACCCTCTGGAGTGATTTCGCTTGGTCAGATGTGTGCATCTTCCCCATCCTTATCCCCCTCCCATCCCCTGTGCACACCCTTCTCAAAAATCCCCAAATAAGAAGACCGGAGGAGAGAGGGGAGTGGGAAATCCATCTTGTATAACCTAAGTATTGCCAGCACCGTAGTCTTTTTCAAAGTCACCATGTATATATATATAAAAAAACCACCTCTTTCAGCTAAGAACTCTACTGAGTAACACCATCCCAGTCCGGTCTGGGCTTTATCCCAAATTGCATAAAGTAGGTCCATGCTTGCAGCAGGGGCACTCCCCAATCCAGATCCAAGGTCGTACTGCCCTCGCGGTCCCTTCTCCAAACTTCCATGGGGGCGGGAGCTGCTACTAAGCAAAGCCCCCTGGCTGCCGGCCAGTCCTTCCTTTCTTCCTTCTCCATCATCTGTTGAGAAGGAGCTGGCTTGCTGCAATACTATTTCAGGTGATGGGACTCAGATGCGGAGAAAGAGCAGATCCTTGAGCAGATCCTCTTCGCCAGGAAGTGGCATTACAGACTACAGGGGGCAACCTCAACACTAGCGGTAAAGCACAGCACTCCTGGGGAAGATGGAAGAGGTCGCTGTGGAGCTGGCTTCGGCCAAGGTGTGTAGCGAAGTCATTCAACTCAGGTGGTTGGTCTCAGGCGGCCGTCTTCTTCCAAGCTACAGCATTTAACTGAATGGGCCTGCTATTTCCCCCCGCTGCCCCATTTCCCCCAGATGATCTTGAATGGATATTGCTCAAAATGCTTCTTCCCTGGTTGTGTATATCATCCCACACCATTATCACATCCTTTCGGCTCGGCATACAGGTTCCGAGATCCTCCGCACGGACTCATTCTACTATTGCTCAATACAGGAGATAAGAAGTGGCTATCTTGTGTTCTGGAGTTCCTCCCTCAGCCACGTCGGCAGAGTCTGGCCCATTTTGTACAGTAGCTTGGATAGCTCTATGTTGTGGTCCCTGTAATAGTCCCTCAGGAACGCTCTCGACTGCAAGAGGAGGAAAGCAAAGAATAATGACTAAGGTGCCACTGTGTAAAAACTGTGTTACTATGCGATGGACGTGCTGCATCAGAGGGGACAGCTGAGAAGCAGCCTGCTCAAATGGCTCCCATCAAATATAGAAACCCCTTGAAAGAGGGGTGCGGTTTGTGTGCTTGACTGGGCCACACAACAGAAGCTGCCTCTCTACTGCCAGCATATGGCAGTGCCTTCTTCTGCCAGGGATTCATGGAGGCTGAACTGAAACTCTAAGCAAAACGATGCCAATGGTCTGGGGTGCTAGGAACTGCAGTTCAAACCAGGAGGGAGGATTTGCCAGGAGGAAGACAGGATCAATGCACTGCAAGAATCTTCTGAGGCTTTCAAAGCAGTGGTGGGGAAGAAGGGAGAAACCACTAGCAAGTCCATCCCCATTCAAGGCAAATACCACTGATGGAGTTGCCACCGCTTGCTACCCTTGCCCCTAAGGAAAGCTTCTGGGACCTGGCAGGGCTGGCAGATGGGGGATATTTAAGGTGGCAGCAGGGTGGGTGGTTCACTCAGGGAGAGCCATACTTTCCCACTCCTATTCTGTGGGGCTGTCTGCCTTTCTAAGCAACCCTCACCCCACCAGCCAGTCACTCATCCAGGCACAAATCACACAGAGTCCAGCTTAAACAAAATGGTGACCCCATGTGTCTGCAGACCATGCCCTGGGACACAAGGGTACCACACAGAGGTCAGCCTAGATTTACCATCAAGTGTTCACAGAACAGGTGCCATTAATCTTTACAGCTCCCTGTAAGATGGTTTATATGTTTACATTTTAACAGTTAGACCTTTAACAATAAGTTGCGTAAAGGGCACCCTGAAACAACAGTTAAATCCCATGGAGCAAACTGCACTGCTGACAGATAAGAGGACACAGAAGGGTGGCAGCAGCGTATTTCCAGACCTGAAAGTGTGACTGGGAAATCCATGGGCAAATCTGTCTCTCTTTATCCAGCGATGATCAGGTGAGAAGCACCAACGCAACTGGCCCTGCCCACATTTCCCATATTTAGATGCTCACGATGTCTCAAGGCAAATTTTAAAAAATGTAGTAGAGACACCAACAATTGGGAAACACTTGCCTGCGAGTGCTCCAATTGGAGAACAGCCTTTACCAGAGGTGTCATGGGCTTTGAAGACACTTGAACTCAGGATGCAAGGGAGAAACATGCTAAGAGAAAGGCACGCTTAGCACATCCACACTGTGATCAACTCCCACCCGGAAACCAATGTCCCCACTGTGGAAGGAGTGTGGATCCAGAATTGGCCTCCACAGTCACTTACGGAATCATTGTTAAAACCGTGTTTATGGAAGACAATCTTACTCGGCTACGAGTGATCGCCAAAGAAGAAGAAGAATAGTGGCATATAAGTTTTCACACCGCTAGTGGCAAGTGTGGGTGGGGCCTGCATGCTGTGTAGAACTCTGAAGATCAGCAGTTGCACCATCAAGATGCCCACTGGTCCAGAAACCTTGAGAGGATTTCAAATACTTACATCTAAATCCATCTCCGGATATTTCCTTCCTTTGCTTTTCCCCAAGCACTTGGTTTTCCCTCCTTCCAGTAGTTGGCACCAGAATCCTTTTTTAGGATCAAACCTGCAAAGGCAAACCACAAAGACTGAACGACGTTACCCAAACTGCCCTCAGCTTCTTGTACTGCAGGTTGAATTTATTTAGCCATTTTTACAAGTGCACCAAACTAGTTATCACTTATTTTAACATATGGAAACAATATCTTCCAAGTCCAATATAAGCCCCATTTTGCAAGGCAATGATTATGTGAAATTATCCCATTATCACTTTTGACATAGTAGTATTTCTGACTTGAGAAAACCTCCAAGGAGGCCTCAATAGCCAGGGGACAACACAGAGAGGTTTCTGTACTTTAATAGACAAAGCAAATATGAATGATACAGTATCAATTTTTTTGGGGGGGGGGGTTTTAAAGCATTGGTGCAGGAGTTGTAGTTCTGCTTAAATTGTCTCTCTTCCTTAATTTAGATAATTTCTGAAAACTGAAAAACACACTAGAAGCAGTTGGTTATATTTTTAAAGCATTTGCTGCCACTTGCGCTTACAAGTTTTGCTTATTTTTCTTTTCATATCAACTATTATTTCAAATGACAATGCTATATATATATTGGGCAATGCAAAATACTGCTGAGCTAGGACCCTTCTCGAAATCCCTTCATCCAATGTGGTTTTCAAGCTACAACTACACACATTTGTGTATTAAGTGCTGGGTCTCAGATTAAGGAAAGAGAAATAAATTAACACAAAGCTCTGCCACAGAGTGCCAGAAAAATCTGAGCAGCACAGGAAAATGCTGCATCTTCTGAATGTACGGCAATGAAGATTCAGGCAGAATACAAACCTTATTGTTACTGAAACAAGCGCAGAATTAATTTATTTCTCTCCTATCTGTAGCCACTGCAGGCCCCTGTATTCCTTAGAAAGGCAGGCTTGCAATGTTCCAGAGTCCTCTACCTCTGTAAAAGGGAATGTGGTCAACAACCCAGTTCTCCTAAAGTGGCCTCTCGAATCAATTCCTCAATAGCCAGGATCTATACAACAAAGTCGTGCAAAGAAATCAATCCCAACAGGTAGAAAAGAATATTAAGGACCCAGACTGGCTCAAGGGGAAGAAATGTGAAGGACTCACGCTAGAGTTTTGTGGTAGTCTATGATGTTTGTCACTCCGAGAAATTTCTGGACTGTTTCCATCACTTTGGCTGGTTCTGTGCGTAGCAGCTTGCCATCCAGAACAAGAATCTGAAAGGAAAACGAGCCCTGTAAATTCAGCTCCTTGAGTTCAACTCTGTTTCAAAGCACAAAGCAAATCCACTCCAAAGTACAGAGCCTCAGAGCAACCAGAAGAGGTTTGTCCCCCAAGCACTGGTAAGGGAAGCAAAGTGGAAGACTGGAGTGACCTAGCTTCTCTCTTCGTTGGAGACTGATGGAAGCTGTGCATGGGTAACATGCAAATACATGTTATTGATTACTATTTCTGTTCTACTCCTTTCCAAGGGCACAGGGCAGGTAACCCAGCCAGAAGGGTGGGGTGTAAATAAAGTAGTAGTAGTAGTAGTAGTAGTAGTAGTAGTAGTAGTAGTAATCATAAGTAGGCACACATATTTTGCACATCTGCACACAGAAATATTAAAGACTTGCACATTTTTGCTCAACCCTGGCTGCTGAATGCCAAAAGGGAAATAATTTAACAGGGAAATTATAAATGCAATATAAATATAATAGTAGTATAAAATATGCCAGTGTTCCTAGCAGTCCCAGGTTGATTTGAAGACCTAGGCCTCACATTCCATAGAGCGAGAGCCAGTTACTGCAATATAACAGGCAGCAACAATATGTCAATAGTGATGTGATTGGTGGTTTCCAGCACCAAACATTAGGGAGCTTGAGAGGAGAAGTGTTAGGTGGTTAACACCCTAATGCACTCAAAACAGGAAGAGTCGATATCCTGCCTTTGGGCCTATGGCCCATTCCTAAATATATTTACACAAAAGCAAACCCATCTGGCCTAAACCCAACACTGATTTCAACAGCCTTAAGCCTGCTTCTAAATCTGCATTGCCTTGGAGTTTGGCGAGGCTTACTTTCAGTGTAAATGTGCATAAGATTGCTATGAAGAGGGTGAGCACGGAATCACCACTTTTTCTCCCAGCACATTAAGTCTGCACAAGAACGGAAAAGAGCTTTCAAATGCAGACCACAGCACAGGCTTTTCCACAGAAGCGTCTCTGTGGCTCATTTGCATGGCTTTTTCTTTGACATGAAATCTTTAATGACTACAACATTGCCTTGAGGGGGCCTGGAGGACCTTCCTCACAGTCAAGAGCAGCATACTCATAACTATAAGCATATGCTTATGCGCACATATATAAGTTGCCAACAAGATGCAAACTTAAACTAGCCAGTATACAAAATCCCAAGTCTGCCATTTCTTTTCTTCTTCTTAAGTGCTTGGCATACCAAGCCAAAGAGGTCTTCTCATTTTATCATCTGCAGAAGGATTTTTGGACGGGTTCTCAACACATTCCTGTTAAATGGATTTCTTTTTATTGTCCAAGGAAATGCATGGAGGGGATTTGAGGGCAGTCAACTAGAATTTCCTACACACCCTCTTACATTTTTAATGGAGTAAGTATAATGGGCCAGATCAGCACAGGAAGTGCTTCTGCATAACTTCCATCTTTTGCTCTTTTACGATCAGCAGAGCAACCTGGGTGGGGGCCATGTGATAACTCTTTCCTTCCCCCATTATCAGCTGACCTCAGAGGGAGGAAGGACTGGTGCAGGATGGAGCCACATATCTGAGTTCAACTGGCTCCTCATTACAGTTTTTTAACCAGGACAGCATGGAAGTCAGCCTGTGCCACAGAGCCTGCAAATCAGTAATCACGCAGTTCAAAGTTGGAGTTAACTCTTTATTAGCAAAAACATGATCTCCACAGACTTGGCTGAGTGTCAGGACTAATGAGCACAGCAGCTAATTCCCGATGGTCTTGCTCCAGTCCCTGCCTCCCCACAGCCATCTAAGTCCCCTCTTTTCCAGGGCTTTCCCCAAGCATTCGGAGACTGTGTCTGCATGCAGCCTGTCACTGCTCCACCCGTTTCAGCCCTCTTTTGGTTCTGGGAGAGGGGCAGGGAGAGGGGAGTTTGTCGTAGCAGAAGGGGGAGAGGGGAGACACCAGTCTGATTTATCTCTGCCTCTTGGCCTCCCTCCTCCCACTCACCTGCTTCAGCTTCTGCCCAGTTGAGTTCTCTCTTGACTTCTCTCTGCCACAGACTGTCCTAGCTCACTGAACCCTGTTACCCCTACACCTCCTCTTCCCAGTCTTCTCCCCCTCTGCCCACTCATTGTTCTCCCACCACCGCTCCCTGGGCTCTGAGCTTTCTTCCCTCGGTGGTTCCACAGCTGGTTTCTCCCACCAATCCCTTGCATCCAAACACTCCACGACAGTTTATGCAGAAGTGGTTTCTGAAACACTCCAGTTTCATACATTCTTGTCATGAAAGCCAAGGAGAATCCCTATGTGTTACAGCAACCACAGTCACTATATTTTGATAATATAGAGATTTAGAGTCTTTCCTACCTGGTTAGCATGGAAATTATTCAACCACCGTTCAATGTGGGTAGCATACCAGCCTGGTACTAGGCAACGATTCTGCAACGTCCGGAGCTTCTGAGAGGCCTCAAGCCCAGCTGTGATCACCTCGTGAAAGGTATACTTCAGGGCAACTGGGTCATCATGTGCTCGCTGATGCTTTTGTTTTTTAAGTGGACAGCATTTTAGTTTTACCAAAAGAAAAAAAAAGAAAAAAAGCCACAGAGGCTCTAGTCAGAACACCTCATTTCAAATAAGAAATCCTTTAACAGCCCCGTCACACTCCAGTGCCAATGCAAGCAGACGAATAAGCAGTGCTAGGGTAAGAGAAGATATCATACTCTCCATAAGGGGGCTTCTTGCAAGGGGAATCTTTAAGACACAAGAGCGTATCTGTGATCCAATATTGCCTGTAGGGTGCAGTAGATGAAGAAGACAAGGAAAACTGAGTACTGGGTGCAGTTACTGTAACTTCTTAATTTGTCTCTGAAATGAGAAGCACTAATCTTCACAATGTTGATGGACACAACAAAATTTTGGGGTTATTGGGAAGAGCACCTGTGGTCTAAAGTCCCTTCCAGGTGATCTGTTTATTAAACATTTATCTTGATTTGTTTGTGGGGAGATAAGACAATGTTGCACCAAGCAAGTGTTATCCAGTGCATCTCCCAAACACTTTCCTTACCCCAAAAATGTCAAAGGGATGGGGAGCGGGATCATTGTACTACAGCTTGAAATCAACTTTATTTGTTCAACCTGGATGTTCTGGTATGTGATGGAATCCAACCCCAAAATAGCAAAAGTCCAGCACTCTACCTAGTATATGAGTTACTCCCAAAAAATAAATTTCAGTGAGGACTGAAAAAATCTACAAACAGATATAAATTAAAATAACTCTAATAATTCACCTGAACTTCCCATACAAATCTGCCATTGGTAATTTTATGAAGTTGTTTTAAAATGCTGTTTTGGATGTGGCAACCAGATACACACACTTTAAGAGTGCATCCATGGGCATCTATATGCAGGACAACTTGTGTGCACAAGTTTCATTAAAAAAAGCCCCTAATGTCAACAATCTAAATCAATGCAAAACACTGTTCTGTCCTGAATAGGATACGGCAGATATTTTTCCTGCCAGTTAGAAATTTATGTACAACTTAACTCCAGCCCAACTATTCAATACCTTAGCCAAACTCAAAAATATAGGACAGAGGGGAGGAGACAGAGCAGCTTACCTGGTACCAAGAGTAGGCCCGATCTGCTGGATTAATGAGGATGGTGATTATTTTAGCCTTCGAAAGCAGTGCAGCTGCCCGCCTGGGTGCTACCTCTGAGTCAAAGTAATTGGCACTCTTCTCAAAGTAGAAGTCAGAAGTGGTGTTGGAAGGGATGGGGAAAAACTCCATATACCTTTAAAAAAAATGTCAGTGGCAGAAAGGGAGTGATAGATGGCATTTGATGAAGGCAGGACAGAAATGGTTTCAGCCAACTGTTCTAAAGGTAAAAGATAAAGGACCCCTGAATGCTTAAGTCCAGTCAAACGCAACTATGGGGTTGTAGCACTCATCTCGCTTTTAGACTGAGGGAGCTGGTGTTTGTCCACAGACAGCTTTCTGGGTCATGTGGCCAGCATGACTAAACTGCTTCTGGCACAATGGGACACCATGACAAGTGTTGTTTACCTTCCTACTTCCATGGTACCTATTGATCTATTTGCATTTGCTTTTGAACTGCTAGGTTGGCAGGAGTTAGGACAGAGCAACAGGAGCTCACCCCGTCGCAGGGATTTGAAGCGCCAACCTTCTGATTGGCAAGCCTGACATTGCCAACTGTTCTACAAGGTCCTTTAAAAAAAATAGAGGAAGTACTAGGACATACCAAAAGGTTCCCTGTTTTCAGAGATATTCCAGACCAAGACCAAATCTATCAAGCCAAACTAATGCACATGTGGAATCTCATCCATTTTAAAACATCTGGCTCATTACTGTTTATGTGAACAATTATTGTACAATTAGAGATGTGCTCTTCTAGATCAAAGGATTATCAGACTGAGATTTAATACATTTATAGAGAAGGCTAACACTCATTCAACTGCAGTTTTAACTACCACAGATTGCCAGGACAGGGTGGGGGTTGTCAGTTGTTGACTACCGTCCCGGTCATGCAACAGACAGCAAAGAAGAGGGGTTGCGAGGTGTGTGCAAAACACATTAGACACAGTGTACTTTTCTTTTGTGGTTTCTCACAGCGTAACCCAGCCGAATAAAACATGCTTACAGAGCAGAAATCACTGGTGCTTGCTCTGAGTGTGGAGAGTGCATCAAACATGCACACCCAGTTCTGCATTTCATGCTTACTTGGATGATCTGCAAACAAAGCAGTGTAGCTTAGCGTATTCTTGCTGCCACAAAACAATACTACTTTAAAAAACTGCCTGCTTATTCCACACATGTTAGGCATCTGTCCTTTCGGAGCCCCTGTCAGCTGATCAGACTGCCAACATGAGCCTAGGAAGCTTCCCTACACTGAGTAAGACCACTGGGACTTTGTTTTTGGGTGGGCAAACAGCAGGTGGTCAGCACCCCAGCAATCTGCTGCCTTATACCTCGCCAGCCTACAGTAGAAAGTACTGTTTATGTATGTGACGACAGCGGCAAGAATGTTATTTGCCCAGGGATGGAAAGAAGAAGGTGCCCCATCGAAAGAAGAATGGATAATGAAGATGATGGACTATGCGGAGATGGCAAGGCTGACCGGGAAGATCAGGCACCAAGAGGATAACAAATTTAATAGAGAACGGCATGACTTTATAGAATATATTAAAGAACACTGTAAAAATCTAAAAACGTTAGCAGGATCGACATAGCACTTGTAATTTAACATGACAAAGGATAAAAAGGAAGTATAATAATTTGGATAAATGCAATTAAAGGTAAAGGTACCCCTGCCCGTACGGGCCAGTCTTGCCAGACTCTAGGGTTGTGCGCTCATCTCACTCTATAGGCCAGGAGCCAGCGCTGTCCGGAGACTCTTCCGTGTCACGTGGCCAGCGTGACAAGCTGCATCTGGCGAGCCAGCGCAGCACACGGAACGCCGTTTACCTTCCCGCTGCTAGGCGGTCCCTATTTATCTACTTGCACCCGGGGTGCTTTCGAACTGCTAGGTTGGCAGGCGCTGGGACGGAACGACGGGAGCGCACCCCGCCGCGGGGATTCGAACCGCCGACCATGCGGTCGGCAAGTCCTAGGCACTGAGGTTTTACCCACAGCGCCACCCGCGTCCCTATAAATGCAATTAGATGCAGTTAAAAAAGGAAGATAGCTTTTGGAAGCCATGGAAGGGATGGGGGGGCGGAGTCCAGGGGTTCAGTGAACCCCATAAAGGTACTGATATGGATTAAGTGTGCGTGTATATATATAAAATTGTTTTTTTCTTTTTGAAAATTTGAAAATAAAAATTACACACACACACACCCTGTCATCCTATTGGTTCATTTAGCTCAGTATTGTCTACACCAGCCTTTCTCAACCTTGAGTTCCTTGATGTTGTTGGCCTACAAGTCCCATCATTCCTAGCCAGCATGGCCAGTGGCCAGGGATCATGGGTGTTGTAGTTCATGAATGTCAGGTGACCCAAGGTTGAGAAAGACTGGTCTACACAGACTGGTAGCAGCAGCTCGCCAGTTTGGAGCAGGACTCCTTCCCAGCCCTACCTGGATACTGAACCATGGATTTTGAACCTCAAATCGCCTGCATGAAAGGAGATGCTCCGCCACAGAGCTATGGACTCTCCCCAAAAGGCTTCCGCTTCCATATTGCTGATGTTGCAAGCCACCCTTGTAAGCCCAAAATGCAGCTCGCCACCCTCCCAGCACTGGGGCTGAAACCTACCAGTCAATGCCTTTGTGGTAATTATGCCCATTGAAGAACTGGATCTCCTCAAAGGTCTCCGAGCTTGGATAATTACTGCTCAGGTCAGGATGCATCCCCAGAAACAGGTAGAGAGCTGTGGTACCTTTTCACAGAAGGGGAAAGAAAACAGAGCTGAAAACTTGTTTCCCCACCAAGCATCTGCCAGATGTTTGCTCTCCAGCTTGTGTGACCTTCTTGGATCTCCAAGCACCGGCAGGTTTAATATGTTTATTCCCCAGGACGGGTGCTGCAAGTTCACCAGGTGCTCCTAAATCCTTTCCGTCTCCTATCTCTCAATACACAAATGTTGTTTCTCACACCAGAGAATAGCTAAAGACGAGACAATGGCAGGCTTGCATCCATCGCTAAGCCATGGTTAATGCAAAACAAGTTTTATTTTAAAGAAAACAAAATTCCACTAATGGGTGCAATTTGTTTGTTGTTCATAAATCACGGTTAAGCCCCTGGGGATGGGTTCACGTGATCAAATGAACCATGACTTAATAAACCACAGCTTAGCGCTGCATTTGAACCAGTTCAATATGATGTTAGAAACATAGGAAGCCTCTCAGCTCTATTGGAAGACACCGAGGATCAAACCTGGGATCTTCTGTATGTAAAACAGATGCTCTGCCACTGAGCTACAGCCATCCCCTGTCAAGGTATAGTCCTGAGCTAACTTCAGGGCATGCAATGCACTTTTACACCCAAGGAGCCCTTCAAAAATCCTGTGTTGGACAATCCTAGCTATTGCTGCATACCGAGGGGTTTCGCCTCAGCTATGAGTGGTTGAAAAGGCACTGGGGGAAAGTACTGATCTGCAGGAAGGGGAATCTTACATTAGCCTCAGATTGCAGCAAACGGTTTACAAAAAAAAAAAGTGGCATCTGCACAAAGTTTGTGAAGAAAAGCAAACAAATGATGAGACCGTCATATGATGGCTGGTCTATATGCTGTGAAGTTAAAATAAGCTGGAGCTGCAACAAAATGCTGCCCTGTGGATTGCTCTCTACTCAGGAGCCCAGCCACTCCACTCCAATCCCCCTCTCCCCCTTTTCTGTTTTGCCTTACCAGAAAGCATGCCATGGCCTCCTTGCATGCTATATACAGTGTTTCTTAAACACTTATGATTGGTCCTACTAGCTAGGGATGATGGGAGTCCAACAACAGCTGAGAAACACTGCTGTAAGACTTCAGCAAACTTTGGGATTCCTCCAAGCCTTGTAATACTGTGTGTGTGTGTGTGTGTGTGTGTGTGTGTGTGTGCGCGCGCGCGCGCGCCATGTTAGTGGCAGGTGTGTTCAAAGCACATAGCGTAGATCAATGTGCTACAGAAGCAGGAGGGACTTCTTCAACCCCCAAACTACGTTACGTGTTGGGGAACCTCCCACTGGCAGCTTACCAGTGGACAGTTAGGATGCTCACCTTTCTCCAGTGAGCAAGGTTCCTGACAGGCAAAAGTCAGGGGTCCCGTCCCCCCGCCCTTCAGTCCAACAGTCAGGCAAGCAAGAGGCATAATAATGACAATTCAAGGACACACCAGGGGAAAGAGCTCAGGGAGGGTGTGGAGCAGAGCTGGCAAAAAAAGAACAGCCTGAGCGAGAGTACCAAGGGCAAAATAGAGAGGCTGAGGTTCAGCATCCCTGGGTTAGAGCTCACCTGTCTTCTGAGGACCAATTATTAGCAGCTTGGGGAACCGGTCACAGGTCTTCTCTTTGGACCAAATGTCCTTGTGGCGTTTGTCCTCACAGGGATCCTGAAACATGGGAATGTGTTGGAGTCAAACAAGTGGGAAATTGAGGCTTGCATGCCGCAAATCAAAATAATCCATTCTTACTGGAGGGGGTCCCTCAAAAGCCAGCAATGAGTTGTGTCCATTGCAGCCAGCAGGGAAAGGATGCACTGTCTTCGCAGCAAGCATGCTAGGCCTGCTTCATACCTGGCACTCCAAGGTCACGTCTAAGTATTGTGGATTCGCATCTTACAAGCGGAAGAAAACTTTCACACAGTGCTGTGCTCACCTCTAAAGGCAGCATAATGATGGGTAAATCAAACCATGAGAAACAGATCATATCACACTTGTAGTTTTCAGATCTAGGACCAGATTGGTGTGATGTGCACTGTTTCGAGAGAGAGAGAAGAATACAGCAGCAAACAGGCACGTCGTTCGAATATTGCTGCACATGCACAACTACTATCTATTCCAAAGATATTTCGTGTTCATAATTGTTGGACCGGCTGTTGATTCAGATAGAGAGTCTCTACGGAGCTTTGGTTTCAAAAGAAACAAGCCAATCAAACAGAAAGAACACTGAGCGTGTTTACTTGAATGCCTTTAGCTAGGAAGGCCTGGAAAGGCAGCTGACCCATACCTGCCATAGAGGGTCTTTCTCCTCTGAGAATATCTGGAAATACTTCTGTGCCAGCTGCACAGGTGGCAGTGTCTGCAACTTCAAGTTAGTCCAGGAGTTGAGGAAGCGGACCAGGTGTCTAAAGGTGTATAAACCCAGGCGGTCGTTTCCATAATTGGAGAGGTGAGTCATGAAGATACTGATCTTTGGGGCGGGGGGAGGTGGGGGGGGGAGAAAGGACAGCACAGAAGACAAGGAAATTAATTGGCGTGGTTAGTCAAAACGATATTGTGCCACCTTGGCTTTCAACCCATGGTTTGTTTTGGAGAGAAACAATGTGGCTGGCATGAGCAGCCAGACCATGGTGTTCACCAGAAGCAGCAAAAGGGGGTGGGGAGAGAGATTGAACGTAAGAACACAGGAAGAACCCTACTGGATCAGGCCAAAGGCCCTTCTAGTCCTTCATCCTGTTTTCACAGATGCCTGTGGGAAGCCCACAAGCAAGACCTGTGCTCTCCCCACCTGTGATTCTCAGCAATCAGAAGCACTCACCATTTCAGCAATGTGCACCAGCGCACTGGCACTGCTTGTTCACAATAAACCATAATGTTTTAGGGCTCATACACAAATTCCACTGCTGCGTTTAGAAAGCGCAGGTCCAAGCAGTTTTCTGCCTTACCCACACTTTATAGGCACATATCCAAGCGGCTTTCCTCTTGCCCCGCTTCTTTCCAAGGGAAAGCCTGCTCTTTAGGGATAGATCGTAACAAATGGCAATCCTGGGGAAACCTGAATTGCTGTTGGCTCTGATTGAGTGCTAAAGAGCGGGTTTCCCCAGGAGGACAAGAGGAAGTGTGGAAAGTCCTTAGTGTGACATGCAAAGCAGGCCATATTGTGCCACAAAGAAAGAGGAATAGTGAAAAATTGTGCACCATTTGCACATGCATAAATTTGAGGACTTGCTTAAGCAGGACACTCTGAATTAATTGTTTGGCAACTTAAGTATCTTCTTTCCTAGTCACTGGTCAATCAACCAGAAATAAACTTCTCTCCGACCCACAGAAACAAATTCATCCACCAAATTTATTCATGGCCCAGATAACTCTGCATATGACCCAGCCTAACCCACAGACCTTCCCCACCAAACATCCTATCTCATGAGAATACAGAAATTAACAACAAGATAACTCAGCAAACGCAAAGGGAGCAAGGGTCAGTGGGAACAGAAGCAGCCCTAGAAATCTGGAGAGGAAACCAGATTTGAGGCATTTCCCCTCTCTGAACAGATAGCCTGGAAGAGATAGCAGCTTTAGTAGACTTCCAGACTACTTCAAAATGTTGGATCACATGCATTTTCTAGGATCATAAAAGGCAAAAAGACATTCATTTACATTCATTTCAAACTGCAGGCAAACTCCTAAAGCTATGCAATTTCCTCACTTCAAATCCGATGGCCCTGGATTCCTGCATCAAGACCTTCTCAAGCAATTTTATACAGCAGAGAAATTGTGTGTCTCACATAACTATAGAAATCTCCCATGCAATCTTCTAAAATCTGGGACACCATGCTTATGCACAAGCCTACTTAGCAAGTGAAGCAAGCAACGGATCTCAGCTTTTAAAGAGATGCTATGGGGCCCAGGATGTGGTTTCCACTTACCAAACAAATACAAATGCATTTCTCTGTCACTATGATTTTGGCAACATAGCTTAAAAATCCAAACTCTCTCAGCAACAGCTTCTTCTTCTTCTTTTAAATTTTATTTATCATTTTGAATTTTAAAAATTTGCACAATGACATTTTACCAAAATACAAACCGTACATAATAATAATAATTTAATATTGCATCACCAACTTCCCTTCCCCCACTTCCATGGTTCATTTATTAACCCTTTACCACTGCATATTCCAATGATTCCGTACTCTCTCTTTTTCAGTTTTATTTCAGTAAACTTCATATTGCTGAATTTATTCTAACCCTGCTAATGCTTTTTTTTGGGGGGGGGGGTAATATTTTTATTTGATTTTGCAAGTATAAAATTACAACAATACCAAATGCATTTAGAGATATTTAGAGATTACTCCGAATCTCTAGACTTTCCACCTTCCCCTCCATGGGTCCTATTGTCAACCTTTTCAAAGCCTGCTAACATTTTAATCTGTTTACAGTGATTTTTCTAATATTCTGCAAATCTTTTCCTTAAAAGTTCTTTCATCCTGGTCAGGAGCTTCTTCTCAGGCTGCTTTACCACCACCCAAACTCACCCAGAACGCACCAAGGTCTGTCACTCGGGGAGTTACCTTTTCCCCTTTTTCTCAGTGATCTTGTTGCTTTCCTTCTATTTGGTGCTTGTGGTTTTAGACTTTATTTCAAAATGCCATAGAAGAAGAAGAAGAAGAAGAAGAAGAAGAAGAAGAAGAAGAAGAAGAAGAAGAAGAAGAAGAAGTGGTTCTACACACTGCAATTAGGCCTTCTCTTGTTCATCAAAGCAGCACTTACAGGGTTAAGTAGCACGGTCAGAAAAAGCTCGCCTCCATTGATGATCTTATCCAGTTCATTGGACCCACCAGGGTATTCATTATAGAATATGGTATGTGTGAACAAGCCGCATGTTTGCCGTGGGAGAACCTGGAAAGAAGCAGAAAGAAAACATATAGCAAGTTACAGGTGTTTTTGAAAAGGAGAAAGAGAATCAGCCCGTTCCAGTGCTCCGTATAAATTCTGAGCAGATGGTGCAAGAGGTCCTCACCGTCCCTTTAGGAAACACACAGGTTGCCTGCACTTAAGTTAGTGGATCCCCCTTAAACAATATGGAGAGTTTGAGCTTATTCACGTACTGGAGAGAGGGTGAAGCAAGAAAGATGAGCGAAGGCCCTTCCTACTTACCATGATTCCATTGTGGATGAAGCCTCGTCTGAAGCGGGCTGGTTTGAGGTGAGGGTACTCTTCCGTGCTGGTGACTCGGATCCCCCACACTTGTTTCCAGGCCTCATACAATTGCACATGTACTGGGTACACCCCTGAATGATGAGGTGCCACTGCATAGCCCATATCAGTGGGGATGCCATGCTCCTAAGAGGAGAGAGAGAGAGAGAGAGAGAGAGAGAGAGAGAGAGAGAGGTCATAACTGTATTAGCAGGAGTAATCCGTGGACTTTCAATGAAAGGCTCCCACCGCAAGTGAATGGAATCCAGCCTTTAAGGGCTTTTTAAAAAGAAGATCTTATTACCTCCCCTCCCCACTGCAGTCTATATCATCCCAAAGTGGCAGAGATGTCAGCATCCTATTTTGGGGGACTGGGAAAGACGGTTCAATGTGTAAATTCTGTGAGATACAGGAGAGAGTAGCGAATGGGTCCAACAACTGTTAACACCAAGCCCCTACTCAACTTATCACACAGATGATATGGCCAACATGTGTAGCCTTAGAGCAAGTTTTGACAGCAAGGCTTTTACATGCTCCAGTGACCCTAGCACAAGACCGGGTGCTCTCCAGCAGATGCAAGGAGGATAACTGAAGAACAAAACCTGGAACATTACATTTCAGCCCTGCTTTACAGGCAACAGGCATTCCGTGTTAAGTCTGAGCAACTCTCCCATGGGGACACGGAGAAGCCTATAGTAGCACATCTTATGAAGTCACAGCTTACACAACACTAGAGAATACAGATTGCCACCCAAGAGTTATCCAGCACAGCTTTCGTGCTTCATTGTTTTAAGAAAGATCTTCTGCGAGATTTTATGGCTATGTTTAAGTTTCTCCCCTTTTCCCAGGTTCTTTTCATTTGTTCACGTAATCGCAAAGGAGCAACCTGCAAATTCTTTTTTTGTGTGTATGACGCACCAAAGGGCATCTTTGGCAAAACTCCTTAAAAAAAGGAGTAATGATTTAATCTTTTAGTTCTCTTCTCCCTCAAGTGGGCTTGTTCAAGCCGACTCTCTGCTGTGCTGAAAGAGTAACAAAGAGAAGTGAGCTGTGCATCCCACAAATGGCACTATCAAGAACTGGTTGCTTGGCAGCACCCATCTTTTGAAAAGGTCAGATAAAGAACTGTACTGAAAGGTGTTGGATGCTATCTGACACCTGGAACCAAGAGGGTGAATGAATAAATAAAAACCTATTTGCAACAGGATGAAGAACCGACTTGTAACAAAACTGTGGGGTTGGGTGTAATGAAGGAATTTTCAAGAATTCCTCAGATAAAAGAAGTTAGCACATCAACAGAAAAGTTGGGTAGAAAGGAAACAAGCAAAGTTTATGCCGTTCTTGAAAACTGGTAAAAGGTACCCCTGACCATTAGGTCCAGTCGTGGCCGACTCTGGGGTTGTGGCGCTCATCTTGCTTTACTGGCCGAGGGAGCCAGCGTACAGCTTCCGGGTCATGTGGCCAGCATGACTAAGCAGCTTCTGGCGAACCAGAACAGCGCACGGAAATGCCGTTTACCTTCCCGCCGGAGTGGTACCTATTTATCTACTTGCACTTTGACATGCTTTCAAACTGCTAGGTTGGCAGGAGCAGGGACCGAGCAATGGGAGCTCACCCCGTCGCGGGGATTTGAACCACCGACCTTCTGATCGGCAAGCCCTAGGCTCTGTGGTTTAACCCACAGCACCACCCGTGTCCCTGGAGCAAAGCAGGATTACCAGGGACACTATTTGTCCCTGTGCCAGAGAATGGTATGTGCTCAAGGTTAGAGAGGCTGAGATTCCACACTCAGCGTAACCATCGGTTTGCTCTCCTGGACATTTTCGTTTTGAATAGCTATTTGATAACAAAATCTGAAGGTGGATTTTAGGTTTAAGAAAAGAGGCTCATGGGCACTAGTTGTGAAAGACTAGCATCACAGAAGGAGTACATTTCTGTAGGAAGGGATCACAGGAACCAAGATCCCCCTTCCAGAAATAGATAGGAAAGGGTGGGATTACAGATCAGTGGTTGAAGATAAGAAGACAACAAGAGAGGAGGGGAGGAAAGCAGGCCATGCTTTCTTCCTGGAGGTCCAATTCATTATCATGCTATGAAGGGTGCAACACCTCAGACCGACAATACAGTAGGAGAAGCTGGTTCTATTAGACCCCTGGGGAGACTTGAATGTTGGGATGTTTTTACACACACCACACTCCTTGCATAAATAGTAGACAGGAGCCCAAAAAATGGTTGTTCTGTTTTCTGCAGCAGCCAACGAGACATTTTTAAGAATGCTGTGCTGATGGAACGCGTTATGGCAATGTCCTAGCAGTGCTAGGTTTTTCATTTTGCAATTGCAAACTCATCATTCTGAACAATAAACAAATGATTGACTCGTGCCTTCCTTCCCGCTTTTTGTTTTGCCCCAGCCTTCTTCTTCTGTCCCCAGAAAGCGTCTTACTTACAACTGCAAATTTCTTGTTCATGGTCATTTGGTCAGCCAGCACAGATTGGTTATGGAAGAGGTGAGGCTGCATGTGACTCCACATGTGGGGGAACCACCAAAACTCCTTCACGTACGAGAGCAGCAGGTCATCTCCTTCGTCTTCCGCGTCCGTACCTGACAGACCCAAACCACTAGTGTCACGACTAAAGACCGAAGACATGCAATGGAATGCCATTCCTCCCACAGGCTCAAACCAACCATATGCTTTGCCCGGTAGAACACGAAAACATCATTAACCACCCTGTACACAACACACAGACTGATCAAGCCTTGGACCTCCAGGGGCAAAAATAAGAAAGGGAAGGGAAGGGAAGGGAAGGGAAGGGAAGGGAAGCTTTCCTGGTGAATCTGATCCACAAAGCTATCATCACCTACCAGGCAGATCTTCTAGCCTAGCCCTCAACACAATGTGAAAGACCTGAGAGCCCAAATAAGGTAACGCACACACCCCACAAATCCTTCTTACCTGTGTGGAAGAATTTCCCTGAGTAACCCAGATTGAAGGTGAAGTTGGGGATATGGGTGCGCAGTTCATTCTGGGTGTCAAAGAGAGCCTACAGAGTGGGATGAAAAGCAACATTTAAAACCATAGCCTATTCGCTTTAGAAAGCTGGGGGAATAGAAGTTCCAGCTTCTGGAGACGCGAGGAAGAGGAAGAGAAGGAGATGCAGCATGGTGTCTTCTCACATGGCATAGGCCTTTTTTTTTTTTTTTTACATTATCCCAGCAGTGGTGGGGGAGGGAGCACAGTGAATAAGCTTCCATCCCACCAGTATAAATGCAAGGAGGCCTTAGTACCAGTTCAAAACATCAGTTTTCCTCACATGCCCTTATATATACACATTTCAGTCATTAACATGCAAGCTGCAATATCACTCTTACCAGGAAGGTGCAGCTTACATTTTCTGCCGCCTCCTAGACCTCAAAGGTCACCATCTGCTAATAACCCAGTTTTGGGACTCCCACAACACATTTGCCACCATAAGCAAGCACTTGATAGTTCACGTGAGCAAATAGTATAGTGACTAGATTAGCCTTTGTTAGAGAAATACTAGTTATTTAGAAGTGGAGGTGTCTGGAGTAGAAGTGGGGGCAAGTAAGCGTTCAGATGTTCCTCATCAGGAACAAATAAATCCTGCTTAATTACTCTTCTGGGACTTTGTTTGGAGAGCTACACTCTCTATTTTTGTTAAGAAAGCAGAGAAAAGGCAAAGGTTTAACAATAATTCTATGGGAAACAAAGCTGAGACAGACATGTGCTTAAGGGACCTAGTGATAAATCTGTTGCACATTGTGCTTTTTGCTTAAAAAAAAAAGGAAAGCGTTCAAGCCTTAAACCATCATTTCCCTAAGCCAAACAAAATAAATCGCGGTTGTTAACATCAGTCTAATTTTCTTCTTGCTCTTCGCAAAGGAATCAGTTAATGATCCCTCTCCCTAAGATATAGAAATATTAGGAATAGTGGTCATTAACTGATTCCTACACACACACATTGTTCTCACCTATTTCTGGTAATATACCGTTATGTAGTAAAAAGTTCATTTTATCCCTAGACAACAAAAGTTTGTTCCAAGTTCTGAGCTTTCTTAGTTTGTTCTTGTTTCTTTGATCTTACTAAAAATAGTTTTTGTAGCACCTTAAAGACAAACTTTCACAGCCTACAGTTCTCTTTATCAGATGTTGAAAAACAAGCGATGTTGGGCTAAGTTAAGATTTTTAATTTTAGTACTTCCCAATTTAATCGCAAGGAAATCCATCTCTACATTTTTGCACTTGTGTAACTATTCATAGCAATCCTGATTTAAAGGGCTTTCAACTAAAGCAATAATATGTTGGCTGTGAACAACAGGTTTTTAAAAAAAGAAATGGTTTCTGAGTCTATATTAAAATTCTATGAGGCTGGGACACCTGATTACGCTTCCTGCATCCCAGTCTCACACATTCTGGGAATGACAGAAGCACAAACACCACACTAGATCCAGTGTGGTAGAGGTAGAAGAACAGCAGAACAGCATTCAGGGATTCAGGGATCCAGGGCACAGCTCCTAGCATCATGTAGCTTTCAGCCCAAAGAAATGGATCCACAGAACAGCTAGCCCCACATCTCCCCCAAATCCCAACCTCAAGAGCAAAACCTGGCTGTGTGTCATTACCTTTACATCATCCACTTTCATCCGTGTGCCTTCCTTGCCAACAAAAATATCATCAATGTCCACCAAGATGTAGCGGTCCAGCGGGAGGGAAAGCCTCTTGCCAGTGAGGAAAGAAACAGCGTCGACAAAGACCAGTTTGTGCAGCCAAAAGTTGAGGTTGTTGCCAAAGAGGACTCTCTGGATGCCATCATGGAGGCCCAGATCCTGAACCACAGTGGTATGGAGTGCTGCATCAATGCTCATGTGTGGGATGGATTCTGCCGACTTGGTTTTGGCCAGGAGGATGGGTTCGTAGGTGGAATGGTTTGACTGGAAGACTGTCCAGTCCTCGCCTGGAAGGAGTCCCTTCTCTACTTCACTGGGCCGTGTGATGTACAGGAGTGGTGATTTGGGGTTGATGCTGCAGTCCTTCAGCGCAAGGTTGGAGTGGAGAAAAAGGGGGAAGCCTTTCAGCTGAGCACTCAGCAAGCTGTTCTCATTGGCCTGTAGGGAGATCACATGAACTGAATTTATACCCCATTTGTGTTGCGTGTATACAGGATGACATCATTTGCGAGGCTTTATGATTTTCCAGATAGGAGGAAGGAATTTGAGGGGTTACCTCTTTGGTTCTGCTGTGTGAAGTATTTATTTGCAAGTTGTGTCACATAAGAAAAATTTCTTGTAGCTGCCAACAATAAGGAAAAGAACAGGGGAAGCAGAGTATGAAAGCGGGTGAAGAACTAGAGCCCTATTTGTCTCAGATTTATTTATTAACAATGCTTAAGAGGC
This sequence comes from Podarcis muralis, assembly GCF_964188315.1. Lineage (NCBI taxonomy): Eukaryota > Metazoa > Chordata > Lepidosauria > Squamata > Lacertidae > Podarcis > Podarcis muralis. Next base: position 62,526,622 of record NC_135656.1, on the reverse strand, counting down.
AATATAATGGCACAATGTGATTGGTGTACAGGTTAACTGAATTCCTGAAGGCACACGTGGTACTGAGTGTGTCACTTCAGGCTTGCAAGAGCAGGGGAGCAGTCTATGGAATTCAAGCGTTTCCTTGCTGCTATAAACTACTAAACATGGGTGTTCTATTGGCTCCAAGAGCTGCTCTGGTGGTTAAGAACATAAGTTAAGGCTGGTGCACCATTCAGTCCAGCATCCCCATCCTCACAGTGGCCAATCAGAAGATGCTTTTGGGGAGCCTGCAAACAGGACCCAAACAGGACCCAACAGCACTCTGTCCTCCTGTGGCTTCCAGCAACTGGTATTCAGAAACATACTGCCTCCAAGAGCGGAGGTAGAACATAGGCTACATGTGGCCACTAACCCTGAGAGCTTATTCTTCATGAATTTGTCTAATCTTCATTTAAGGCCATTCATTTTTGAAATCTCCACTCATACCAACGAAGATGTAAGAGGAGGAAAGTGAGGGGGGCGGGCCTAAGCCAGAGAGGGTTGGAAGGTGGTATACACAGCTGCTAGAAAACTTTGCTTAAATGTGATGGGTGTGGATGGTTCACAAGGGAAGCCCCACAGGATTATAGTGGAACCTCGTTTTCGAGCGTCTCGGAAGCCAAACGTTTCAGTTTTCAAACGCTGAAAACCCAGAAGTAATTGCTTCAGTTTTCGAACACGCCTCAGAAGTCAAACAGCTTCTGAGGTGCGTTTCTCAATTTTCTCAATGGGATTTGCCGACCGCCCTTTGAGCCTCGGTTGTCGAACGTTTCGGAAGTCGAACAGTCTTCCAGAACGGATTATGTTCGACAACAGAGGTTGTAGATTGGAGGGAGGAAACTCTGACTAGGATGAAGAGGCTGCCGCTTGGGGAAGGGCGCGGAGGTGAGGAGATCAGATACAGCCTTTTTATATACAAACCAAGCCAAGCTGAATTCTGTGGCTTAGAGAGCCTCTCTGGACCAGAGTGCCTCTCTGAAACAGCTGCAAAGAAATGGTTAGGTCAGCAGGCTTTGCGGTTGGGCTCTTATATTTTGGTTGTAGTCTTATATTTAGGCTATATGTTTTGGTACTGTGATGGGCTCTTCCCGTCATATATTCTGGACCCTTCTGCTTCTCTCATTTATGTCAATAGAAAGGAAAGCCACTGTTTTATTATTGCAACGTGCATGTTGTGTGGTCTGTGTACTTTCCACCAATAAAGTTCACTGAAATACACACAGAATATACTTTGTGCAATGAACTAAGGATTTTTCAAGGACAGGCTTTATCCAACTGTATGTCTGGAAAGGGATCAACATGCAGTGTAGCCATACTACTTAACACCCAATCAAATTATCTTTCAAAGATATAACTATGTAAGTGGACAGAAAGCCAGAGGGTTAGGAAGCAAGGGAGGGAGGGAGACTGACTCTTCTTTGCCACTCTGAAAATTTAAACCAATTTAATATAGTGGGTTCAAGCCAAGGAAGCAAGAGAAATCAGAATGGAAGAGAAAACAGACTGCTGTGCAAAAAATGTCTGTCAAAAGCAGCAGGACGTCTCTTGGTCTCAGGATAAAGCCTCATTTACACGCTTCATTTCTGCCCTCGATTCTTAACCTTCTTGGCTTACCCATTCAAGCATGGAAAAATGCAATAGACCTGTGGCAAATGCCATACGGGTTGTGTTAGCCTGCATCCCCTCCTACTTGACTTCTTGGAAACCAAATTCAAGAATCACTACGGGAAGCAGGGTAGGGTGGCCTTGTCAAGTCATAATGCTAGGCAGGGACGGCCGGATGGCCCCCAAATCCCTGTTACAATCTGTTCTCTTCACACATTAACCAGTTCCCAAGAGGACCATTACTGTTATCTTTTTTACTGTCACCAGCAGAACTAAAGGCGCTGCAGCCTCATCTCAAAAGGCGCAGATTTGTAAATCCGCTCTTGGCATCAGTTAAAATACACAGCCCTTTTACTTATCAGGCTCGATGCTGGCAAGACATCAAGCCATTCAATAGCGAGTAGTGACTGTGAGAAGGTGTCCAAGAAAGGCTGACATTTTGCAAGCTGAAGCTCTTCCAGAGCACTACTGTTCACGCATGAGCCAGCATCTGGCAGATACGGATGCCTTCAGAAAGCACCTGTGCCACTGTAATATGGGTAATATTGCTTAAGGGTCTAGGCAATCTATCGCATCAGCGATAGCCAACAGTAATGAATTTCAGAGAAGCATGCTATCAAGCCAAGCCCTCAAAGCTGCATTCACTCTCAGCACTGTTGTACCACTAACTGCAGAAGGAATGAGATGGAAGAATGTTCCCTCAGGAAGACCTGTGTACATACCATACATTTTAAGAACTTTCCCCACCAAAGTATCTTGGGACCTATAGTTTGGTAAGGGTGCTGGGAAATGCAGCTCTGTGAGAAGTAAACTACAGTTCCCAATATTCTTGGGGGAGAGTACTTTAAATGTACAGTGTGTACACAGTATTGGGTCCAAGGAAAAACGGGGAGGAAACTGAAGTGCTTTTTTTTTTAAAGAGTAAAGCAGACTTCTGTCCTGAGAAGTACACAACTAAGGATCTACTTTACAGCCTTCTCCACCAGCTAAGGACTATCTCATTGTTAAAATTATTTTTATTTAGGACTGGTTCAGCAGCACACACAGGTCCTGCTTACCAAACGCAATGTGTTCCCCGAAAATCGTTCGTTTGGCGAGCATTCACATAACGAGTCCACGATTTAGGTGGATTCCCAAGGGAACATTTCTCATCTGGGATTTTTCCAATCTTTCTCCCCACTTATGGTTTCCTATTGAAATGGCTGCAGCCAACCAGCAAAAGAGAGAGAAAGGAGAAACTGATTTCTCCAGTCTCTCCTGCTCCCTGATTTGTCCGATTTCTCCTGCTCTCTGATGTGTCTGCCCGAAAATGGCTGCCACCAACCAGCAAAGCACAAACAAGCAAGGAAGGAAGGAAGTGGGCAAACTCCAGCTGTTTGGGTATCTGAATCTGTAGTGTATATAGAAAAGTATGGGCATAATTACATACAAATATAATTATGCATTCCTCCCACCACATACATGGAAGAACCTAATACAGCAATCTGAAAACCAAGTGCGGGAGTGTTCACAGTTACACGTGTTTGATTATAACATTATAATGCAAGCTTCTGGCCTTCCCCCTTAGGTCTTGGACCCGAGTCCAAGGTTTATGTCACTCTTTGAAGCTCTTCATCCATCCTCTTTAAAACAGACTGGATTTACACTGCAACAAAATAAGGTGGCATTGGAGCAGCAAAATCTGAGGGCATAACTAGTGCAATATTTGGCGGGCGGGGAGAGATGCTAGGCCACCCTTGTGACTCTTGTGTTGATTTTCTATTTGTAGGGAGTTTAATAAAGACGATCCTAACCTTGCTGTAGGACTAGGCCATGTGTTCATGCAGAGAGATTGATCTGTGCTCCATAGTTGGACTAACCTTGTCCCCATGAAATGAGCTGGTCAGTGGTGTTGGTCTGGGGGAGAGGTTTTGATGCTTTTATTGCTGTAAACTGCTTTGATTTTTTTTTTTTTATGATATAGCAGCATACACATATTTTTTTAAAAAAATAAATAAGATTCCTATGAAAATTAGCATCAAAAAATTTCAGCTCATGTAATTGTAACTACAGTGCAACTACTCATTCTACATGTCTATTTTATACAGACAACCCATTTCACTTATGTGTGCAAATGGTGTCAATATGAAACACCATTGAAAAAGCCTGCAAACACCCTATTCCATCCCACCCTGCCCCAGTCCACCCCTTGTCAAAACATTTTTGTGACATTTCAGGTCACTTCTGGGTTTGGCACAGCGTGTGCGCGCGTGATTGTACATATATTGAACACGTGTAAATGGAGGGGTTGCCTATAGTTCATTTTCATCTTTTAATTTTCATCTGTTGCTATAATTGTTCCCTGTTTTATATACATTATAAAATGAAACAATAATAAAACACTTTACCCCCCCCCCCCAAAAAAAACGTGTTTTTTAAGCTTGCGTCGGAAAATGTGATTTAATTCAGTATGTTTATTTTACTTGTATTAAATAAACACAGCTACATTCTTTGAAACTGCCCAGGTCTGCCTAATACTCTACTTGCCATTGGCATCCATTCAAGGACCGTATATGAAACTGGTTTCCCCCCCCACAGAAAAATAAAGCACTTGAAAAAATTCCTGCAGGAAATTCGCACCCCATCACCGGAGGTGGCCTGATTCTTCCCCACCTGCTCCCACAAAAGCCTTGCCCAAACCAAAGCCAATACCTTGAAGAAGCCAATGATTCCTACACCGTACTCAACACAGTACTTGTCCAAGAGCTCGCGGTTCCAGGCGTCCAGGTTCACATACTTCAGGATGTTCTCGTAGATGATCAGTGCAAAGCGCCCTCGGTCCTTGTCCGTCAGTGTGGGCATGTCCCCCTTCCCTGGAGCAATCTCCGTCAGGTATTTGAAGCGACTGGACTCCAAGATGGCCACTATCTCCTGGCCCAACTGGGAGTAGAGACTTTCCACAAACACAAGGACCAAAGGGTCTGTGCGAGAAGAATCCACCACTTTGATGGGCTTCAGCGGAAGCAGGCGAGAAGGGGCGACCTTCGGTTCATCACAGTCCGGGCTTGGGATGTCCCCCGAGGGCTCCAGTCCCCTCTTCCACCCATATAAATAATAGGCCGAGACAAAAACGCTGAGTAGGCAGAAGGCAAACAGCAAGAACAGCACCACCTGAGGAGACACCTGCCGGAAGCTCCTCCGAATCCTTACCAAAGTCATCCTTGCTTTGATAGAGTGTGTTCAGGTTCCTTCCCCACCCCACCCCACCCAGCCCCCCTCCCTCCCTCCAGATCTTGATGTAGGAAAGGACAATTTCCCTAAGAGGCAGCGTGTGTGTGTACACAATCGCCCCTGTGGAAGTCCGTTATCCCTCCTGGTCTTTTTTCATGTCACCATGGCAAATCCATTCAGAGTTCCTTTCTGAGGCAGAAAAACCAAGAGCTTCGCATCATCACTGACGCATCATCAGGACGGAAATTGGGCAGTCTTGGGGTTCCGGAACATCTCTCAACAGGTGGAGACGCATGGCGAATCCTTGGGCGTGTACCAGAAGCGTTGTTCTGCGTTTAAAAGAAAAAGGGCAAACAAGGTATTAGCAAATTCCCTCTGGGAAGAACATAGTCTCACAACCTGGAAGATCCCAAACTCAAGCCGCCTCCCAAACACAGCATATTCCCACAGAGAAACCTTTCTTTATGGACCCCTCAGTGGTCCATGCCTTTGATGAAAGAAGTTGCCACAGCTGAAGTTGGCCTGGACCGATAAAAGGGTAAGGAAATAAACTTTGCACGCGTTCAGGCGCTATGCCACTTATCCAAGGGAGTGCACTTGTTTTTATCTCCAGGCATGACAAGAGTTGGATTGTGTCAAATTGATTATTGTGAGCAGCAGCCTTCTCCCTGCCTGCACCCCTATATGAATCCTACCTCCCTTTTAACTAAAACTATTTTTAGGGGAGGGGGGTGTCTCTAGGCTTCTAGGGATTTTCTATCTCACAGAAGCCTTTTGGAAGAAAAAGCTAAGGAAATTCAAGATAGGTGTTTTGCATGTGTGGTGTTTAAATGCAAATGTAGCTTGCTGGGTCCTCCCGGGGCCTTTAGTCTGCATAAGGCAGATAGTGCATTACAGGCCAGCTTCAGCCCTCAAGCTCAGCTTTCATTATTAGGCTAGATATGTAGGTCTACAGCCCCTCCTCCCACAAGCTCATTCTTGGTGTACCAGTCAAAGGGCCAGCTGCCATACAATCCAGAGGCCTAAACACCCAGTGGGCACAGGGAGAGCCCGCAGTTTGCTTTCCCAGCGTAGTTGTTCACCCCCACATAGCTTTGAGGAAGCCGCCACGCACTCTGCACCTGCTTCAGCTTAGTGTCAATCACTTGCCAACACACCACAAGAAGCCTTTAATACTTAATAGTTCAACAGTGCAGAGAACCGTAAGAATACTGCTGTTTCTTTGTACACTTAAGAAAAGCCAGAGCGGGGGCCCGTTGCCCAGCTTTAACCCACAAAAAAACAAAAAAAAGTGAAACAATTCTGATTTTGCTCACAGAGTTTGGAACAGCCATTCCAAGGCCAGCACCCAGGGAAAGACCACAGATTCAAGGCACGTTTCACCTGCAACTCCTAAACACCTACAAGATGTCCTGCTGTTAAGAAACAGCCTCAACAATCCACACAGAGGCAAAACTTCCCATTTGATTCTTTTCCAGATTTACTTTTTCCTCTAAAAAGAGCAAACCCAGCCACCTACTTCTATATAACCAATTTGCAGTATGGGGCAAGGAAGTTTTGTATCTTATAAGATATATGGTAATGGTTTGGGGTAGGCTGGGTTTTTTTTTAAGGCCAGTGAAATATTTAGCACTCAGGACACATCTGAAGCTGACACTTGCATTGGGAGAAGGAAATATCCCACATTGGCAGCAGTGGGGATACAATTGCCAGCATCGGAGGAGGGACTTTCCACAGCGAAAAAATGATTAAAATCTCCCTCCGCGCTTGTTGCAGTCTGGACAACCTCAGTTTAGAGTAGCTATTACAATTTGCATTGTTAAATGATCCTTGTGGTCCCTTCCAATTCTACAATTCTACGAAAACCTCCAGTTAAATGGCACATTCAACGGGTCAGATTTCATTTGGCCCCCAGGGTTCTACAACACGCTTATGCTACTCCCCTTAAAAGTCATCTGTGCATAAGCACCTGAAACTTTCAAAGATGCACATCCACAGTCAATGTTCAGGTGCAAGTCAGAGCCAAGCATCTGGCAAAGCTTCCAATACCTGATCCAGGCATGTTTAGACTTGCGCCGACAATTCAATACCATTTTTCTTCAGCTTCCCTACTTACAAAAGGGTTAGTAGAAACAAACAAAACAAAACAAAAAAGTGACGAGGATTCCTTATTCTTTCAGCTAACGTTCACAAGTGAGACGGCCGATAAGTCATGGGGATACACACTCCTCCAAATCCTAGGACCCTTTTTGTTGTGTTGTGCAACAGATCTTCCTATACACACACACACACACACACACACACACACACACACACTCAGCCTCTACAGTATCATTATATGTTAACAACTCCTTTGCAGAACAGCAATACTCATGGTCCACCAATATGGTTGCCACCAACTACCAGAAACGTTCAGTTCCATCAACCAGAAGAAAAAAGTTCCTGCGCACCCTCCTGAAGCAGAAACCTTCTTTTTAAAGTTTTCAGGAGCACAAGGAAGCAGAGTGGCTCTTTGGAAAATGGTGCCCAGCACATTGGGATGCACCCCCATCAATGCTGCAGGTATGAAAGAAAGGGTTTTTACACACACCGCTCCTCATCACCACTGCCCCCTGAGCACAGCAGGTTCAAAAAGGGGTGCATCTGCCTGTCCCTGTACAGCAAAGACAGCTCTACCAGACACCATGGCTGGCCACCAAAACCCAAACATGTGGCCTCCTGAAGCCACCTTTCAAGGGCATCAAGTGTTCAAGTGCATCCCGGAAAAACAACTCTAACATGCAACACAAGCGGTGCTCAAGCTGCGGGTGTTTGACACAACAGCAAAGAGGAAACTCTTGTCTAAACATCATGAGGGTAAGCCTTCCACTCCACCGAGGGAAAGAGCATGGTGAGCTGTAAACAGCCACGCAGCGCAGGAAGAGAGCAAGGGCCATCTGTCTGTTCCGAAGACAAAACAGCCTGAAACGCAGTGACCTTTGGATGAGTGATTCAGATACTGACCTTTGCTATTCCACTCAAGTTCTCCTATCGTTTGAAACCCAGCCTCCTAGTTTTCTATGTAACAGGCTTAACGGCGAGGCACATGTACAATAAGCAGTCCAGTAAGTATCGCACAAATGTTTAACATCTGCAAAATCTGGAAACACAGAGCCTGCACGTCCTGGTTTAGTTGCTGTGTTTAGTTACACTGATCTCTTGTTACTTGCCAGCCTCTCCTCCCAATTGTTCTTCTGCTCTCCTCCTTTTAAGCCCAGCTCTGCTGTGTTTGAAGAGTTGCCCAGGGACAGCTGGAAGGTCACCACCGGCAGCACCCTCTGGACTGAAGTGGAGTAGCAGCCAATGGCCTGCTGCCTTGGACTTTCGCACCTTAGCAGGTGGAGCAAAGCTATTAATAGACTCCAGCATGAATCAACCAGCAATCCAGGGGAGGCTTTTCTAAAGGCCACCACAGAGAACCACCTAGCTCTCGGGTGCCCTACTGAATCGTAGCTTGGCCAGGGCTGTTTCCAATTTTGTCTGCCCCCTTTCAGAACCTTAACACATTTGTGCATCATGCAAGGGGACAGTTGCCGCCTTATTGCAGTGGAAGAAGCAAGCAGACAACCCCTAAAATGGATGTGGTGTGAGACGCTGCGAGCAGAAGGATGGAGATGACTTTAAAGGGGGGGGGGGAGTATCAAGTAAAATCAACAACAGTGCGATTAAAAAGGAAGCTGGTTGAAAAGTAGTTTGGATTAATGCCAGGCTTAATCCAGTCATTTCCCCTCCTGCCTGAAGCGAGGAGATAATGGAACTGGGGACAGGTTTAATTCCAAGAGTAGGAAAGATTTGCCCACCAGGCCTCTGAAGTGTCACAAAAAAAGGCCTGAAGCCAGACCTCCTAGACTATCGATTTCTTACCTTCACTCCTTTTCTGTTCCTTAGAAATGCCTGATCTGTCTCAAGTAGGTGTAAAACATCAAAATCAAGGGGTTTTTTTTATGTTTATGGAAGGCAAATAGAGAGAGAGAAATATTTGAAAAGATCACAATTATCACCCTAGAAACCACAGAAAAATGCCCATACTACTAGAAAGCCAGGGCAAAGCAGCTATGCCAATATGACACAGGGAACCCCATACTGTATAGCTAGATCGCTAGCTCAGCCATGATCCTGGACAGAATCCATCTGATATAGAAAAAATAGGGATGGTTGGCTTTTGCTGCCCAACTCCCCAAGGGACTGAGTCCCCTAAGTCCATGATCGGTCAGAGATGAATGGATGGAGGCAGGAGGCAGTGAAAGCAAGGCAGATCTTTATTTTTCCTGTTGCAACAGAGTTCCCTCCCTTCCTAGCAAGGAGGCAAGAGAGACCCAGAAACAAGAAGAAACATCTCTTTTAAGGGTTTGCATTTTGGTGTGGGGAAGGAGGAAATCGCATCACGCATAAGGTGGGGTTTCTGTGTCTCAGGCAGGCCAAGGTGTGATATTCCTGAGGATTTAGGAAGTTTTACATAGCTCCAGACACACAGTTTACACAAATTACAGCATCTGACACAACTCTTTGCATTATGCTAACTATCCTGCCATAGAAAGTAAGCAGAATCATGCTCTTCTAGTAAAATGCCATGAGATCACAGAATCAATGATTCATTAAATTTATTACTACATTTATATGCCACTTTTTCTACAAAGAGCTCATTCAAAACCCACTGAAGTAGTGCCATATGAAAGGATTTAATTTCAATAATGTTTGGATCCTCAGAATTCAGACTAACATTTCCAACAATCCTTCTAAGCACTGAGGGTGACATCAGAGCCGCTAAGCCCATCCATGGCAGTCAGAAAGGCCATGATTTCTCTGCCAACACTCTCTCTGTGGCATCACATCAAACCACTGGAATAAAGAGGCACTGGCATTTCCCTACTGCAAATGGTGGCAGTAGGAGTAACAGTGATGGTGATGGTGATGATGGTTGTTGTTGTTATTTCCTAGCATGAAGCATAGCATTTGCCTATTGTCCAAAGGAATTTCCTGACTATAATACCATCCCGGAACCACCATAATTACTAGAATCTCTAACTATACGTCATCCATTTACAGTACTAGGATTTCTAGCTATATTTCATAATACTACCCCTAATGCTGAACTAAAGCAGCCCATATTCCTTACTGATCGTTCATAAATCAAACCACCTTGGTTTTTAATGTCTGCACAGCACTTAGTAAGCATTAGGTGCTTTACAAGCGATTATTAGCAATAATGTATTATCTGTATGATACTATCTGGGCAACTTTAAAAGGACCCTCAGCTACAGACCAAATCTGCCTGGCACAACTACATTAGTCAACTGGATGTAGACAAGACATCACAGATGAACATTTATACCACATAAACAGATATATCACACAATAAAGTAGGTTATTAAATGAGAAGTTTTCCCTTGATAAGCTAGCACTTATAGGTGAGTGAGCTTTATTCAAAGTAGTCCCACTGAAATTAATGGCCATGACCAACTTAGGTCTGTTAATTTCCGTGAGTCTGCTCTGAGTGAAAGTTACTGTAGCTGAATTCCAGACACCGTGTGTGTATGTATGTATGTTTTGAATGCAAAGACTTTATTTCTGAGCTCATGAAATGGCAAAAAGAGTAAGTGAGCCCACAACTTGAAACTTGGTTACGTTCTTACAGCCAAACAAAACCAATGTACTACTACTTGAAATTCTGTGGGCAACGAGCTGGAAGAGACTGTGGAAACTGAACCAAATTTGTTTGTATTTGAAGGTTGCTTTTGGGTGTTTATTTTCTTCCCCCACTCCGCCTGCCCTACAAATCAACGGATCTAGGGGCGAAACTACACATAATGTGTAGCGTGTAGATTCCTTTCCCCTTTTATTTTTATTAATTGCATGCGCACAGGAGACAATCCTTAACTTGGAAATGCGGCATATGTTGTGTGGGTGTGGGAAGACTTCTCTCTTCCCTCCACAGCACAATCGGAACTAACATCTCTTGCCCTTCCCCACAGCTAGAACACTTAGGAAGTAACTTCTCACTGCCGCAACAGGAAAGATTCCCCCCCACATACACACACACACCCCAAACATTATAGTAGCATGAGGGGTGGGTGCTCATGTTCAGTTTCAGTTCTGACAATGCTGGGGAGAAGAGATAAATTTCCCCTCTCTGCATGTGGCCTTCCCAGTAAGGATCACCCGGTTTGTACCTGTAATTCATCAAAGTAAAAAAAGGAGAGATTGCTGCACATAATTTGTTCAGTGTAACGCGTCGTTTGGCCCTCAAAAGGGCAAAACTACCACGGAAATGAATGAAATTCCACAATATGTCACAGATTATGCTCCCCGCCACACAACATTCCTACGATTTTTATTATTATTTAGTATTATGATGGTGATTATTAGGCCGCTTTTCTGGGGCAAGCGCCCATCAAAAAGGATAAAGGAAAAGTAATGCGTATTTTAAAATAAATACTTAACACTACCACTCAACGCATCACGTAAAGAAGGGTTTTTAAAAGCAGAACTGAAAAGCACACAATTCAGCCGGACCACCGCCCAGCTAAGAAACATCACACTCGGAAAGCCATTTGGGGAAAGAAGGGAAAACATTCTTCAGGGGCTTCCGCAAAGGCCTCCAGCGTAGAAATGGCCCCAACTGCGTTGCTTTGGGGCCACCATAGGAAACGACAATAGAGAAGAGTATAGGCAGTCCAAAGAAAAGCATAGGCCCAAACCATTTGGGATTTTAAAGATCTAGAAATGCATGGTGTGAATGGATCATCCTAGGTTTTGTAATTAAGACACAATATAGCTAGGCAAGAAGGTGACTTTTTGCACAGTGAAGCAGTGTTGTGAATTCTCTGAAACCCACCCCCACTGCCCCACAAAGAAACCCAGTACTGCAGGCATGCTATTTAATGTATATTTGGGGGACGGAGGCAGGGAGTATATGTTCAATTCAAATGAAAGTTCAAAAAAGAATACGGTTGTTGTGTAAGAAATATAGAATGAAAGAACTGAACAATTATTTTGCAAAGGGTTAATTAAGCGTTGGTTTCAACTGCAACCTGTCTCTGTAAGACACACCTTCGCGGGCAAGGCTCCAATCTCCAGAGGAGTGCGTTTTTTTGTATTAAAAATCAGCAAGAGAAATCATTTCAAAGTTTCCTAAGAAAGATGTTTTTCCGGCAGATTCTCCCCCAGAACAGCATTTTGTTCTCCTAAACCCAGCTCAGCACCTTCGTTTGTCAATCAGAAGTTTTCCCCAAAGGCAGTTGCTTTTGAGTGACAGGAGCACTGCCACGTTTCAACAAGTTCCTCTGCTGGAACTGCAAGAATAAATAGCCCTTTTAATCTCCCAAAGTGCTTACTAGACATTAACCATTAAGCTCCCTTTCCCCTCCCCACAAAGAGAGCACACCCCCAGCATTTCTTCCTCCGCAGGAAAAATTAGCATTTCTAATATAAAAGGCGGGTGTGAGGTGGGGGAAGAGATAAAACTAATCAAGAATCCCACCTTGGAACCACCAGATGGGGTTTTTTTACTCTGTTTCTACCATTTACAATAATTAACATCCCGCCAACCTGCCGCCTGCTGCCTTCACTAGTCATCTTTCCTGCATGGAAGGAAAGTCACAAGCTCTCGTTAGTGACATCAGAGTTCCCATGGCTACACACAGAGAACTGACAGCCAACAGATTTAATGTCAATGCATGGAGAGGCAGGATAGGCAATAGTTACTGACAGGAAAAGATTAGGCATTCATCTTTAATCACCAACAAGAAAGGGGCTTGGGTGACGGTGCATACGCACACACAACCCGCAAATCAACTTTTGCTCTAATAAGGTGCTCTCGTCATATTGTGCTGGTTTTGTTCATAGTAATAATAACAGTGAGCGATGCTGCTGTTCCTGCTACTTATGCAGCAAGGTTAATAGGGTCCACCCTAGTAAAAAAGTTCTGTGCAATTCAGAGCTGATGTTTGGGACCTCCATGTGCTGATTCCCCAATCCAAACCCAGTTCCAAACAGCTCCCAGTTGCCAATCCAGAGGGGAAAGGGATGCAAGGATAAAGTAGTAGCAACAGGACTTCGAAGAATATATGGAAATAATGCATTTCCTTTGCTTCATATAATTTGTACTTACTTCCCCAGAGTCAGGGGAAGGGAAATAAAGAGGTTGCTAACGAGATCTAAACAATTATAAAGACAAGGAAATAAAGCTATTAGGACAGTGTCTCCTAAACTTTTCATAAGCAATGGGCATTTTTTAATCACTAAGTAGGGGAAGGCTTCATAGCTAGACCGTGAAAGAGCAAGAATTGCCTGGCATGAACTGCTGATCTAGGCATAGAAACACAAACTAGGAAACATAACAAAACCTGTGTTCAATACCTGGCTCTATGGGTTTTACAGAATTTTCTACTCAGGCTGTGTTCGCATTTCATGGTAAATCACTTGCTGTGAACGTGTACTACTTCACTCCTTCCCTTGTAGAAGCAGGAACAACAAACCACAATCCCACGCTTAGTTTTACGTCCCAACAAGAAATCATGGTTTGTTTTGCTCCACACAAGTGTGAAGCAAAGGTTTGTCCTTGGCTTAGCAATTTTGGAGCAAAACAAACAAATACCCCCAGTTTGGACATGGCGCTGGGCCAGGGGTTGTGATTTGTTGTTTACATTCACACTACGAGTAGAACAAAGAGGGAACCAATCTGCATCTTCATGGTAAATCATTAACTCTGGTTTTCTGTGAGGTGCAAACTGAGTCACAGAGTTTGGTTTGGTGCAGAATACATCCAACCATCACAAAAGCCCAATCACCTTCTAGTTTCCAAATATTTAATAATTATTTTATGGAACCATGCATATAATCCCTTAAACAAGGCAGCAGAATTCTGCCCTATCAGCACAAGTATGCATAAGTACCCTAATCACAGCAATGCAGAATTATAGTTGCTCCTCCAATCCCATGTTCACAGGCACTGGAACATTATGACTGCTTTATTCCCAAGTTCAGAGCAGTGCTGAAATGAAGTATCAGACAGTGAAGCATTCAAATGGAACAGATGAATATTAAGGGGAAACTGCTAGAGGTGGCAGAGTTAGATCTGAGGTCCATTAACTTAGTAACAGCTACAGGAATTCCCCTTCCCCCTTTCATCAACCCGCTCTCAACAAACAGCAAAAGGAAGAAAGAAAAAGAAAACGTGGAGAAGAAATATTCCAGTGTACAGGATTGGCTCTGGCACAAAAAGAAAACGGGGGGGGGGGGGTCACTTACAACTTTAGATGCTTGCTGAAGTAGCAGCTCAAATTTACCTTTTGGCCGTCTCGTGTCACTGCCCAACACACACACTCTAGTTCAGCATACTGTACAGAATGGAGTTTAGCTCAGCATGACAAACAGAAACACGTGGTTTTCCTTCTGCCGAGGCACCACTATTGCTCGATGCCCCTTTTCCTTGAGACCAAGGCAATTCCATCCCATGGAGTCCTGTAGAACAAATTCTACTGCATGCAAATTGTACGAGAAGCAATGGACTAGAACACACACACACTCAGCGTGAGCGACCACAGCACCTTTCGTTATCTGCTTACGCTCCACATTCCAAAGCATGGCTTGGGCACTGACAACCATCTCGTAATCGTTTTCAAGGAGTCTGAAAGGTTGCAGGCTATGCACGGAAACCAAATGGCAGCAGGCCATGCCACAGGGGAAGAAGATATGACCAACCGCACCAGACAAGGTTAGCAAAATCCAGAGGACTTAAGCAGTGAACAAGATCACTAGTCAGACACCAGAACAATATGGCAGTTCTATTCCAAGGATGAAATAATTTTTTAAAAAAGAAATCAGACTATGTACAAAGAGACAGAAAGAGTGTGTTAATACACTACAAGTCCATCCCACCATTCCTTGGGACCGGGCCTTAACTCAGGGGCAGAAAGCCTCTTTAATACCATAACCATGTAGGGAGACTAATCTAGGATTGCATGCCACTGGTAAACAGAAGCTTTCTGTTCTCAAATCCAGCCATGTGTTAAATAGTCAATTTTACTGCCTTTATCTTCCATGCTCTGTATTCCTTTACCTAACTTCCGCTTCCAATCTACCAGATTACACTCTCTCTTTATGTGGAGGATAATCCTGTCCCTTTCCAAAGATCTGCTTAACTTAACACACAGAAACAGGCCGAATTCTCTTTAGTTGTGCTCTTCCTAACTGTGAGATGCTTCAGTTGAACATTAGCAGATGGGAGTAGAGTCCTTCAGAATGCACGTGGGAAGGGAGTGTATTTCGGAAATACAACGTTTTTCAGATTTTTAATTCTGCAAAGGTTTTTCTTTTAAAATGAACAAGCAGCCTTCTACATGCTTTCTAAGGTTGAACACTTTGGGGAAAGAACTGTACCGTGATTCCCAAGAGAAACATACCAAGCCAGAAATAGTACCTCTGAAGTGAAATCATCCCTTCAATGATTTTTGCTATTCCTTGCATCTGTTTCAGTTTTGGTGTCAAGCTTCTGCAAAAAGAGCCCCAGACTATCAAAGAAAACCAAGCCCACCACCTTCCCAGAAGCCTCCTTCTCTGTTCTGTACAACAGTTAAGCCACAGGACACCTATTCACCACTATAGCATTCTGGATCTGTCTACAGTGGTGCCCCGCAAGACGAACGCCTCGCAAGACGGAAAACCCGCTAGGCGAAAGGGTTTTCCGTTTTGGAGGCGCTTCGCAAAACGAATTTCCCTATGGGCTTCCTTCGCAAGACGAAAGCCCATAGGGAAATCTCCGGGACAGCGGGGAAGCGCAGCGCGTCTTCCCCACTGTCCTCGGACCTCCTCCGAAGGCTGGCGGCAGGGCGGAGAGACCTCCTCCCGCCCCCAGGCTTTGGAAGGATGCTCCGAAGCCTGACGGCGGGAGGAGGTCTCTCCGCCCCGCCGCCAGCCTTCGGAAGGATGCTCTGAAGCCTGCGGCGGGGAGGAGGTCTCTCCGCCCCCCGCCAGGCTTCGGAAGGCTGTTCTGAATGTTGGCGGTGGGGAGGAAAAACCCTCCTCCCACCGCAAGCCCGGGAACAGAGGAGAAGCGCTGCGCGCCTTCCCCTCTGTTCCCGTACCTGTCCTGAAGGCTTGCGGTGAGGAGAAAAGCCCTTCTCCGCACCGCCACCCTGGCAAGCGGTTTCCATAGGAACGCATTAATTGATTTTCAATGCATTCCTATGGGAAACCGTGCTTCGCAAGACGAAAAACCCGCAAGAAGAAAAAACTTGCGGAACGAATTAATTTCGTCTTGCGAGGCACCACTGTATTGCATTCCTAAAAGGAATTAAGTTGCTTTGGAACACAGATATGGGTACAATTACACCAGAAAGTAAGTGGAAGAAACTATGGAACTCTTATGTCACTCCAATCTGTATCTCCCTTTATATGGGAACTGTTCATCAAAAAATCTCCCACAGGTGGCATCGTAAACCAGTTCAGCTTTCACATATAACTTCACAGATGACATCATGTGGTTGGAGAGGCTGTAGGGTGCAAGGTACATTCTTCCATTTATTGTGGGAGTGCCTGCCTGAACAAGAATTTTGGTTAGAGTTGTATCATGAACTTTCTGCAATATATAAGGCTCCTATCCAAATGATTCCACAGCTCCCTCTTTTAAACGTTTGGGAGGACCAAACTCTGCAATGGCATTCAAAAGGACTCATTACTTGGCTATTGGAAGCATTCAGAGTATCTATTGCGCAAACTGGAGACATTGGATTACAAATTTCCTTGTGGTGTTAGAGCATGTTGATTTGCAATGAAAGTAGTGACACAATCCAGATTCTTTATCACTTACGATTTCACTCTTAAAGTCACAAAGAAAGAAAGGTAAAGTATCCCTGGACGGTGAAATCCAGCCCTAAGTGACTATGGATTGCAGCGCTCATCTTGCTTTCAGGCTAAGGGAGCCAGCATTTGTCCACAGATAGCTTTCCAGGTCATGTGGCCAGCAGGACTAAACCACTTCTGGGGCAACGGGAAACCATGACGGGTGCCAGAGCACACGGAAATGCCATTTACCTTCCCGCCACTGCAGTACCTGTTTATCTACTTGCACTGGCATGCTTTTGAACTGCTAGGTTGGCAGAAGCTGGGACAGAGCAACAGGAGCTCACCCCATCGTGCGGATTCGAACTGCCAACCTTCTGATCGGCAAGCCCAAGATGCTCAGTGGTTAGACCACAGCACCACCCGCTCCCTATAAAGTCATAAAGTCACAAACAAGGCTATCATAAGCAGCAATATCAGAAAGCATAATACTGGGCAACCCTAATTTAAAGCACTAATCTTAAAACAATGTATGTTTCCATTTCAAAATCCCTATGGAGCCATTCCTTTATTAAGTCAATAAAAACAAGAATTCAGGTTTGCATTCTGTACAAGAAGCGCCACCCAAAAGAAGCAAGGTTTCACAAACAACTGGCAGGCCAGCTTCAATCATAACACAGATTTGATGCATAATTGTGGCCTGCGACAGAAATACCCATTAAGGCTATTTGCCTTCCATCTCTAGCCTGCCTTTCATTATCCAACAGATGAGTCCAAATGTTCTTTTGATATCCACTCCCCCCCCTCTTCTGCCCCCATCCCTTTATCCTCTGCCAAGCTCATGCTTGGTGTGGAACCTGTCATAGGTTTACAAAATCCACCTACATTACAACATGAGAGTGCAGGAAATCTCTCATCTTTGTAGCTTCAAAGACAGCGGATATAACTCCTTCAAGCATTCAGTCAAGTGTGTTTTGCCTCCAAAACACTAAAGCAAAATGCTGGTGGGAAGAGGGGGAGACTTTATCCTTCTTCTCCCTCCCCCCCCCCCCCCCCCCCGTGCTTGGCATGCAGACGAAAGAGGCTCACCTTCTAACAATGTCCCAGCTCAGTCCCCTGAAGGCAGGCTCTCCTCTGTACTTAATGCAGCCTCTTCTAATCTGAGATCCCTGACAAACAGCATTACAATCAACCCAGCTTTCTAGGCAAACTCTCCACAACCTCCACACCACACACACACACACACACACACACACACAGTTCCAGCTTGCTAGGCATCATGAAGCATTTGTTCCAAACTCAGTTCCTCTCCCCACTCCCTCACAAATCTAGGCCACCAGCTTTTCAGAGGGGAACGAAAGCAGCACATCCTTTAAAGTTTTGGGGCAAAGGGAGTGACTAACGTGCCATATTAAGGTCAGGAAGACTGAGCACGGCCAATGGGCAGCCTACCCTTTGCAACTGACACAGCAAAAAGGGTCCGTCATCTTTTAAAGTTTAAGCCAAATGAATGCATGCATATGCCCTCAGCGTTAATATACATGAGAGTGCTTGTTCTTTCCAGCTCCTTAATTAAAAGAAATAAAAATAAAAGCAGTTTACATTTTCAAGAGTGTTTATAAACACGGCTTGTTTTAAAATGAAACGTAAAGAACGTAACGCAATGTCAACCAGTCTATTAAAACTTAATGCTGAGAGCATCTATCAAATAAAAGGTAAAGGTACCCCTGCCCGTACGGGCCAGTCTTGCCAGACTCTAGGGCTGAGCGCCCATCTCACTCTATAGGCCGGGGGCCAGCGCTGTCCGCAGACACTTCCGGGTCACGTGGCCAGCGTGACAAAGCTGCATCTGGCGAGCCAGCGCAGCACACGGAACGCCGTTTACCTTCCCGCTAGTAAGCGGTCCCTATTTATCTACTTGCACCCAGGGGTGCTTTCGAACTGCTAGGTTGGCAGGCGCTGGGACCGAGCAGCGGGAGCGCACCCCGCCGCGGGGATTCGAACCGCCGACCTTTCGATCGGCAAGTCCTAGGCGCTGAGGCTTTAACCCACAGCGCCACCCGCGTCCCAAATAGACTGAACCAAAAGTCAGGCTTTCCATGTTAAAGAGAGGCAGCACCAGGAATATAATGCTTAACTTCAGAAGCCAGATAAGTGGTCCAATACATAATTTACTCTATTTAGTACTGTGGGTTTCTTACCGGAACCAGCAAGTCACCACAATTGCTAGAATTCAGGCAATGATATCCTTTATAAAGAATCATCCACAGAAGTCAAATGGATGGCTAGGTACACCTGTTTTATGCTCTCCTGCTACCTCAGCAATGTGTTCAGTTCTCAAATTCCAAATATTTTGGATTCCAAATATTTATGATTCTTACCAAACAGACAGCATGGACATTTCCTGGGAGTGGAGGAGAGCAGTATTTTGTCGAACTGCTAACAGACTTTGCTTGTAGAAAATTGTTGACACTTGCAGCACATCACTAAGCATATCATTTAATCATATCAGCTCAGAAGCCTCATTTTGTTAAATAGGGCTTATTTCCAAATATATGGATAAGACTGTGGCCTTATAAACAACTGCCTCTGCATAGCATGCTTGCAAATGAACAGAAAAATTCATTTCCTGACTAAGCAGATATTTATCTCCAGTGCAAAAGGCTGCAGGACCAAAGGTTTTTGATTATGCTCCTTTATTTATCTGCAAAGCATTGGGAAGTAATCAGCTGAAACTAACGAACTTATCTTAGTCATGGTCATGTCTCAATTGCTATAGCAAATATTTAAGTACACAGGAAACCTATGAATTTCAACATGGGAAATTTCAGTCAAAGGATTTCAGTCAATTCATCCTAACAATTCTCTTAACTTGCTGCCCTCCCAAAGTTTTGGACTACAACTCCCATGAGTCCGAGCCACGACAGCCACACTGCATCTGAAGGGAAATGTAGTCCAGAACAGTGAGAGGACACTGGGTTGGGGAAGGCTGCTCTACACTTCCTTTTGTGCACCAGTTTTAGTAACTGGAGATAACCGCTATGCAATATCTCAAAATGACTACAAGTGGCTGAAAATAAGCAAGACTCCACCAAATAATTCAACCACATGGATTCGGAAATTCCTCTCCACAGCCACACTAATTTTTTTACACAAAGAAAAAACTGTAGGAGAAAACATGTTAATGAGGAGTATCTCATAGCACCCCTGAAGCCCCTCTCGAGGGGAAGTGGCTAATTGTACATATTCTGGAATTTCTCATACAAGCACACTCTTGTTTGTTCATTTCCCTGGTCAATTTGACACCCATTCTCCCAGCATTAGGCTACCTTTCAGTACAGGTTATATTTAGCTATTCTATCTAAAATCTATTGTACTTTCCGTCATCCAGAACCTCTGCCTTTTCAACCACTTCTCGCAGGTTATTTGTTTACAATGATGTTAAACAGCACAGGCCTCAGTCCCAATTCTTATTTTAAAAAGTAAAGGTAAAGGGACCCCTGACCATTAGATCCAGTCGTGACCGACTCTGGGGTTGCGGCGCTCATCTCGCTCTACTGGCCGAGGGAGCTGGCGTACAGCCAGCATGACTAAGCCGCTTCTGGCGAACCAGAGCAGCGCACGGAAACGCCGTTTACCTTCCCGCCGGAGCGGTACCTATTTATCTACTTGCACTTTGACGTGCTTTCGAACTGCTAGGTGTGCGGGAGCAGGGACCGAGCAACAGGAGCTCACCCCGTTGCGGGGATACGAATCGCCAACCTTCTGATCAGCAAGTCCTAGGCTCAGTGGTTTAACCCACAGTGCCACCCGCGTCCCTATTTTAAAAAGTATGCACGTTCTATTGAAAGACTTGCTCAGCCTCACATCTAGTTTGGCCTGCTGTCGGTAGCAACTCCAGGGTCTGAAGGCTGTGCCTTTTTTCTAAATAAAAAAAGAAAAAGGCGAATAGGTGTTATACTAGCTATTTTCCATCTGAGGTCTGGTGAGAGATGACATACCCCACTTTATGAAACTATACTGTTTGTTTGAGATGGCCCACAGACACCCTTCCCCACAACAAATAAAAATCCCAGCAAGGTTACACAGGAGAACAAGCTACAAAATGGGGTCCATGTGAACATCAGATGATGCACATTGTGCCCTGTCTCTATGGTCACCCACAAATAGCTACTTGGCCCCAATGGCAGAACTGGATGCTGTGCTCAGAAAGATTCAGGCCAGCAGAACATGTGCTTTTTGCTTATTTAGCAGTGGTGCTTACCTGCTTGAAATCTTGCAAGGGAGGAGAAGATAGAACACGTTTTTCGGCTACCGCTAAATAACACTGTCAAATTCAGCCTTTGGCTTCCTCTATCAGCTTGTTTGCCTGCCAAGGTAGTTTCGCCCTACAACGCCACAGTGCTACTTTATTCACTCCCTCCCTCCCTCCCTCCCCGTCACACATTGTAAGATCCATCATTCCCCCACACACAATAAGAGAGAGGTTGCACTAAAAATAGCTTGATAACACCACTGTCTACAACAGCCAAATAACCCCTTTGCCCCAGTCCATTAGTCACTGTTTGTCAAGGGAAGCCACCAGAAGCAGCACCATTTTTACCTAGCGCAGTTTACTCCACTTCAGCTAAATCCCAAAGGCAGCTATCAAGCAGGTAGCCTGGACTACTTCTGCACATTCAGGTAGCTTATCCAAACAGCTGTGCCAGAAAAGGATGCTCAACAGTTAATTGGGCACCTGGGATTGGTTTCTCACACATAACATGACTGAAGGGGGTCCACTGCAGAGATGAGAAAAGGTGACATATTGCTTGTTTCCCCAACGCAGAGCTTCCAATAAGACTACTGTTAAGCTAACTTCAGATTCTCAAAAGTATGCTGTCGTTTGAAAAAAGAGAACAAATAAAAAAAGAGGTGCATAACCCTTCCCCTCCCCACCTTCCGTTTATGCTTCTCCTTTCCACAAATCCATTGCGTTTTATACCCGGGTTGCTTCCCTGAAGAAGAATTTAACAAGCAAAGCAAAAGTTTTGAGGGGAAAGGTCAATGAATCTCACTTGGCAATTGCGGTAGCAACATCCAAAAAGCTTGCTGTTTATATATAGCAGTGCACAGAGAGCTTCGGCATTCTTTATTTTGTAAGAAATTGCAATGTTGGGGCCTCTGTCTGGCAGCCTCTTGAAAAATGTGCACATGTTGCTCCCCCAGACCCTGACAAGCTAGGTGCACACTGCCACAGTGCGTAACGATTTGGCTTTCAGCAATGGCTGACAAAATTCAAAATCCACAGTAGGGATTTTTTACCTTTATTACGATAAGGTAAAACATCATGGCATTGAGCAAGCCACTGAGGTTTTTAAGAACTCTTTTAGGCTGGACAACAGAAAGTAGGGGGGGGGGATGTTGAAGCCCATAACATCTGCAGTTTATAACAGTTTTAGGAAGGAGTGAAAGAGGTATTAAGCTAGGCTAGAATAGATTCTTCTTTTTTTGAGTGGATGAACATAACTACCCACCATTTCTGGCAGATGAATCCTGCACAGCAGAAGCATATGGCACCCAAATATTATTGCTAGCCATAGACTCAATTCTATTATACAAAATTTAATAAATAAATGATACTATGTCCTTTTAAATATGCTTGTGGGAGGGGGTTATTGGTTTGCTTTCATTATTGGTTTTATTATGACTTTTGCGTTCTCATTTTGTATTTTTATGTTGTGAACCACCCTGTGATCTTCAGACGAAGGGCAGTTTACAAATTTAATAAATAAAAATAAAATAAATATTAATTCCAGCAGGTGTACTCATGAGTTTGACTTAATGTCTCTTCCCACAGAGTGATATCCAGCTATCAAAGAAACCAAGCATGCTGTGGTACCTTGAGACCATTTATTTTCATTTATTTTAATTGAACCAGTTTTTTTTAAATAACATAATGAATATAAATTTGGAAAAGAACATAGCATACAGAACCACCTTCCTAAAAACGGCAAAGCAGCTTCTCTGATACAAAAGGGAAAATCTGCTTGTGTAAAAGTCTGCAAAAATTTCACCAGCAACCAAGGTTTGTGTGTATTTTAGATTTCTGCACAAATGTATTTTGGGGTTCCAACTACAGGATTCTGGAACTTGTCAGCCTCTGTAATGTTCTCTGATTAATGTCGAGCAGGTCAGAGGAGTTGAACAAGAATTACATGCAACAGGTCTTCTCTCCTTTAGCTACTTTCTCACTCTGGCTTCTTGCCTTGCCTCCTGCTTGGGCGTAACTTGCTAAACTAGGCCTGAGCGATGCCCTTAAAGACACAGCCACATTTATCCTTACAGCCTCGGCCTTGTTTTTAACACCAGAATTCTACAATGAATGCCAAATGCCTGGAAGCCTCAGAAGCTAGAAAGGGTGGCTTCAGCACCCTGCATACTTCCAAGCATTTTTCCAGAACAAGTACAATAGCATAGACAAAATAAGGAAACGTGCACCAGCTTCCCTAATTTAAACAGGGTGCAGAATTTATTGTTTTTCTCCTCCGCAGACATATCCCTGGCAAAAACATTCAAAAACATCTTTCGCAAGGCCGCCTCTTGTGCCAAAGAGCCATTTAGTCAAGTATCCAGTTTCCTACAGCGGCCAGCCAGGTGTGCCAGGGAGGCAGTAAACCTTCTCCTGCTGTTATTCCTCCACAATTGGTATTCAGAGGCATATTATCCTGAACAGGAAGGTCCCATAAAGGTTCCATCATGACCAGTGAGCCATTCATACTCATCCTCCCGGACTAGACAATCTCCTTTTAAAGCCAGTGTGATCTGCCTTTTCTGAAACTACTGTTTTTGAGGGTGTGTCTTCTTTGTTGAATGAGAGGTATAGCAATGCCAAGAATAAATAAAATATATTATAAATTACTTAATGCATTTGCCATCTCTCCATCCTTTGGGTTGGCCGACTCTGTCTCTCTCTCAGCAGCTCCAAGGCAAGTGTGAACGTGCCTCAACTCTTCCCAATCTAAAATTAGCACAACAACTGACAGGGAGAGCAGCAGCACACATGAACTTTCATGAAGCAGAAAAGGCTTTTGACATTGTGGCGGAGGAACCAACCTAATGCTACTCCTCTTGCTCGTCTCACAACCTTGGAGACCCAGGTGCCCTACATGGAGAAGAGGAGAGAAGTAGTGGTCTGCTTTCAAAGTTCCTCCTTTTAATTTCCACTGTGCACAGATCTCCTAGTCCAGTGGCGGCCAAACTCAGCCCTCCAGCTGTTTTGGGACTACATTTCCCATCATCCCTGATCACTAGTCCTGTTAGCTAGGGATGATGGGAGCTGTAGTCCCAAAACAGCTGAAGGGCTGAGATTGGCCACCACTGTCCTAGTCACACTGGCCCTTTCAACATGCACACTTACCTTGGAGGCAGGAGACTGTGATACAAGGGAAGTGCATCCAAATTAAGCAAGCCTTCTGTGTTTTGAGTATGACTCACCCTGTGCTGCTCACTGGAAGGACAGATCGTGAAGCTGAGGCTCCAATACTTTAGCCACCTCATGAGAAGAGAAGACTCCCTGGAAAAGCCCCTGATGTTGGGAAAGATTGAGGGCACAAGAAGAAGGGGACGACAGAGGACGAGATGGTTGGACAGTGTTCTCGAAGCTACAAACATGAGTTTGACCAAACTGCGGGAGGCAGTGGAAGACAGGAGTGCCTGGCGTGCTCTGGTCCATGGGGTCACAAAGAGTCGGAGTCGGACACAACTAAACAACTAAACAACAACACCCTGTGCTTCCTGAGTGTTCTATTTGCAGAGCTAAAGAACTGTCAAGCCAGTTGCTATGCATTCATATATTAAAAAAATACACATTAAATTCTGATGACCCAAGAAGATGCTGGGCGAAGGTGCCACTGATGTACATGTGTCAATATATGTACTGAACCAATGACTGCATTCTGCAGAAGTCTAGTAGATACTATCTTATCAGGAAGACTGTTTCACACAATGATGGAATCAACCTTTATGGTGACTGCACCTACCCTTTGGAACTCCCTCCTAGTGGTGCAACAATAAAACTCCTAGAACATTTGCAAAGTTAAGCAGGGTTGGGTATGGTTTAAAACTGGATGGGCCATCAGGTGCGATTGAGTGTTGAGATTCCCAGATTGCACTGGGTTGGATTAGATGTAGGGTTACTTCCAACTCTACAATTCTCTGATTCTATTCTGGATTGTTTTATTTAATGTTTTAATTTGTTTTAAACTGCTGTGAGATTTTTTCCCCCTTAAAAATATAAAGCAGTATAGAATTGAAAGTGGGGGGACAAGCCTTAAAGGTGGAGAGCTTTCTCCTACCAGCTACCTGCATTGGATTTGAACTTTAAAAATATATGTGCAATTTAAAAATGATGTTGATGCAATTTTTAATATATTTTATTGCATTGTGAAGTCACTTCACGATGCTTCACCAGGAAGCAATGTATAAATAATATACCTCTCCATCTTTTATTTCTCTTCTGATGCCACAATTACCAACCTGCAAGCACATATTTTCCTTATGAAAGCTTATTGTGGGGAGTATAGTGTTGAGCACTCCACTGAAACATACTTCAAAGTGTCTGTATTCCCTTCCACACTGAATAATACCTCCTAACTCTGAAACTAACTTGCTGCATCATTTTAAAAATGGAACAGTGGGTGGGATAAGGAAAATATGGGAGATGAAATAGCATACAATTCTTTAAACGGGCGGGGGGGGGGGGCTATTCCATTGCCAAGGATTTCAAAGATTTTCCATGATGCTTCTCAGACAAAAATAAAAGAGTACACTGATAAGGTATAGAAGAGAGAGGAAGTCAACAACTCAGAGCCTCAGGAGATAACACCATGTAGAAAAAGGATGCATGTTCCCCAACAAGCTACAGAGGATTGACAACATGATTGAAAAATGTAGCAAGCACCCTTAGGGCTGGAGAGGGGATCTATTCAATGATGCCATGGGCTCAAACCCAAGAAAGCATGAACTGAAACTATAAAAAAGAAACAAAGTGTGCAGAGTTTCTACTTAGTAAGGAGGAGACAGCAAATGGTGTGTGAAACTGGCCTAGGAAAAAAGGGAGTTAAATCAGCAACTTGGAAACACATTGTAAGAAATTGAAAAACACGAGCATTTTAAGAAGAAAAACCATTACAAGGTGCAAATGCTATACAGATGTGTGGAGGGAGTATAGGATCCACTCCTGGCCCCAGATGTTCAAGACCTCTTTTTGCCCTCATAAAAAATAATGTTGCTCCTTACGTGTGGTGTGCATTTCTAATGTACTTTTGAAGTGTTGCACAAATGCTACAGGATTATTATCCAAGCATAATCCAGAAGCCTGAAGATATTATGCATATCAACTGGGTAAGGATAATATATTTCGAATCCCTGTGACGGGGTGAGCTCCCATTTCTCGGTCCCAGCTCCTGCCAACCTAGCAGTTCAAAAGCATGCCAAAAAGTGCAAACAGATAAATAGGTACTGCTCCGACAGGAAGGCAAACGGCGTTTCCGTGCGCTGCTCTGGTTTCGGTGTTCCGTTGCACCAGAAGCGACTTAATCATGCTGGCCACATGACCCGGAAAAACTGTCTGCGGACAAGCGCCAGCTCCCTCAACCTGTAAGGCGGCGCCACAACCCCAGAGTCATCTGCGGCTGGACTTAACTGTCAGGGGTCCTGTACCTTTACCTTTAAGGATAATACAATCAGAGCACTTCCATCTAAGAGGTAAAGGCAGATAGGGAGATCTAGTTATTAACACCCTTAATTGGTAGACCTCACAAAGATCAGATAAGGTGAGCAGAAGAAGAAAGCCCTTTAGGGTGAAAGCCAACTCCAACCAAAATGCATAAAAAGACTCTGAGTCAGTATTTAACCAGTTTTGTCATTTCTAATTAAGCAGAAAGGTGTGTGATCAATGTCTCCCTTAACCACAATGCGTTATTGCTTGCATTCACACTGGATCACAGTCAAGATGTCCGTCCACACACAGCAAGCCTGATGACGGTTGCTGGAATTCCATTCCTGAGCTCTTACCTGAAAGCAAGCTCCGCTGAAATCAGTATGACATGGAAAATAACTTTTAGGAGCAGGGCATCTGAGCCTCAGGAAGTCAGCTGCCCCCTTTGCTGAAAAACTAATTGCTACCCAGCTCCTAAATGTTCCCAAATGGAACAAAAGAGAAGCATTTGTTGTGCCACACGCTCAGCTTCTAACTGGCTGTTCTCCGCAGGATGGCAGGGTGTTTTCCTGCTTGTTGTTGACATCTGCATAGATCCCTTTAAACACACCATACTGGGGATTTACCTCTCGTTTTTGAAAATGCAGAAGTTGAGAATTGCGTTCCAGGCAGGCCACTGGGGAGTGAAAGCAAATCCAGGGCGGGGGTGGGGGTAGGGGGTGGGAAGGAGTTTGAATAGCTGGTGTTACACCCCTGAGAATGAAGCCCCCTTGGCCCTAGAATGTTACAGTTTCTGCAAATTCTGAATGAGCATTTCACAATGCCCGACTGACACTGATCCAGGCAAGACAATAACATCCTCCCAGACAGAATGAGAGATAGAGACCCCGCAACCCATCCCTGTTCTGCGCTCTCTCTGCTGATCGTTAACAGCTAGGCCACAAGCCTGTAAGTTGTTCTTAATAAATAATTCAGGTGTTCCCCCTCCTTCCCCGGCTGCTGGCTGCATTTCACATCCTGGGCTGCAGCTGAATCCAGCAGTCAGGCATCAATAGAAAGCAAAATTACACAGCCTCAAGACAACCTGGGAAGCCAATAAAGAAGAAAGTTTTTTGGGGTGTTTTTTTCCAGATCTGGATAACAAAAACCTGGGGATTTGGGGGCACTGTGAAGATAAGACTCCACGTGAGGCTTCAGAATTTATCCTTCCTCCTAAGCTAGGCCACATAGATCATTTGCCATCGTTATGTTAAATCAGCTTGCGTGCCTCAAAACCATCAGCCTCCAAGATTCTCGAGCTATTCCCCTTTCTCGCAGAGGCATAAAAGGGACAGGTGTGGTACTGGCGGATTTTCACAGGTAGCGCGATTTCCTTTTACAGAGCAGAGCTGCAGGTGGCAGGGAAAGGCAGGGGAGATGTCTTTTGGATATGCAAAGGATCAAGGTGCCTTCCTAGAATTAGGCCACTGAAGAGACATAACAAGAAGGCACACTAATAGGATCCCTATAGCCATGGTGTGTTCAGCCTTTGTGGAGAGCGCAGTAGCTGCCGGATGAGACACGAGCAGCACCTCTCTCACTGGTGCCCATCCCTTCAAGGCAAGGAAGGTTTGTTTGCCTTCATTAATAAAACACATTTCTTTGATCAATGTATACTGCCCAACAGAGGCATATCCTCTGTATGAACAGCGGGAGAGGAAAAGAGATGGCGCTTTCTTCTTACAGAAATCACCTCTTTAGGTAGCTGCATATAGCTAATGTTCTGTTACTCTGCTCCCATATTTTCTTTCATTCAGTTGGGCTTTGAATGAGAGACTCGTGTTTCAGAGACATGAATTTAAGAGCTTATGGGCATTCTTGCCAGCCGCTTTCAGGTAAACATTTAATCTTAGGAACTGATCTGCAAGGTCAAGGGGAAAAGCTACTCAATTAAAGTTCTGGCCCACCTACCACTAAAACTCACCATCGTCCCATTTTGATACATAAAAGCAGTAGCCTATGGCAGGTAAAGTCAGCTGTTGCCGTAAAACATTCATTCATGCTGATGCTTGTAAATACTATATGAGGTGGCCAATATTTGCAAAGCCTTGTTAATTGCATGTGTAATCCTACCATTTCTAAAGACAGCAGCTAGGGTCACCAGGCTTGTCATTTCTGAAAATACTTGGCAGGCAAACAGAACCATCTTTTCCAGCACCCTAACTCTTCCCACAGCAATAAGAAGGCTTCCGGCAGTCTGTCAGAGGAGTTTTATAAAAGGCAGATAAGGAACATCTTAGCAATAGATTACACAGCCCGCTTAAGTGCTTAGCAAACAGTAGTTACAGGGTTAAGGGGATAAAACAAACAACACCCAGCCAGGAAAGGGCAGGGGAGAAATGCTTGTGTTTTAACAAAGACATCCAAGTGACTTTCCAGTTTCCCTGTCTCTCCCTCTCTTCTTTTCCCTCTACCCTCAATCTCATTGGTCTAATGAAGATGTAGGAAGGGCAAACAGCAACACTAAAATGGAACACACTGTACTGAAGCCAAAAATACAGGGCAGTGCTGTACGTTCATAAACAACAATGGAGTCAATTCGAAGGCTGGCCTTGGTTTTCAAATATTTTAACTAGTAAACATGATTACTCCCATTCAGAAAGCACTAACTACACCAACTTAGTCTTGATAGATTCTTGCAAATCTTTCCGTACACAAGAAACATAGGTAGTTTCTGAATCTATCAGTTTAGAAAAACACGGGTTTTCCTAACTGCTTAATGAGAAGCCGAGGAATTCCTTACAAGACAGCCTATTTAAGGATTAACATTTGGAAAGCACATTTAGAAGATTGCAAGGCAGCCAGACAAGCACAGAGCAAGCGCTTAAATATTAAGGCTAATCTCGCTATGGGTTGGCAATTTACCCATTCTGCTATAAGGTGGTATATAAATTTTACTAAGTACCGTATTTTTCGCTCTATAACACGCACGTAGTTTTTAGAGGAGGAAAATCCGTAGGCATGCCACCCGTAGGCATTCCCTCCATAACACGCAGACATTTCCCCTTACTTTTTAGGAGGAAAAAAGTGAGTGTTATGGTGCAAAAAATACAGTAAATAAACAAACAATCCTGTTCTCACAGATGCCCATGGGAAGCATGCAATCAGGACCTGAGCGCAGCAGCACCCCTGTTCCCCCAACAACTGGTATTTTAAGGCATACTGCCTCCAGCGGTGGCAACAATTCTGCGGAATTGTCTGCAATGCATCATCACTAAAGGAACTTGGGGAAAGAGACTTTTAGAGCCTCTAACAGAGGAGCTGAAAGTATGATCTGCTCATCCCACGTATATACAGTTTAAATCTCTTCCAGCTACAAACTCTTCAGGTGGTCTTATGCAAGATACTCATCCTGGATTCAGTATCAATAAATAGAGGTAGCACTGGCCCCAGACAAGGTGCTTGTTATCTAAACCACTGAGCCTTTTGGGCTTGCTGATCAGAAGTTTGGTAGTTCGAATCCCTGCGACAGGGTGAGCTCCCGTTGCTCTGTCCCAGCTCCTACCAACCTAGCAGTTCAAAAGCACACCAGTGCAAGTAGATAAAAAGGTACCGCTGCGGCAAGAAGGTAAATGGTGATTCCAGCCACTCTGGTTTCCGTCATGGTGTTCTGTTGTGCCAGAAGCGGTTTAGTCATGCTGGCCACATGACCCGAAAAGCTGTCTGTGGACAAACGCCAGCTCCCTCGGCCTGAAAGCGAGAGGAGCACCGCAACCCCATAGTTACCTTTGACTGGACTTACGGTAACTGTCCAGGAGTCCTTTACCTTTTTACCTTAATGTGTGTGAAATGCTTCAGACTAATAACCCATACAGAAATGTTAAATACCATGACTTCTAATTCCAAGCCAATTGTAGGAAACATCTTTGCCAACAAGTTATCTACAGGCTATATACCACGCCCCTTTACAGTTGTGAATTCCAGACAGAAAAACATGATGTGAATTCCTACATAATCTTGTTGAGTGTGTATTCCAGATTTTTGAGTGTCACCAGTGGGTGATTTCAAGCTGGATACATCTTGAGTACTTTAAATCTGCAATTGACCTTTGCCTCTACACATTCTAATGCCAAATCTCATTTATTAAATATCGTACCCAGGAAGTATTTATTACTACTGTAATAAGATTACACATGTGACTTGATAGTGCTGTTGCATCAAATCTTATCAAAATGCCACAGTCTGCACAACTGTAGAAAAGCATTTTGCAGCAGATGGTCGTTTTGGCTTGCCTCGTGCTCTGCATTTTTAGCTTAATTATTTCCATAACAGATCTAGCCCCCACCCTTCCAAATAACTTTGTTGTTTTAATGGAGGAGACAAAAAGAATAATAATTAAAAAAAAATCTCCCTCAGAAAAGGGCATGGACTCACACATTATCATTCCGCTCCTTTCAGTAAATAGTGATGAAAGGTTATTCCAGCAATTTTGAAAATGTTCTCAAATAAAGAAAAACAAAGAGTAAATCTTTTGATTTTCACTCCTTAATTCACATGATGCATTTGATGCATTATTTTTTAAAAGATATCACATAATTGCCTTTTTTTACCTGTATCCTGAAATCACCAGGAATTTTAGTTACGCAATTCTAATATGCTATCCCACAATGTAGTACAACTATCACATCCTTTCCAGTGAATGACTTCCTATATTATTCCTTCTGCCCACAAATGCCCACTAAAATTAGAATTTTTTTCTTTAAGGGGAGAAAAAGCCAAATGCTTCAAATAAAATGAGCATGCAAAGCAGCACGTTATGTGATACAAATCTGACCATTCTACTCTTGTTAGAGAATTTGAGATCTATAGCATCCACAGTCACTCCCAACCACAGCCAAAGCCAAAAAAAATAATGAGCAACTGTGGCATGGTACTTATTATTCGCTTTCCTGCTTCCTCCCTCATTTTCTGAAATCCACATGAAAGAAGCAGAATGGAGGACACGATGCCCGTGCAGCAAAGTCAAACTCAAATTTAGGTATGTAGAGAAGACCCTCTCCAGGAGGACAACAATTACTTTAGAATAATTAACATTCTGATTCTTCAGACTCCTCTCAGCTGCTGCTGGGGAAAATCCCACATTTCACCTGTCTGTGGCCCTGAGACAAATTCTTTGTGCTAGGTGTAGATACATGTTAGACCTTGCCTCCTTCCTAGTCACCTGGCAATCCGTATGACAACAACACAGGCCTGCAAAATAGAAGGCCCACACACACACACACACTCCCTCCCCATCTGCTTGCAGCTGCAACACACACACACACACACACACACAGCGACTTCCAAAGAGCTGTTGTTGTAGCCCTTTGTAGGAACATCTATGGTTCACACAGGCTCATCCAAAAGGGGAGATGGAATGCCTTTACAGCATTGCATCTGCATTGCTTCTTTTCTGGATTTAGAGATGCATGGTGATAGTGGCCCAGTTTTTTTTTTTGTTTTGTTTTTTTTGGGGGGGGGGGAGCGCATCTAGCCAAACTGCATAATCTGCCTGACTCAAAGACTCCTCCACTGGTATGAATTGCTGGTAGAGTGAGAGCCTTTGTGTGCTACTGCTACCACCATACACATGTAGCTGTAGAGATAAAGAAAGCAGAGCAAAAGAAAAAGTGATGAGATAAGAGATGAGGATGAAAAAAGATGCCTGCAATGGTACAAAATATATTATTATTATTATTATTATTATTATTATTATTATTATTATTATTTCTACCCCGCCCATCTGGCTGGGTTTCCCGCTTCCAACAAAAGATTAAAAATACATTAAAACACCAGTCATTAAAAACTTCCCTAAACAGGGCTGCCTTCAGATGTCTTCTAAATGTCATATAGTTGTTTATTTCTTTGACATCTAATAGGAGGGCGTTCCACAGGGCAGATGCCACTACCAAGAAGGCCCTCTGCCTGGTTCCCTGTAACTTCGCTTCTTGCAGTGAGGGAACCACCAGAAGGCCCTCAAAGCTGGACCTCAGTGTCCGGGCAGAACAATGGGGGTGGAGACGCTCCTTCGGGTATACAGGGCCAGGGCCGTTTAGGGCTTTAAAATATAAAACTATGAGGGCCAAGAGGCAGTATTCTGTATTCACCACACAAGAGAATCTGCTTCAGAGGGCTGGGGGACACCCCTGAGCAGATTTTTGGAGCACACAGGGGTCTACAAGGAGATAAGAAGCAGAAGTCTTGTGTGTATGGAACTGTGCCTACACAAGGTTGGTTGCTACTCAAATCATCTGGAGTCAGAATAAGTCACAGATACAATCAGTTATAGTTCCTTGTATCAATTACTCAGCGAGCTTGGCAAATTATTGATAAATGTTTATCATTGTGGATAAAGGGGTCTCATACATCATCTTCTTTAAAATGTAATCAGGAATTCAAATCATTTCTGTATCTCGTACTAAATACAATTCAGGAAGCTTCACGCTTCGCATTGCCCAGTAACTTGAACAGGAACTCTCTCCTTCCCCAAAAAGTTGTCCATTTGAAATGCATCCTGATTTCGTGTATGTCTCATTTTTATTATATGTTTTTTATTTATTCTCTCCATCAGAAGCATCAGTTGTGTCAAATTTTGTCTCTTTTCTTCTTCTTGAACAATTTCTTAGCCAAATCAGAGGCACACCTCTCTGCCTGTGAGTGATCTAAGCTTGTTGTGGATTTCATGCACGCCCTTTAAATGGTCACTTCCCGCCGCAAGCTACATAGAAAGAGCCACCAGGAAAGGCTAGGGAGCCCTAGCTTGCAAGGAAAACTACTCTTTTAACACATGCTTGCGTCAGTCACAACTAATTCAACTAACTCATGTATTTGGTGTTTGGGTCTCTATGCTCTATACTCAAGAAAAGTGAGACTCAACATATACCATTATTATAACATTTATATCTGAAGAATGACTGAAAACTGTTAGACCATTAATTCAAATGCAATAACTATTTGGCTTCTTAATAAAGTTGGATTTTAGTCTCATTTTATAACTGCTTGCCCACATTTTTGCAAGGTAGACACAGCTTGCATTTTTAAGACAGCTTGGACTTCCTTTATGAGTGGAAGCAGACATAATGGGGAAACAAATGCAGTCTCAGAGAGGGGAAAACCCATCAGTAATGCACAGATAATAAAGCTGGGTCCCCTTGCTGCGGTGCTTCATTTATCAAAATTTTCCAAATCAGCTCAACAACCTTGAGTGGTGGAACATTATGAGCAATACAAGCAGCATTAAGGTTATTACAACAATGCAGAATACCGCTCACAGTACTTGACTTGCAGACACCATGACAAGAGGCGCGGTGCACAGGGGATTCACTAACAGTTTTTCTGTACTTCATTTTCCCTGACAGTTTCTCATTAAAAGGGATTGTGTTGCGTGTCTGTATGTGTGCGCGCACAAGAGAGTCATATTGGAAGTCTCAGTTAATCATGTCAAAGAATAAACAGAGTATTCTCTCCTACATCATTCTGAACAATTTCATAGATTAGAATAATATCAGATCGACATTGGAGCAGGCTTAGCTTTAGCCAGCAATTTATCACTATCCATTAAGCAATGGGACATCATTAATTCTTTTGTAAGAGGATGTGGGGAGGCTAATTTGACCCAAAACTAAGTGCTTGCAAAACAAGCTTTCGAAAACTGGAAAGGAAAACCATTCAGAATATATATAAATGAATTACAATGCACATTTTCACTTCCACATCATGGTAGTGTTTGAGTCCCTGCAAGGGAAAAGAAAGTAGTTTTCCTCTGTCCCTACTAATGTGTCCCATTGGATCTGCTGCTATTATTACCAGGGTGTTTAAAAAATGGTTTTTTCCATTTCTAAATAGCTATTTATTCAATTGAATTTTTTTAAGAAAAAATTATTTAATTGTAAATATTGTTGTTGTTTTTCTTAATAATAAGTTAAATATGAAGTAATGTGAATATAAGTATGCTAGCCCAACCTTTCCCAGTAGTGATGTATGGAAGTGAGAGCTGGACCACAAAGAAGGCTGATCGCCGAAGAATTGATGCTTTTGAATTATGGTGCTGGAGGAGACTCTTGAGAGTCCCATGGACTGCAAGAAGATCAAACCTATCATTCTTAAGGAAATCAGCCCTGAGTGCTCACTGGAAGGACAGATCCTAAAGCTGAGACTCCAATACTTTGGCCACCTCATGAGAAGAGAAGACTCCCTGGAAAATACTCTGATTTTGGGAAAGATGGAGGGCACAAGGAGAAGGGGACGACAGAGGATGAGATGGTTGGATAGTGTTCTCGAAGCTACCAGCATGAGTTTGACTAAACCGTGGGAGGCAGTGGAAGACAGAAGTGCCTGGCGTGCTCTGGTCCATGGGGTCACGAAGAGTCAGACTAAACGACTAAACAACAACAACAACAACAACAACAAGCCCAACCTTGTATTTAAGAAGTAGCCTGGCAGATCACTGGCGACCAGGAATTCCGTGCAGGTGAGTGAGCAGGCTAGTTGGTAGAGAAGGAAGAGAGTGATCCATTGCTCCTCTGCGCCCAGCATAGAATTACAACTCTTAGTCCCTCCTCTGCCAAAACCCCAATCCTCTGTGTGTACGCGCATGGGGAATGCATAGAAAACGATTGCACATTCTAAGTCTCTGAGCCCCCTACAAGGCAGCTGCTTGGTTTGCATGACGTGTGAAGCACAACTATGGCTCAGCGTGAACCAGCAAGCATGCTAGTTTGTGGGAGTGGTTTTTTAAAATAATTTTTGTTTCGTTTTACCTATTTTGTGATTTTTATCCTGTATTTTTATTTTGTGAACCACCCTGAAATCTTTGGTTTAAGGGTGATATGCTGCTGCTGTGAAAACTGTGCCTGCTGCACTATTCCCTTGGACATTTTGCTGCTGTACTAAGCAATGGTTTGGCTTAGTGTTATATGTGAACCATGTCTTGCTTCTCTCTGAACAAACCACAAGCTGTTCTTGGCCTACTATGCTTGATGCGTTTGGAGTGAAATAAACCATTGCTTCGGTCCTGGTAGTATGGCAGCAGCAGAAACAGGAGAGGAGCCAAGTGGCCATGGTTTTCTAAATGAGCATCAGCACACTTGTTCACACTGAGCCCCTAGTTTGGCTAAGTGTAATGTGCAAACGAAGCCACTGTATGGACTTGAACTGTGTCCAGGTAACATCACAAATCCTCCACCTTCATTACAGGAAGAGAAATTGGGGGATCATTTCTCCAACAGTTTCTCAGGGGTGGGGCTCACCATTAGCAGTAGCACAGTTTCTCTCTGTTTTCCTAAGGCCATCTCTCCAAGCGTTAACCATAGAAACCATCCTGGCTCATAGTGTGTCAAAGGAAGGTATGGGCTGGCATCCTGAACTGGACCACTCCTATTCGGAAATAAGAATAACTGCAGCATTCTGTTGCAGGTCCAACTTGTCACCTGCGTGCTGACCATTTACTTCCAAGTCTGTTACGCATGGCAGTTATTGTCCCTTGTCCAGCGTCTTTTCTGAGCATGACTCACTGTTTCCCCATGGCAGGTTCTTTCCCTGGCAGGTTCGAGCCAACCTTTGCCTTTGGCTGCATGCTCCATCACCAGCTTGACACAAGCCAGTAACTGGATGTGAGCAGAGGGAAGAGATCGGTCAACTGGCACTGCTCTTTCACAGGCCCCCAAGCCTGAAGCCTGAGAGGTGCTCTTCCCCTCTGTAACTACTTCCCCTCTTTCCCTTTGGGGGGAAAGGCAACTAAATGATCCCTATCTGAAGATAAGTCACGGGTTCCCTGTGAATACGTATGACATTTCCCTTCCATCTCACAGTGATGCTCAGAAGATGAGGACCGATACAGAGAAGATAAAAGAAGAAAGCTTCATCTGTAAAGCTTCTAAATGGCTAAAGATTGCTGCTTGGGGCTACCGCAAGCAGAGAACGGATTTGGCAAGCAAAATGTACACATCTTCAGGCTAAAGTCCTATGCATGCATACTTGAGTATGCCCCTTTGAACTCTATGGGACTTGCTTCCAAGTAAATAGTCACACAATCAGGCTGTCATTCTCCCTTTTAAAGTTTAGAGCAGGGTAAAATACACACAATGGCTGGCGTCCAATGGACCATGAAGAAGGCTTTTGCATATGCAATGAGGCTTCAGAGATTCTTTTCCAACTAAAGGCCCCTCTGCTGCCAGAGAAGCCATTTCCAAAACTCTGGGGATTCTCCAGAGCAGCCTTTAAACACAACGCAAAAAGCTGTAAGTGGAAAGGTGGAGGGGGGTGGGGGAGAATCAGAGACAACCTACTATATACACAGAAGTGCTTGCATCCACCCACAACTCTCTGGGTCTGTGCCTGGTGTGCTGCATCTGGAAAAATAAATCTTGCATCCATATTTGACAAGAAATCCTATCTAAACCATGTTGAGTAAGTGGAGAAATTTGGCATAGGATATGGAGAAATACATTTCCCTATTTTCCAACATAGCTTATCACAGCATCAGAAAACATTGATGGCAAGAACCCATACTTATTTCAGTAGTTTCAAAACTATCATTACTACAAGGGGACGGCAGTGCTAGGAGACCTGGAGCAGGGCCAGTGGGCACAGCTCATGTATTTGGGGCGATGCCCTAATAGAACTAATGACTCCTTTAAAAAAGTACCTGCTGTGACATGTGCCGTTAAAAAATAAGCTATTTTTCTTCTTTTTCAAAACTATTCTATTTCTTCATGTGCTTGTGTAGATAATTGATCAATTAACTTAAAATAATACTGAGATTTATTCAATTGGGCAGCAAACCTTACATGATTAGCCCTAAAACAAACTATAGTTGTATTATTACTTATTGGAAAACAGATTCTGTCCTTTCACACAAAGGAGAACTAATACACTGATTACAAGAACCGAGATTTTTCATTACTGGACGAATAGAAAAGCAGCAGGTACGCAACGATTACCAAAACATATAGAGAAGGCTAACAAATTGTTTCAAGGATCATTTGAGGCATCATAAAGACAAGAACTCTTAGCAGCGTTATCATTTCCTCGTTTGGGAAGTGCAGGGTGACTGTCAGTTGCCTTTACTGAGCAGAATACCACCACTTAAGCACAAGAGGAAGGTCTCGAGAAGCATGGGGGAACCCTAAGGTTTGCAAACATGAAAGAAAGAAAGAAAGAAAGAAAGAAAGAAAGAAAGAAAGAAAGAAAGAAAGAACAGTCCAGTTAGGACTGAGCATGTTCAGCAGCCACAGAAGATTGAGTATCCTGGAAAGGAAAACCGGAGGACGGAAGGGAATCAGCTGAAATGACTGCTGAAGAGGAGGGTGCCTCTGGGACAGCAGGGAAGGCTTCAAAACACGACTGATCAACTGGCGGGTGGTCAGGGGAGGGTAGCTGTAAGAAAAGGCAAGGAGTGCAATGAGGAGAAGCACGGAAGAGGAGTTAATTCTTTTTCTCTTCAAGCATTTTTCTTCAGCTCCCTTTCTTCCCCCTCAAACAGAGGTTATCAAGAGACAATGGAGGAAGACACGCAGAGATACACTGTCTGGACAGCTCACTGTCTTTAAGCGTTCCCAGAGACAAAAGTGACAGCTGACCAAAGAAAAAAATTGAGCAATCCAAGGTTTTAATATACTAAGAAGTAGCCACCAATTTGTGTGGCCCATTCCCCCTACCAAGCGGTAATAAAAAGGGGAAAGTTCTAAAAGCATTCTTATTTAGTGTGAACCTTTTTTAAAAAAAAATGCCTCTGCTAAAACAAATTCTGAAGCAAATACAGTTCATTTTCCTCATATTGCAGCAGCTGTGGCTGGGAAAGTGATTTACAACTCTGCAGCGTTGTATAGAGGAATTTGGCCCCTATTGCTGCTGTGGGGAGAGGGAGGAGAGACTGAGTAGCTTGCAACATCCCTGCAGTTATCTATTGCTTTTATGCAAACACAGCCTGGGCTGAGAAAGTAGTATACAGTGGTACCTCGGGTTAAGTACCTAATTCGTTCCGGAGGTCCATTCTTAACCTGAAACTGTTCTTAACCTGAAGCACCACTTTAGCTAATGGGGCCTCCCGCTGCTGCTGCGCCGCCGGAGCATGATTTCTGTTCTCATCCTGAAGCAAAGTTCTTAACCCTAGGTAATATTTATGGTTTAACGGCGTCTGTAACCTGAAGCGTCTGTAACCTGAAGTGTATAAAACCCGAGGTACCACTGTACAGCAAACCTCACTGCAGTTCGCTGTTGCGACCCTATTACAGGTTGAGGTGTGTGTTCTAAGTATCTTATAGCAGCCCTGCACAATACTTTGTTGCTTTTACTGTATTACAGATCAGAGGTTGAGATGAGGCTTGTTTAGATCGCCAGTCAAAAATCCCCCATACGTATCAGGCTGCAGCAAGGGGCAATCTATTTCAATTGCCCTCTCAGACCAAAAGCCAGCACTAAGTTGCATACAGGCTCCAGTAACAGATGCATGCTAGAAATTCTTGCTGGGCCCCACTTATTTTTTTTCTATTACATAACAGAATATGTCTTGTGTAACATTATGCAATATGCTTTAGAAAACTGAACTGGTTGCCCTTTTTGTCTGTACGTTGGTGCTGGCTTTAATGTTGATTAGCCACAGGCTGCATTTATTCTGGGAAAGATGGAGCGGAGGGTTCAGTGCTACATCATGTAAATGTGGCACCTGAATGTTCATCAATTTATATGCCAGTTTACATTCTGTGGAATATTTCCCCAGATTTAAATGGAAAAAACCACTAACCATTAAAAACAATAAATACCACTTTGGTTGGCTCCCTCTGCTAATTACAAACCCCAAGGAAATTAAAAACAAAGTAATAATTAGAAAACTGTTTTAAGATAAATTTATACCCTCCATATGGAGCTTAAAATATAAAATCGTTCCACCTCCTTTCTTTATATATTTAAAAACGCCAGGCAGTACAAATCTCAATATTCCTTATTAGCTTAATTTTCCTCTTTCATGGCTTTTCCAAGCAGGCTTTATCAGCAGGGAGGGAGCTAGAAAAATTGAACGGGTACAACTCCATATAAGGCTATGCTAATGCAGAGGGCATAATATATTTGGGGGGGGGGGAGATATCACAGTCCCCCCCACACAAAATATATGCAACCACATTTATATTCTGACACAAATGAAATTCGTTTATTTGTTGTTGTTCTTTTAAGAAAAGCAGACACTACAGAACTGCAATATGCTTCACACCAACAGACATAGCTGTCCACCCCACCCCACCCCGCCGGAGAATTAAAATAATTTTTAACGAAAAGGCAGTGTCTGTCTGGCTGTGGCCCTTTTTTGCTTACTGATGAAAAAACAAGATAAGGGAGCATATTGGTCATCAAATATATAAATGCCTTTAAAAAGGAAATAACTGCCACCAACAGAAGCAAACGAGGTGCAAATAAAAATTCACTGCTTCAAAATTATAAATCAGTGCAGAGTTCACATGATTTTAAAATTCAGAGTCTTACATTCGTTTGGCAGCAGAGAAAAGAGGGTGGAAAAGCTGAGGTTTATATTGTGTTACTGCTCTGCCCCAAGACCTGAGGTTTTAAAGAACAATTACCGACATGGAGGGAACTCCACACAGGATATAAACCTTGGAAAGGTCTGGGCAAGAGGCTGGATAAAGAAAACAGTGAGGAGGGTTCAATTAGAACATTCACTACAAGATTTGATCTGGTTTGATGGATATAGGGCATGTGAATATACACAATAAAGGCCAGAGGTTGCAGCACTGGGTTGTTAAAAGCAGGGCACCCAAAACACAGGGCAAGCCAGTCTGCAAAGCTCCAAGCAGCTGTAGCTGCCAGAGAGCACAGTGGAAAGAAATGATCATTCCACACACACCTGTGGTGGTAGGGGAATGAACTGGATTATTAGGGTGCAGGAAATCTCTGGTGCCTTTCTTGGCTCACCTGCCTTCCCCAAAGGGAAAGGGAAGCCTCGACTGCGCTCTGCCGCCCACAGCAAGTAACCCCCTCCGAATCCAGTCAGCCAGCAGTCATGCGCTAGATGCATCACTGCTATTGATTCATCCCCTGCAGACCCCGCCATGACCGTCTGTGGCTTTTTACAGCAGAACAATACGATACAGAAGATCTCCTATGTCCTTGTCTCACAAGTCCTCCCCGCATTGGTGTTGTGGGCAACTCACAGACACTTCCCAGCTACTATGAACTACCATTCGGAAAACGTAATAGGAAACAGCCAAGAGAAGGCTGGAAAAGGGGGTCTGGGGTGGAGTGGGATGGGAT
This sequence comes from Podarcis muralis, assembly GCF_964188315.1. Lineage (NCBI taxonomy): Eukaryota > Metazoa > Chordata > Lepidosauria > Squamata > Lacertidae > Podarcis > Podarcis muralis. The sequence continues at coordinate 62,485,986 of NC_135656.1, read as the reverse complement.
GGGGGAAGCCTTATTGCCTCCAGAGCTTTCCAGCCCCCCCCCCTTTCCTTCACATGACTGCCTCTCATTGGCACCAGCCTCATTAACCTCTGAAGAACAGCCACTTAACTCCTTTGGGACCAGAGTTCACATGAAGAGATCTTGACAGGCAAGACACATTTCCCTCACAGCCTGCTCTCCATCTTGAGTTTGCAGATATGCAAAGAGAAGGGGGGGGGCTTGGATCTTACGGCCCTCTTGTCTCAGAGTAAGAACCTCTTAAACAGCAATCTTTATTTCACAAACCAGCTAACAGAGATGGGAAAGTGCCATTATCTATTCATAGGGGTGCCATGTTGGGATAGTCTTGCTAACATTAAGATTTAAAGTGCAAAAAAGATGGCAGGTTTGAGCTAAGTGTCAATTATAGGAGCACTTCATGGTATCGATTAAAACTAGCTTACAGTTCAACTTACAATAAACCTATTTCTGCCAAAAGGGAAAACAATAACTCCTCAGCTATGATCTATGTACAATGTTTTAGTGAAAGAATGTAGGCTTCTGGTCCTCACCACTGCAAGCTAGCTACATTTGAAATAAGAGAACTGCAAAATTACTACAGTGGTACCTCGGGTTAAGTACTTAATTCGTTCTGGAGGTCTGTTCTTAACCTGAAACTTTTCTTAACGTGAAGCACCACTTTAGCTAATGGGGCCTAAGGCTGCCGCTGCGCCACTGCTGCATGATTTTTGTTCTCATCCTGAAGCAAAGTTCTTAACCCGAGGTAATATTTCTGGGTTAGCGGAGTCTGTAACCTGAAGCGTATGTAACCTGAGGTACCACTGTACTTTTATATTAGCAACATTAGCAGTGTGGTAGCCCACCTTTGTACAGTTTATGCCAGCATTGTAAGAGAATGCATAATAGTTACTAACCTATGAGCCACAAAAGTGCATTTACTTGGGAGTAAGTTCTGTTTTCTCAGTGGAGCTGACCTTCCCTTCCCATTCTTGGCAATCTCCTCCAGTCCACAAAAACCTCCCTGTCCCACAGGCAGGTAACTGTTGATCAGGTCAATTTTAATTGTATGGAGTATGGATAGGGCAGCTATCCAGATGTTGTTGGGATTCCCAACGCTCATCCGCCCTAGCCGCTATAGCCAATGGTCAGAGATTATGGGAGCTGCAGTGAAGCAGCATCTGGAAAGCCAGATGTTCCCCCATTCTTGCTATGAATAAACACATGTACATCTTCTAATCTAGACAGATCATCATAAGGATGCCCACAGGTGAGCTTGTGCAATTTGAGAAGAGTGGGTCAGGTTAGGAGGTATGTTTAAGGCAGCATGCAGTCAGTCAGTTATATCCCTTGAACAATGCAAGAAGCTGACAGAGTAAGTGAAACACAACCTTGCAAGAAAATATCTTAGCATTCCAGGAACATTGCTATGTACAGAATTTACAACCAAAAGTAAAACACCCCAAGAGCATCCACCGCACTTTCAAGACAGACTAGAACAAACTGAAGAGCTCACTTCTCACTCTGCAACTGGCAGATCAAATGGAGATCCATGTGTGCATGAAAACTTACAGACGATGGTGCTCTGTCAACGTCAGAAGCGGGGTCTTACCTTTTCCTCCGCCTCTGTGTGTTTTGGAAAAGGCAAGCTTGCACTGAATGGTTTGTTGCCTGGCTTGTTCGATTGTAACAACCACAACAAAAATGTGTGCAGGAAAATGTTGGTTTATCTCTCTCTTTTAAAAAAAAGAAACCTAGTCAACCTTGCAGAAAAAAGAAGCCTTGCTGGCAACAAAAACAGATTTATGCCACAAAAAGAGCATGAACAATAGATACAGCAGGCACTGACCCAGAAGGCAATGTTAGCGATCCTAAGTGACTAGTGCAAAGCAGATTCTATCTATATCATAGAAAACAGTGAAAAATTTTAGTGCCTTGATAATCAGAGTTCTTCTGCATCTATATATTACCCTAACTGCTTCCAGACTCCAGTTAGCGTGAGGTGAACAACTGTCAGCCACGTTACACATATTAGAGGATAGGGGCCCCAAAGTATAAGCTAATCTAATGGGATGTTCAGTATGTTTTGACCCACAGAAACCTATCTGTGGTGTTTAAGTCTGTATAAAGCCACATTTCCTAAAAGTTCAAGCATGTTGTAGAAGTCCAGTCTAGTCCTATATTCTGATGGCAAGCCTCAACTACAAGTTATCAATATGTTATTGCTAAGAAACAGGAGAATAGTCACTAATTTTTAGAAGGGTTAGGCACCAGCCTTCTGAAACACCCTCTCCTCTTTCAGAACAGGAGGCAACAACCTCGATGAACTTCAAACAATCAAAGACTCATCTGTTTTGCAAAACTTTCCCTGACTCGTACAATGTTGCCTTTCCAGGATTTCATTGTATTACACAGTCTGGTTGCATGTAAGTCTCTAAGCAGTTTACAAAATAATAATATAAGCAAAGAATGGAACTATTTTGGCATTAAACAATATATATGAAATATATAAATAAATCATTAAAAAAAAGTCTCTTAACTATTGTCCTGATTAGGACAGTGCTCAAAAACGGATTTAAACTTTCTGGAAAGGCAACTATTCTGTTAATACGTAATCCATACAGTTTAATTAATATCATTCCTTTTGAGAAACACCAACTAGTTCTTCTAACCCATCTTGAATTTTTTCATTGATTTTTTTAAAAACAGGTTCTTAAGCAGGCAAATGTGCAAACAATGCCAAAACTGCCATGAGAAGGGAGCTTCAAAACCAGACTAATGAGAAGCACGAAGTGCGCACACCACATTTTGCACAGTGAAGACTGAGAGACAAATCAGATGTTTTCCTTCCTTCCAAGCATAAAGCTTTTTTTCTCAAAACTGAATTTCTCCACTGTTTCTTTTTAATGGACTATACATATATATTGGTTAGAAAAAATGAACTTCTCTGCACACAAGAGTGTATGTTTTCAATCATGCCTAATATCTGTAGAACACTATCTTGCCATTTCGTTGATTTTTGAAAATGTCCTACATATATTTAATTGGCACTCATTTGCTTTTCCTCTATCTCTATCTGAATCCATTCCAGCGACATACTAAAACCAACAGAGTCAGAAAAAACTAATCTTAAGGATAATCCTACCTATTTATTTCAGCCATATTTTAAAAGATGGCGCATGCTTAACTTTCACAAATCCTCTGAGTAAACCAGTCATGGTGATTTTTAACCTGTGGTGTGACATCGTCTAACCTTCACATTTGGGGTATGTCTGTCCTTGCAAGTAGGCTAAAGGAAATGCTTGTATTTGGCAACAGATTTCAAGAAGAGATTCAGCATTGGTACATTTTCTGACATTATGGCATGGTGAGACTGTGAGCAGTGATACCAAGCTGAAATCTGGGGTGTCAAGAAGTACCTCATTGGCCTGGACTTGGCTCATACATACAGTGAATGCTATATAAAGCTTACAACCTACTCATGTTGCCCCCATAACTGCACCCAACTGGAAAGTTTATAGTTTGAAGGAAGCTGTTAGCTTTTTGATGTCTATCCAAGATAGATACTATTTCAGTGCCAGCCACATATTTGGGAGGGGGGAGGAAAAGACACCAAGTAAGTCAATCAGTAGGCCTGGGGAAACCTTGCTCTGTGCTGACATTCGTACCTGGTGCACATTACTGGTAAACAACACATAAGTGCTTCAATTGGGGGGGGGGGGGGAGATCAATGGCTGCTATTGCAAGAAACACATTAAGAACCGAACTTGCATGAGCTATAAGAACATGAATTTCAACACTGAGCTATAGGATACAGCTTTGCAACTGCTCGTTATCCAAATCACAATTGTATCCAATTTTGGGTAGCGGTTTGAGCCAAGAAATCAGCGCGAGAAGTTGAAGGACAAATAAACAAGGTTGTAGGCAGGAAACTGAGCTGAGCCAGGAACAGGACATCAGAGATGTTTAAAAGGACAATCTAGCTGGATTTGGAGGACTGTGCCAGCACAAATAGCTGCTCGGAGATATGGAAGGAAGCCCAGCAATTTGCTGCAAGGATGTGGAATAAGACAGTAGGCAATTGACTGGCACCTGGCAAGAACCAAGCGGGAGTGGTGAAAATACTGAGATAAGCAGAGAAGAGCAAGGCAAATGTAAAAGATACAAACTAGAAATCAGTCCACAGCTTGTAGGTTACAGGCATGCCAACCAGGTACCCAATACATTCACTTAATCAATTCCTGTTACGATTTAATATAGCTTCTGCTGGAAATATAATGCAGAGTCAGCCAACTAGGCTGGAGGTAAAATGCAATGTTTCTCAAACTGCGGGCCAGGCACTATCAGTAGGCCTCAGCTCACTCTCAGGTGAGCCTCCTTGTTACAGCCCTCCTGAACCTCCTTTATAACCTTTTTGGTACCACACATAGTTGTGAGGGGAGAAATATAAAGGAAGAAACAGATGTGACTGATGGAGTGACTGGCCGAGTGAAAGGAAAGGAAGAGAACGAAGAGGGAGAAGGGAAGTAAACAGGGCAGATGGACTAAGGAGATGCACTGCTGTGCCTTCTCTCTCTCTCTCTCTCTCTCTCTCTCTCTCTCTCTCTCTCTCACACACACACACACACACACACACACACAAACACCAGCCCTCCTTCTTTCCTACGCAATCTGCTGCCAAGTCAGGAAGCCTCCTCCCTCCTCTGAGGGGAAAAGGACCTGAGCGGATGTTGATGGGAATGAGAAAGGGAGACAAAACATTCTTATTGTAAATGACAATAAAACGAGAGAGAGTAACAGGACAAGGGAGGGAAGCTGTCAAAGAAGGAGAAGATGTATGCCTGTCTCCACCTGCTGCCATTGCAGTGCCACCGCTTGCAACTGGTTGCCCTCAGCCATTTTCAGGCCTTTCAAATGGTCTCTGGGAGTAGAAAGTTGAAAACACCTGACAGTGGCATCAACACAGCTCAACTGGTTACATGGACAGCTCCCTAGTATGTCAGTGCAGAGATATTGGATTAAAGACAAAACACATTTACATCATGGGCTGCCAACGCGCTGCCCTTCCAGAGGTTATTGGGCTCCAACACCCCTGGGTCTAACATTTTATCAATGGCCAGTAGGCAGAAGAGACCAGAATGCACCCTCACTCTTTAGATCAGGGCTTCTCAAACCTGGGTCTCCAGCAGTTGTGGACTACAACTCCCATCATCCCTAGCTAGCAGGACTAGTGGTCAGGGATGATGGGAATTGTAGTCCAAAAACAGCTGGAGACCTAAGTTTGGGAAACCCTGGTTTAGAGGCAGCATATCTCCAGTCACCAATTACTGGAGAGAACCTACAAGGAGCAGCTGTTAACATCATGTCCTGCTCGTTGGCTTCTTGAAGCATCTGGCTATGGGCAAAACAGCATACTGGACTAGCACCTTGGTCTGATCTAGTCAGATAATTATAAAGCTCATAAGAGTGTTTTCTCAGGATCACTTGTCACAGATTAGTTATGCCTTAACTAAAGTGACCCTAAGAACAAACTCTTGCTTAAAATTCTCAAAGCATGTCAGATATTCCAGTGTATACACACACATACAGATGTACGCCACACAAAACCAATCAGCCCATTCCCATACTTAAGCATTCGTCTTCAAATGGTGAATTATGAACCTCAACTGGATTGCATATAAGCACAGTCAGCACCATTATCTTTCTTGTTTTGCTGAAATTTAAGAGATCAAGAGAAAGGTGGACATATACAGTAAAAAAAAAAAAAAAGTTACAAACAGTCCTAAACTGCAATATAGGATTAAATATGGATCCTGGACTTGATGTCATTGACAACCATTGCACTAGAGATTGGAAGTAAACAAACAGACTGGGGGAAAGACTTCTTACCAAACAAGAAACAAAAGGAGGAGCTGCTTATATTTTTATATAAATTAGCATGTTGTAGAATTACCAGGCCAATAGATCTGGGAATTCATCACTGTTCTTTTTGCAATTCAAATGATGAAAAGGTTTGCATGGATTTAAGCTACCCTTGCTTCTGAAGTCAATAGTGCTGGATTGGCTTATATCCAAAAGCACCAGTTCAACTGGTTTTCAGTTAAGCAGCGCTTCAAATATTCCAATCTTTGCTTGCCTGGAACCAGGAGTGAATCTGCACTCCTCTTTGTGTCTCCATTCTTCTAAATTATATAATCTTGACCAATGAAAGAAAAAGTACAGAACTAGGTGAACTATGAGTCTGACCAACTCTGATAGCAGGTAGAGTTCCAACAAGCATCCCAGATTGCAATCACTTTTGCTTTTATTTATAAGTTGTTCTGAAAGAAAATAAAATATTTAAAATATGCCATTAGAAGGCTGGGTTTTGAATACTGCAATTAATTGTCCCAGAGAAATTACAGAAAGCAAATATTTTATTGGACTAACTTCATTAAAACACTCATTACATGAATAACAATGCTGCAAATGCATTCTAGTATTCGGCAAAGAATATAAGGTGGTTACCAAAATGCCAGAGAATGCCAGCATCCCCATGTTTCTAGGGTAGTTCTAACAATTATGCAGTTATTCAGTACACTGAATTGGTTTCTTCTGTGGAATAAAAGGACACAAACTTCCTTCAGTTTAATTCCCCTCTTGTACAGCCTTTGCAATGTTCATTCAGAAGCCACAAGCTTATTGTAGCTGCTGAATACTCCCTCTTTTTTGGAAAAAAAAGAATTGAGTCATCTGGAAAACAATGGCTTGTTTTCCAAGCTGCTGAATACACAAGTATGGTATTGTTGATTTCCTTGTTTATTACACAGCCTCTGTAAAGTCAGTGCAGATCATGGAAAAAATTGTTTGAAGCCATTACATTCCAGATAGTCATGGACACTAGGCGTGTTTTGGGCACTCAAACGTTTACTTTTTATGGTACATGAAAATTTACCAGTACTGTCTAAATTTTGAGAGGCAAGAAGAAAATAATTACTGTCAAGATGAAAATAATTACTGCCAAGTATTTCTGGTATAGAGGGTAACATCTACAGTGCTGATCCAAATCCGTTACAGAAATACTGAATTCAGGCACAATGTCAAATCATGGTTTGTTGTCACAAGAACAAACGTGCACAGGTCTCAAATTCACATGCCCCCCACCTCCTTTGAGGAGAGGTTTTTTAAAGCTTTGGTAAAGGTTTAGAACTGCAGTTTCTCATTTCATCCAAATATAGGTATAGGCCAAGTGTGGTTTGTTGAAACTATGGTTTAGGGTCCTTGATTTTATAGCCTGCTTATAAGCTATGGTTTGTACAAACCAGTTTCTTGTATTTGGATGAAATTGGTTTCAAATTTGTTCATTAAGTCTGTTCCAAATCCAAGCAGAGGATGCAAATATTTGTCCCTTTGCATAGGGAGGTGGAACCATACATGGGTCACTGTAGTAGCACATTCTCATAAGCAGCTCTGGTTTCTCGTAAAACCTGAATCTGAGCCATGGAAAACCCTATGATCCAAGGTACATAAACTGGTTCTTCTCTCAAGCTGGCCTATTGGTATTTAAAAAAAAATAAAAATGTCAACCTTGAGTACAGACCTCAGACATTTTGTGAAAGGGGGAAGCTTAACACAAAGATGTTCCCAGCACTCAGCTTTCCTAAATACCAGACCAGTTCCCTCAACACCAGCACTATCTTCTGTTCACATTTTTATAATCCGCTGCACATTCAATCTATAACCCATAATATTTCTGCCACATAACGTAGATTCTTGAGAATCTCCAATGTTATGTTTGGTTTCGTTGGTGGGAGAGGGAGGAAAAAATAAAAAAAGAATATTTCTACTTACATGGTTTTGAAAGAAAGTTAAAAAGAAAAAGTTGCAAGCAGTCTCTAGCGAAGGCTCCGAGCCATAGGTGTCTTTAATACACGGTTATTTCTCCCTCACGTCTTTTATCACCCGCCTTTCCTACCTACGATGTCCTTGAGCATTTGGCTGCCTGCCTTCTTACCTCGTTACTATCCCCACACCTGGATAAACTATGCAATGTTCCACAGAAATGCAACTATTTCAGCTATAAAACTGCTCAAAGTATATAAATAACCACTCTACTTCTTTACATCCAAGTCAGGTGAGAGACTGTCAAAGTACTGAACTGGTGTCTGGAATTAGTGACAAGCTGGATGAAATCAATAAACTGAAACTCAATCCTGACAAGACAAAGGTGTTGTGGGTAAATGGACTGTCTTCTCAGAGAACTGGTGCTCAGGCTGTTTTAGATTGAGTTGCATTTCTCTCCTAAAGGATCATGTTTTGCAACCTCAAGGTGTTCCTAGAGCCAGCTCTGCCACTGGTTGTTCAAATTAAACAATCTATGGCCTTTTAAACTGTTGGGAGGTGTTGTTTTTGTTTGTTGCTATGCTATGTGTCTTTGTGTTTTTATATTATATACTGCTCTGAGATCCTAGGATGGAGGATGGTATGGAAATTTAATAAATAATCATAATAAATAAACTGTGTGGTACATAGCACCTTTCATTAGCAGAGGCTGGAGCACCAGCTGCAGCCGATCTTCGACAGAGACAGCCTGGCCATTATAAATCATGTTTAGGTAACATCTGTGACCAGCTACTGTAATGTGCTTTACATGGAGCTATCTTTGAAGACTACTGAAAACTGAAGTAAGTTCAAAATAAGAGCACTAGACAACTATCTGGCACCAGACATAGAAACCTTAACACACTGGTGCTTAAAAGAATTGCAGTGGATTCTGGTCCATTTCTGCACATGCTTTTGAAGCCCTACATAATTCTGAGACTGGGATATCTGGAGGAATGCTTGCTTCCACATCAACCAGCCTGTGTGCCAAGCCATCAGAAAAGGCCCTCCCTTCAGATGCCCTCACTAATTGAGGTTAGGTGGGTAGCAACTGACCAGAGGGCCACTTTTGGTAGTGGTTATAGAATTCCTGAGGAGGTTCACCAGGTGCCCATTCTGTTTGATGTGATGCCATTGCTTTTTTGTCCTCCTCTGTGCCTTAATCCAATTCAACTGCTTTGTCGCTGCTATTTGTTTAGCTGCATTGTACGTATTTACCGTTGTTTGCATTTTTATTGTGAGCCGAAGGATAGTGCACAAATAGAATAAAGTACAATAAAGTAACTGAGAAAAGAACTGGACTGGACTAGCACAGTGTGTTACAAGCCCTTCCCACTGCTGCCCTTAAAAGCACAAAGCGACTCTCTCCTACCACTTCTCCCTTCACATCTGCTCTCTCATTCTCACCAATGTTTCAACTGACTGTATGATGCAGACCCCTTTTTGCATTCGTTTTCCAGCTGATCTATAGGCAGCCTTGACAAAATAGGCAAAAGCAGGCATTTTTCAGCCATCCCCCATCTCTGCCCAAGAGAGAATGTGTCTGATGTTTAATAGCCTCTGCACAAACTTACCCTCTATGATCCAACCAAAGGAACCCATGACCAAATCGCTGTATCATATTATTGCCTGAGGCATCCCTTCCCCACCCAACCCCATTGCATGCATCGCAGCACCCGCCCAGCATTCGGCTCCCAGTGGAAATCAGATTCCAATGGCGAGAAGCCTTACCCTGCCTGGCAGCACTGATTCTAGCACTGCTGCATTCAAAGTATCACAGGATAAGGCAAGTGATTATTGTGCATTGCTGTTTGACACATTGGGTCTTTTAGGTTTCAGCTGGGTCACACTTCGAAGTTTCTCTTTACGGTTGTAATCCTAAATGCACTCCTCCCTATAGCTGTATTTTGAGAGCAATGACATTAATGAAAACAAAGGTTCCCCCATCACAAAACTTGTTTCTAAAGTGCTTTTAATTTCCCAGTGCAAATTATTGCCTAGGAAGTATTCGCAACAGCTGGGGGACTATTCCCCGCCCCCAATTTACAGACCATGGAGGAAGTTAAGACCTTAAGATCTTCAAGACCACTGGACCACACTGCCACTCACTTTACACATTTCTAGAGAAAACTGTTGGAGAAAAGCAGACCAGCAGGCTTAAGGGAGAGCGCAAGGCAACTGCCTAGCAATGAAAATATAATAAAGCATATCATTTGTCTTTCTAAAGAATAATGATTCTAAACCGATTACTGGACCCTGCAAAGCTTAGCTTTCATTTTAAAAACAGTAACATTTTCCTACTCCTCAAGGCTGTGAAGTAAAGCTTGAAAATGTGCAGGCAGTGGCAGTGAATCAATCACAACCCAAAAGGGATCTTTATGGGTCTTCCAGTGTCCAGAGGCAATGCTCATGAATCTGCCACCCAAACTTCTCCTTTCCAACCTACACCCTCTAAGTTTCAAATCAGAACTCATCGTAAACACATGCAAATGTATGCATTCTTTTTCCTTTAGATGAACTGTGATGCTATGCTTTCCTATTTTAGACATTTAAAATATATTATTCACACCCAAGCAAGAAAGTCTGACTACACAATGGCCCCTGAAATATATTTGGGGAATTAGGCAAGGATGGCTGTTAGTCTACCTCAATACCCACCCAATGAAGCAATACTTATCACCAGTTACTAAGACAGGAAAAATAACCGCAGAATTCTCCTTTCTGAAAGAATAAAATTACCCCTCTCTCTACATATCTATATCATCTACGTATGTGTGTGTGTGTGTGTGCGCGCGCACAACACCAAACACATATATTTGTTGTTGGCTAAAGACCACAGCTAATGTTGTAATTCAGAAGCTAGGACAGGCCTTCCAGCTGGGATTATAAAGCGCTTTGTTTAAGGCTCAAGCCACAGCAACACAAAGACTTGCAGCTTCAGAAGGTGTGGAATGTTAAGCCAACTCACTCATTCAATTTGATGCTTTTCTCTAATCTTTTATTTTTAATTAATGCTGTTTCTCTCTCCTAGGTAATGACATTTGAAGAGCATCTTATCCATAGCTCTTTTCATCCAGGTACTGCTGCCTGGAGCAGCATGCCTCTGGTTTCTTGAAAGGTAGCCTATTTGTTTTATGGCAGTTATCCGAAAGCTCTGATCAGCCATGGAGGGTAGGGACCTAGCTTTACTGATGCAGCAATCTCCAGTGTTAAATACGTTTCATATTTATGCCTGCATGTATTATATTAATGCTAGCACTTTCCTTCCTATAAATCCTCAGAGAGCACCTTTTGAAGGAGGAAGAGTTGAAAGGCACAAGGGGATTAGGGCTTTATGAAGCCAGCAGATATCTCTAAGGAAGGAGAGATCTTTTCATCCTGCTAAACTGTGCAGGCAGGAAGGCGAGGGGAAGAGTGCAACTACAGGGCTTCAATCCATTTTGAGGCTTTGTGTCTCCTGGTACAAGCCAGACCACCATCAGCAGACTACAGGTCACACAATACAGCTTTCCTGTATCCTTGCTCCCTACATTCTACAAACAACATCTCTTTCTAGCAGAAATGAACTTGTAGTTGCCATCAACCTCCATCTCCAGCCAAGAATCTCTGGGATACCCAGAGTAATTCAAGAGCAGCAGCAGGAGGTTACTTGGCACAGCTCTTGCTCCCAGGCTCAAATGCCAGCACAGAGAGAAGGCAACAGATGCCCTCTTTTGAAGAAACTCCTAGTTGTGCTTATGCTGTTTGAAAAGAGGGCTGGAACACAGAACAGCTGCTGCTAACTTCTGACCACCTCCAATCAACCAAAGCAAGTTGTTTCAAAAATTAGCAGAATGCAGATGGTAATCAACAGAAACACATTCTAAATGTTATACAGAACTGGTACAACATAATGAAAATCTTATGAGAGGTATTTTGTTAAAAAAGGAAACAGCCTCTACACGTCTAGTTCTCAGATTCTTCATAGTGTCCATCCCAACAGATTTTTGGCAGTGTTAGGTATTTTAATTCTGGCCATCTACTCATTTTTTTAGTATCTTAGGAACTGTATCTCAGGTTTTTGAAAATGCATAGGAGCAACAGTATTTCTTTACCTGAAATTCCCATTATATATATATATTTCCTTAAATTCTGCTCACCAGTGTCACCCATGCCCCCAACCCCATGTGACCACGTCCACTTTGAATCAAGGGGGCTGCTACAACTATAACCTTACCAGGTTGGACATTTTGGACCAACATATCCACTTTGTTTTATTTATTTGTAACATTTATATCCTACTTTTCGTCCAAGCAGCTCATGGTAGCATCTGGTACTCAACCAGGCTAACATTTTGCACATCAGTCACAAAAATGCTTGGCTGTCTTAGTGACTCTCTAGCATTAGTGTATCAGGAGCTCAAGTACTTGGAAAAACATTTTCCAGTAGCTGACATGTCACAGTGAACTCAGGTACAACTAGCATCCTGTTCAAAATCCCAACTACTTAATGTGTTACTAATTATCAATGACAGCAACATATAAGTCAAACAGACAGCTCCAATTTTTGTCACAAACAGTAGCTTTAAAAAAAAAAAAGCAGGGCAGATTTACTGTATTGGTTATTAATCAGTTTAGCCTCCCTGTGCCCTCATAATAAGTGTTCTTCCTTTTGATACTCCGTATAAAAGCCATCCTTGATCTAAGAGGCATGAGATTCAATAGAAAATTCCTGGCCACCTTCCATCACCTGTATGGATGTCTACTTTGCCCTCTCTCCCCTAATCTTCAATACTGGGGTGCAGAATATCTTGGCATAAAGAAAGTGCAGCTTGAGGCATGAGCTTACCAGTGAAGAACAAAGCAACACTCATGAACGCAAGACAGCATTAGGAAGACATACCCCTTTGATATTCTGTATAAATCATTCCAGGTTAAGCTGCCATCCAAGGGATGCTGAGAGGATCAGTTAATGAGTGTGAAAGCACTTTGAAGATGAAAAGCAATCCAAGCGCCAAGTATTATTTCAAATTGATATTTATGTATGCTGCGTTTTCGTATTTTAAGATGTGCCTTGGCAAGCTAAGGGCTCTCTTTATCAGGAACTGTCCCCAGAGCAATCGGAGGAGATAGATTAGGAAGGCACAAACAAAATTTATATGTGGAATTTCCTGGAGGGAGAGGGAATTTCACTGGGAATAAAAGCAGCAGCGGCTTCTGAAACAAGAGAGAGGGAAACCCAGGTCCTAAACAACACAGATCCATATTTCTATTTTATTTTAAAAAATGATAAGGGAAAAGAAAAGCAAGTTCTCCACCCACCAAGGGCCACCAGAGGCTGCACTGTTTTCCAGGACCAGTCCCGCCTGCTCCTCACCCCCCCCCCTTCACCACCACATGGGTCTCCACAACATACTGCAAAGGACAAAAGTTTTGTCCGTTCTCAGGAATATATATATTTTCCGGGGTGGGGGGGAGAGAAACTAGAGAAAAAGAAATCTCCAGCAACAGTAGACAGATGCAACTTCTAAGGCGCCCCTCCCGTTCTTTCACACATGGGACCAACACGCTTCCCCTCCCCAGCCTAGAACTGCAGCTTTCGGGGGGGGGTCAAAGAGACCGACTGCCGGGGGGGGCGGATGGAGAAAAGAGAGGATCATCCCAAACCACGGTTGAGGGAGGCGGAGAGGCGGCTTTCGCTTCTGCAGGCCTTTCTCCCTCCTTCCCCGCCAACTAACCCCGCTCCCTCCTTTGTCCACTGCACCCCCCACTCCGCCCCGCCGCCGCCGCCTCCCTGCCGCTCTCCCTCGGCCCTTCCCCACGGCGAAGGAGGCTCGCCTTCCTCCACCCGCGAAGGCGGAGGAGCAGCAGCCCGCGTCGGACCCTCGCCTGGCGCCCGAGCTCCAGCCGGGCCTTGCACGCGCTCCCGGCGCCCCCGCAGCCCATTCATTAGCCTGCGAGAGAGCGGCGGCGGCCGCCCGCTCGCCCCTTCCTCCCTCCTCCTCGCCGCCTCGTACCTGTTGTCCGCAAGCCCCCGGGCAGCACCTGAGGAGCCAGGAGGAGGAGGCGGCGGCGGCGGCTGGGAAGGCAGGCTCCCTCGCTCCCTCCGCGGGTTCCCGGGCGCCGCTTGCTAGGCAGCTCTCAGCCAAGGCTGCCGTCCTCCTTCGCAGCGTCTGCAGCAGCCCACAGTGGCGGCGGCGGAGGGAGAGGGGGCTGGTGCGCGGTGCATTAGCAGCGTCTCCTCCTCAAAGGCCACAGCAGGCTCTGCGGGGAGCACCGAAGAAGAGGAGCTGCTGCTGCTGCTGCTGAGGCTGCCGCGGTTAACCCTTCCCAGCCCGGCCCCGCTGCTGGCAGAAGGACCGAGCGACCTCCTGCCAGCTCTCCCATCAGATTTGCCCCGCCCCCTTCCTCCGTATCTCCACCCACCAAGAAGGTTCCTCCGGCGGCGGCGGCGGCGGCGTGTGTGCCGTGCCTCTGGTTTGTTTGCCGAGGCGTCATCGGGGCTGCAAGTTGGGAATCCTGGCTTTCCTTGCAATCGCCCGCCGGCTCTGCTCCAGAGTAGAACCGGAGAGGATCGCGGCGGGTCTGGGTTGGAATGCAGCGGCGGCGCGCTCCGGAAATCAAGGCTGCCTTTCGCTGCCAATGCTGAACTTGTACCGCCGAAGTCGGGTTTACTTTTGAGACAGCGCGCCCAGTTGATCGTGGCCGTGTGGAACAGCATCTCGGAGCATGCTTAGCATCTCGGCCTTAATCAGGCGCGTGAACCGGGTCGTCCCGTCCCCCGCGCGCTCCTTAGCCCGAGATGCACGGGGATCAATTACTTTCTACTAGGATTCGCACTGGCACCCCTTTCTGCTGTAGACCTCAGTGGTGTTCACGCGAGGCGCCTAGGCCCTAGGGAAGTGCATTGGGCTCCGCAACTCACAGGTGGAGCGGGATAGGTTTTGCTGATTCGTAGCCGGGAAAGTGCTCGTCCAGGGTGGAGGGAAGTACAGCAAAGAGGCACCTGCGTTTGTGTAGATCAGCAGGTCTTTGCCTAGTCCAAAAGAGACAAGCAGCGTTCCTAAGCGGTTTGCAGGCTTTGAGGCCCTCTAGCATGGCAGCCCACCTTAATTTATTTTGCTTTGTTTGGTGGAACAGTAAGATTTTTGGGGTGGGAGGGGAGTGTCATCTGTGCACCTGCAGTAACCCATTTCACATACGGGGAACACCGAGGCCAAAGACAACTCTAAACCCAAGCAGAGCAGAGAACTCAATTCAGTAACATGACCCCAGCTGAGCTGCATGACTCTCTGAAAATCAGATATATGCACTGTGTGGTCAAAGAACTCGGCGTGTGGAAGACAACACACTTTTTCTGTGTGTGTCACCCACACGTGTATACAGAGAGATGAATATGTCACAGATCTAGGTTCATTTCAGCCTCGCTTTCTCTCATAGACACACACTTCTCTCAGAGCCTGGTCTGGATCCAAGCTACTCCTTTGTTAACACCTGCTTGTTGTGGCTGAGCAGCTGCTGTAACTTCCTTTCAGCCCGGTATCATTCAGACAAGCCACAGATTAATAAGTAACTAAATGAGAGTTGGGGGAAGCAAAACAGGAAGGAAACAATCTCCCATGCCTCACTGGTGATGTGGACATCAAAAAGCTGCAAGGACCAGCCAAGAGTTGGTTGGCAATCCTGTTTCAAAGGCCATCAAAAAGAATAGGTTTGCACATAGCTGGCTTCTAAAATGGTTTGCAGTAAATTTTCTTTAAAAAGGTTTGCAGCTGGGAATACTGTCCCTACCTTGAACATGTCTTACTGTGAAGTACGCCAGATAATTTAGATGCAACTTAATTTCAAGGTAAACGTACATAGGGATGTAACCCTGCAGCTTGATCTAAGCACAGTGATTCCGAATATCTGTCACACTTTTACCCTGCTGTTCTCAAGACAGAGGTGATCACGGTGGTTTATAGGGAACCCATATAGCTTACAAGACAAGAGGTGCTTAGGCTTCATAGACACCATACATTTAAAGCACACACCCAAAGAATCCTGGGAGCTGTAGTTTCCCATCACAGAGCTACAATTCCCAGCAAGCATCCTTAACAAACTACAATTCCCAGGACAGGGTGGGATTTAAATGTATGTTGCCTCAGCAGCCGAATTGCATTGTTCTGGACCTAGTGAGTTCAGTGCGTTTATCCACAATTCCAAGGTACTGCTGCACTTGGAATTTGGGGATTATTTTTTTTTTAGATTACTGAACCTTAGAAAGGGTACTGTAGATCTGGAAAGGATGCAGGAAAAAGGGGCAACTCCCCTATGAAGAAAATGTATAATATTTGTGGACATTTGGTTTAGAATAGCTACAGTGTAGAGAAAGTGACCAATGAGAGAGGTGGTTTTTTTTTCCTTGTTCCATAATACTAGAACCAGAGCTCCACTCCAAATATTTCTGTGGTGCCCCCCCCCCCCGGCCTTTACATTACTTTGAGAGGCCAAAAGTAGGTAGAGACAGAATTCCAGACTTTCACATATCTAGGGAGGTCAGCAGTGTACCCACTGCCAGAGCCAACAGCAGATGGAGCCAATTTATTCTAGGTTTCCCCCGTCACCACTGTGATGAGGGCAGTGTTCTGTGAGTGCAAAACAGACGGGACAGTGCCCTGTTTGCCCTAAATCAGGCATGGCCAATCTTGGCCCTCCAGCTGTTTTGGGACTACAGTTCGCATCATCCCTGACCATTGGTCCTGTTAGCTAGGGATGATGGGAGTTGTAGTCCCAAAACAGCTGGAGGGCCAAGTTTAGCCATGCCTGCCCTAAATGGATCCATCTCCACTGGAGAAATAAGCAGTTGTTCACATATCACATAATTAAACTATGACATTCATTAATATCACTTGGTGATAAAAGTGTACCTTTCCACCAAGATTTGGGCACTGACGACAGCAAAAAGGTGGAAAATATTCAGTGGTGGCATGGTGGAAGAATCCCATTTGTAGTTTCTTCTTCTGCAGCCTATATTTTAATCCAGGCAATTTAGGACTCTTTGTTGTGTGAGCCTGGTTAGAAAGTGGGAGATCAAATTGGATGTCAGTTAACTGAGTTTCAGAGCTGCCGTTTGTCACAATATTAGGGTTTTTTTAAAGTGTTTAATAAGGACGCCTCCCAAAGATTACTTTCTGGCATGGTGATTTCTTCTGTGAATAGTTCAAAACTGTGAGTCACCACCTTCCAAACGAATCTGCATTTCAAAAGTTTCCAAGATGGGATGAGAGATTTGTCATTTCAAAATCTGCCAGTAAATCAGCTCCACAGTGTAAAAATGCACATGCAAACCAGACAGTGAGTGGTGATGTCAGACATCAGTTGAAAAAACATTTGTTTGTTGATAGGTCCTTTGTTACCAACTTGATGAAATGGCTCCTGGCCTCCTCAGAGCATTACACTGCATTTGGCACTTTAGAAAGTAACAGAACAGAGAGGTCCCTGCCTCAAATAGGTTACAATCTAAATTTCTATACAGCGAGACCGGGAGAGAGAAGAATACCCAAGAAGACACAAATCTAATTACTGTATAATGGCAATCTGAATACTAACCAATGTACTCTGGCATAGGTTTTAATGGACTACAGTTCACTTCATCGGCTACTTTAAGTTTTATCTTGAGATGTAAACATTGAGGTCAAAAGGAAATGAAATGCAGAAAAGTATAGACAGTTAAAATTATATTACTAACAGTGGTCATTCACACATACACACACACACACAAAATCCAGAAGTGTAGATAACATAGACATTGTGGCATCGGTTAGCCAATTAACACATGTGATAGAAACTAGTTGTCATTCCACTAATTCACTCTGCAAGTGTCAGGTGACACAATCACACAACTTAATAAGTCATCCACAACTTCAGCCGTTCATTCCCCTGTTTTTTCAATGTTATTTATGGCATTATCTGCCAACAATGGCCCCTCTGCATTCTGCATAGGGCAAACAGATCTACACAAAAGAATGGACACAAATCTGACATCAGAAATGGCCATATCCAAAAATATGTACACTTCGTAAATGCATACATTTATTCATTAGTTATTTTATCCTACCTTTCAGGATATAAATCCCATCAAGTCAGCTTACAAGTAACATTCAATTGCATATTACTTTTAGAGGGAGACCATAATGTGAAACTGCTAAATTACTTCATCAAGAAGTTAAATACTATGGCTTGTGGTTTGAATCAGGATAAGGGATTTTTGTCACACTGCATGTGCCAATTGGCTTACCAATATCAGGTGGCCAGTGTTATCAACAGCTTTTCTGTGTGTGAATGGCCACCATTAACAATGTAATTATCACTATCTAGATTTCATTTCCTTCTTACCTTACCATTTACAGCTCCTTTCCATGTACAGATATACTTCAGCTCCAGATGACAGTTTCATGCTTCTGATAGTAAACTGCAGCCCATGCCACAACACATTGGTTAGTCTTTGCGATGCCACAAGACACTGCTGCTTTTGCTGCAGCAAGCTGACATGGCTCCTCCCTTGGCAAATGTGAACATACAGGGCATATGCAGGTTTATGTGGAGTTCAGAAGAGTTTAGTTCCAGGTAAATCTCTATAGGATTGGAGCCCTATTTTCACTTGGCGATGAAGGTGAAGCAAAAAGCTTAAGGGGAAATTCTGATGGGAGATTTGCTGTGCCACTTTAGAAGCACAGAGTGTATCTCCTTGTTGTATATGGTGCAATTACAATTCAAGACATTCCCCTCTTAGGAAGAGAATGTTTTATTGATTCGCAGCAGCATGGTGATGTTCTGGACTTCCCGGGGAAATCGGGACAATTGCCAAGCCTGCTCCCAGTTCTGCACAAGGAGACGCAGCAGGATACTGTCCACATGCAACCCTACTGAGTGGCATAGAGTGAGGTGGAGAGAGAAGGAAAGCAGCAGTATCCACTGAGAGTCAGTGTTCCTTTCTGCCCCGCAGGGGAAATAAAAAAAGAGCGCTAAGGACAAAGAGCTCCTGAGTACATACGAAGTCCATTGTTCTTTCTAATTAATGGTGTTGAACTCGATGGAACAGCACAGAGTTTGTGTATTTGCATTCACAGCACAACATTTCCATAGCACACACTTATACTGCACTACAAATGCAGCCACCTCACCACTTGATACCTTAATCACGTGTACTTTTTAAATAAAGGGTTGCTATATGAAAGCACCCACATACTAATTAATAGCAAAAACAGCCCCGGTGGATCTTTGCCAGGCTTTGTGCTTTTCGGTTCTGGCCAACAGCCCAGAGGTTAAAATTCAGACTAGACTGACTGGATGTGTTTTCTTCGTGCTTCTTTCTTATGTCCCTTGTGTTCAGAGATGTGCTCAGTAGCTGTCTGTGGGCAGTATTAAGAGAAGCTGGGCCATGCGGATTACCTGGGTATGGAAGAAAAAAACTAATATCTCTGGAAATACACCCTGACCTTTTCAGGAGAGATTTCTTCTATGCCAGCAATCCCACACACTTCTGAAACCAAGGTTTGGTTTGGTTTTGACTCAATGTGGGTGACATTGGTCTTGGGTGGCTTATCCTAAGTTATGTGATAATCTCTCAGCGAAAGGATTCCCCGGCACTGTGATTAGCCGGGAGAAGAATGCGTTTGATGCTCTGTCCAGTGATCTATATTTCCATAAAGTCCTTTCTCCCCCTGCACCATTCCTGCAGCAAAACTTGGTGGAATGCCCTGAAGGGCCGGATGAGGCTGCCTGCTTTTGGAGTAATTGGTATGTCTAGCTGATGTCTTCTTCTAAGGCTGCTCCCTTTCTTTGGCAATTGGTGCGCTTCCTGTGTCCTCATGCATGTCAGATTTTTGAAGCCAATTAACTCTGAGGTTTCCCCCACCACCTAACCAGGGATTGAGAAGAAGCTGCTGGCTCATCAAATAATTTCCACTTTTCACGCTCCAGTTGAGAGATGAGGGGCAGATCAGCTCCAACGGCCAGCTGCATGTTGGACTTTGCCTAGCTACAATCCCTGCTCTAGCCTGCAAAGAATTCCATTCCCTTGGCCTGGAGGAGAGTTTGGAGGTGGGGAGAGAAAGAGAGAGGCCCAGATTTCTCCTAGTTCATCATTTTCTCCCTGCCCCTTTATTCCTGCCTAGAGGCTTCCGAGGATTGTTAAGTCATGTACAGGCAAACTCAGAACAATAGCAATGGTACCTGAAATCATTGTCAGCACACAATAGAAGTCATGTGGATGCATAAATTCTAAACACCGAGGGCAGATGACACCTACGATGCAATCAGTGGCAAAGAATACATTGCTTCCACACACCCCCATGGAACAACCTCGTGTTTCCAGCTCATGTTCAAACAGATTGGTTTCAAAACAAAACAAAACCACTGCAGTAACTGAAAGTTTTACTTTTTAGTTGGTTCCTATGAACAAACATAAACATTTTCTTCTGATCAGATTGCCCTGGGCATACGCTCAGACTTGCAGGTAGCCTATGGAGATTAAAGGCTCTTCCAGATGACCAGTTAATTGCACATTCATTCCATTTCCACACACAGGTACACAATTCTCATGGTGCTTCTACAATGTCGCTGTTCATTGACCTTTCCGATTGGTTTGCATTGAGGTTATATGATGTCACACAGTGTTGCCAATACTCCAAACTTTCCAGTGCGTCTCCCCTTGCCCATATTTGTGGTGAAATGTCTCCTGTAGTTTTCCATTTTGTTTTCTATCAACGAATTGTTTGATATTGTGGAACTGTACCAAAACAGCGCCCAGCAGCAAAGAACAAAAGAAACAGCAATCCAAGGGTGTGAAAACGAAGTACAATAGGCATTACTCTTAAGAGTCCGACATGAACATGTTGTGAGCAAGCAGGTTTTACAGTTCTTTCAGGAGAATGATAAAAACAGGATCTTCCAGTCATCCACAATAAAAAGAGTTATTTAATATATCATTTTAAATAAACAGCTTTCACATCTCTAAACCTGTGTGTACTATTTTGTGAACACGTTGCTTAAATAAACTTCAGCTGCAATCCTATGCACACTTACTTGGAAGTAAGCCCTGCTAACATATTGGGACTCACTGAAGAGTAAACATTCATCAAATTGCACCCTAAAAGAATTATTATTATAATGCTAATAAATTTAAAAGCAGGTAAATTGAAAAGTTGACAAATAAGTGCCTATGAAGATAAATAGCAAAAGAAAATTTATATTGGATATAAATCCAACAGGGAAAAGCAAAATAAAAACACACCATAAAAACAAATGGGAACAAAAGTAACAGAAAAACAAACTAGTATCCTGCGTCACAGGACAGGAAGCTGATCTGGGATGGGGATCCTGTGGCCAGCCCTCCAGATGTTACTGGATTACAATTCCCATCAAACCTGTCCACTGACCGTGCTCGCTGGGGCAGATGGGAGCAAGAGTCCAATGTAGAAGGTACATCTTCAAACTTATACCAGCCTTATATCCATTTCATTGTCCCCAAAGAATCCGAGGAACTCTGATCAGGTGACTGCTCTGAGGATATAGGAGATCCCTAAGCAGAGGTAGAATTCCTCAGGGAGGGAGGGAGAGAATGACTATCAAAACTTTATGAGCACACTTATGTGAAAAAAAATCCCCTCTGGATTCATTCCACGTAAAAATGTATATTTATGGCACAAATATGCCCAGGCACAGCCAGTCTGAGCCACGCAGCAAGAGTGTCTGGAGCAGCAAATTCTGTAAAGCAGGTGTGGGGAAACCTTTGGTCCTCCAGATGTTGATGAACTACAATTCCCATTACCCCTGATTATTGGCCACTTTTTCCTCTCCCCCGTTAATGCACTTTTCTTTCCTGTTGTCTTCTGTCCCTTGAGTCTCTGCAGTTTCCCATCCCATCTTTCCTGTGGTAGGTTCATTTGAGATCACATATTTCCTCTAAGCTATTTTCTGATAATGTTACTGTACAGTAAGTACATGTGGAAAAGCATACCCCTCAAAAGGCAAAGGCAAAATGTGAAAACTTTCCACCAGAGGCTTAGGCATATTGCCTATTGTGCATGAGTTAAAGTCCATGCACTGATCAAGAATTCACTGTATGTCTAACATACAGTACAATGCTATGCATGTCTACCCAGAAGTAAGTCTCTTGGTGTTTAACGGTGTTTGCTCCCAGGTATGTGGGTACAGGATTGCAGCCTAGACTTTGGTTTAGAGTTGGTGGAAACAGGGTTCTTGTACCTTTACCAACTATGTGGCAGGCAGAAGTTCAACTGGTTAAACCTTTCATAATATAGAAATATAATTATTAGAAAAGCTTCATCTGTTCACATTCTGTCTGTCAGACATTTTATTGCGTCATAGTAAGGGATTTATTTTTCCTGTGGCCTCTTCTACACTTGTGAAGGACACAAATATGCACATGACAAAAAGCCATTTGCAAATTGTATGTAAATATGTGTCCTCTTTTGCAAGTGTCCTCTTCTGCAATCTCCATGAGCCCAGAAAATCCTGTTGGCACCCCTGAGCGCTGACACCATGTTTGTGAGGATCCTGGGCACCCTCTTTCAGTGCCCTGCCTGACTTACTGGGGCACCATGGATGGTGAGCTGCATTCATTACAGAGCTGAATGGTGGCTTCAGTGAGCAAGCTGCATTTCTCTGGCCCCCTGTGTAGGAACAAATGGGGAAAATAATAAAAAAGATTGGTTGACTCCATGCTGAGTGGCACTGGGCAGAGAGGCGCACAGGACAGCTGCACCGAGCAAGCAAGTGAACTATCTTTCTGTTCCCTTCCTGGAGCTCTCAATACTTCATTCTTAAGACAATCAAAATACGGCCCACCTCCGTGGTCCGTTCAGCCACCCAGCGATGACCAGGGATTTTAATGAGACTCGGAAATTCCACCGGCAGAGTTTTCCACATGTGGTTGTAAACACTGCACCTGTTTATTTTCCATGCTATGATATACAAGAAAAGGGCCACACAAGAAAGGTGTCAGTTCTACTTTTCAATTCAGCTTCGTAACGAAGGATATTTATTGCTCCCATTGTGCCTTCAGAGCTTCATGTTCTTTCTTGATCTTTGAGATGAAAAGGCCAGCCCTTCGTCATCTGTTTGTGTGCCACTGAAAGGCTACCAGAGTCTGTGGGGGCAGAAGAATCCCAGCGCTTTCGCATTCCCAACGGCACTCAGCGCAAGACACACACAAAAGGGCTCCAGGGACTGCGGGAAGGCCTTGTCATCCCATTTGAGAAACATCAGTCAGGATACACGTTCTCCCTTTCCAGCATTGTCCCAGCTCCACCCTCCGCCCCCCTAAGTCTGTGTTTCATTAGCTAACATTTTGTGGTTGTCTCACTACACACTCAAGTGGGAATATCCAGCGCTGGAGAGAAAAAGCGTTGCTGTGATATTTGGTGTACCACATCTGATAGGGATGAAGCAGTAGACTGTCTGATCTCTGGAATGTGGCCTCTGGCACCGTTCTCTGGAATAATTCCCCATTAACAAATGGGAAAAGGAACCATTTAAATCAAAACATCCATCCCCCAACAAAAGAGAGAGGGAGAGATACCAGAGGAAAGTGAAAACACAAAACTGGTTACAAATTTATACTCACCAGGCAGAAATTCCTATTATTTGGAACTTAAGGCAGTTTTAGTACCCTTGCGTGTTTTCTGAGAGTCCATATTGTTCCAAAATATATTCGCGTTCCTGTGTCCATTACACCCCCGGATACGTACATTGTCTACAAAAAACATGGCAATTTTGTCAAGAACAAAGGTCGTTTGCAAGGTCAGCTACAATAGTTCCAAGTGATACGGAAGGAACAGGGGGGGGGTACCCATCCTTCCCCACCGCTCCCTGAAGGGGTTCGAGGCCGGCTGGGCACTGCAGGGGCCCCCACACCATTGCATAGGCACCACACTGTACCCCTGCCTTGTAAATAAAAGGCTCTCTTTCCTGTCTTCACGCGGGCGGAATAAGCCCCATCTTTCCTATGCCTTTCTCCCGCCCTATTCCTAACGTGAGTGTATCCATTCTTGCTACAATGTGTCCATTTTGTTTCGCTTTTGATCACCAATACGGAATAGGTCAGAAAGCATAGAAAACCTTTGGAAATTGATATAAAATCAACCATAACTCCGATTTCCTAGCTCTTGGTGTCATTCAACTCAGCTCCCTTTGGACTCCATGATGCCACCCCGACCTCCATAATCCCTGAAGCGACAGGTCACGTACACAGGAACTTCTTAATCCTGTCAGATCGTCCTGCCAAACCCTTCCTCCCGGCAATGCCAGGTGGCAGACGATGCATATCACTGTCCCATTGTCATGCCACCACCGGTACTCAAGAAATGTTTATTTATGTATATCCCTCACTCTGCACATTCCCCCTCCCTTATCTCAAATGTAAATCAATGTAACCCCACCTCTCTGTAAACATATTCATGACGTGTGTAATATATTCATGATGCAACCCGTGAAACCCAACCTTCTCATTATGTATTCATGACGTTTCTTGCACTGTATTCTGGGACATGGAGGGAGTTTCAAAAGTTTAGGTCGCCCCATTCTCGGGGTTCAATCTCGCCTTGAACCTGTTGCGCAATAAACTTGGATCTTCTGCTGCTTGCTCCTGTCTCCGGCTGAGCTCATTTTCCTCCGCAGGGACCCACGGACTTAGTCCGATGAGCTGGGTGGCAGAGCAGCCTCGCACCCAGATTTTGCCGTAACAGATGGCGCCCGAACGTGGGGCTTGCGGTTCTCCCGAGCTGCTGACTGGGGGCCCCGAAATCTTCAGCCGGCTCCGGGCCATTTTGCCTGGGAAGATCCTTTTGGACCCCCAGCCATCTCCCGGGCGGTAATCAAAAGCCCTAGGAGTTCAGCCGGGGAGCAAAGAGGGATCCAGCCGGCTTATTCATCGATCCCGGGATCATCATAGAAGACACGTGAGTATAAGGAAAAGGAAAATCCAGTGCACTGGTGGGAAGGGGGTGGAAGTCTCCTGGCAACTGAATTCTCTGCCCTCCTCTCTATCGCTCCTTCTCGCCTGTCTCTTGGTCCAATTGGTGAGAGAGACCGTGGACTGCTGCTCGACCCAAAAGGGGGGTTCTGAGCTCTATCTCTTTCTCCTCTCAAACCCTCCAGTCAGCCGCACCAATTGAGAGTCCGAAAGTAAGACGGAGAGACCCGGCTTGGAAAGACAGCCGACTCTCCGCAACGGGCATCTCAGTTGAAAGCAAGGGGTTGGAGTTCTCTTTCCGAACTTCCCGAGCGCCCTTACGGAGGGGGCAGGAAGGGGTCTTGCTTTCTATCCCAATCCCAGCTGCACTGGTCGGAGCCACGTAACACGTGTATCGTGCGTGAGCCCGCTTCCAAAAGCAAGGGGGATTTTCAGTTCGAAGTTCTATCCAGGGATCACCCGATCTGGCACCGCACCGCACGGGCGTCCAGTAGGGCCCCTTTTCCTGAGATTGGGACGATAGATAAGGAGGTTGCCAGGAGGGATAGCCCAGGAGGAATTGGGCAGGATTTGGCAGAGTGGAAAGGAACCCCAGGATTTGGAATAGGAAATAAGGAAAGGAATAGAGGAAACTAGATAGATAGAGCTCGCTAAAACCCATTAGGAAGTTGCCAAGCAACAAGAGATAGGAAACCCTAAATAAACCCCTGTACAAGTTACCCAAATCCAAATCAACCCCTCTCTTTCTCCCTTCTCTATCCCCCCCCCCCCAAAAAAGCAACAACAACGCATGCATATATAAAGGGGTACCCAGCCAACTAAGCATTGTGAGCCCTGCCAGTTTGGTTAACTGGTTGTGTTTGAAGAGGCAAGGAGGCTCTTAAAACCATGTGGGACCTTCCTACTAATTTCACTTAATGAAGCTAAAGGAAGCGGCCCAACTCCTTGCAATAACCAACTGAAGGATGAGAATATATATGTTTACATGTTGTCTGTTATGTGTGTTGTCTGTTAATACATATATGTAGAATATGTATGTTTACATGTTGTCTGTTATGTGTGTTGTCTGTTCCTTCTGTCTTTGACAGACTACCTTTCTTAAGTGTGCATAGTTTAAACTGCAAGCTTGCTTCAAAATTTTAAATCTAAGGAAGCCATGCTGGACCTTATCAGTCCTAAATAATACAAAATGAGAATGAGGGGTGCAAATGTTTACCCCACCTCTTGCTTTGCCGCAACTTTTGAGATTGTGAGTCTACAGTCTATTTTGGAATGTGAAGTTAACCTAATGTTTCTGCTGCGAAAGCCTAGTTGAGCACAATTGCTCTCAAGCTAAAATGCAGTATTTCATTAAGCATATGACTGACAATATGGTGTTCTTTCTAAGAAAATATCTGAGTCCATTTTTAACTTTGATTTGGTTGGACATAAGAGTTGGACAGAAGAGTTATTGTAAGGCTCCTGATATCAGTCTCTATAAGATTTCCTAGCCTCTTTTCTTAGAAAATGCCCCCCCCCCCTTGTTTCATTCTGTCTCTTTCAGGTTTTTTCTTCTTCTTTTCTTCTCCTTCTTACTTCTGTGCCAGGTAAATTTACTCCCGAGTAAGCTTCCTTTAAAGGAAACTGCAAAGGGGGGGGGGCATAGATTAGGTTTACTATTCCTCTGCAAATTCAGATTAGGCTTACTATTCCTCTGCAAATTCAGATTAGGCTTACTATTCCTCTGCAAATTCAGGAAAAATTGTCACTTTTGTATTCCCTTTAAATCAAATCTATGGCTGTTTTAACTATGCTTTATAAGAGATCCTCTCCCTATCTTAAGAAAATGTTCACTTCAATCTTTCTTTAAAGATAATTTGTCTAGGAACTTGCACTCTAAGGAACTTGCACGTCTAAGGAAGTAAACTCAAACTAATCTCAAGATCTGCTAAAGGGTTCTGTATAAAGTTGGGAATTTTTATTTTCCTCTTCCTTAGTACATGATAGGAGCACTGATTGTGCTCTCTTCCCCAGTAGTGCCTGTGTACATAAGTATGTGTGTGTAGTACAAATCTTGCTGTGAAATCTTGCTGTGAACCCTTTATTTTGGAGGGTTGGACTAGATGACCCCAGGGTCCCTTTCAACTCTCCCAATTTGTGGCTGTGTGGAAGGACATGTGTCTGCAAGCATTGCAGGGTAATTCTTAAATTCTGGTGTGGTGATGGAGTTGAAATTCAGCCTAGCTTTGCTCTTTAGTTTTAAAAAGGTGAGAGGTGAAGCTGTGATGTTTTGAAGCACAACTGGTAGTACCAAGCATTTGAGTGATTACAGTGTTTATCATTTTGTTTATCATTTTGTCTACTATTTGAAAATCAGACAAATACACACGGGCCTTGACCAATCCTGTAAATAAATACACACGGGCCTTGACCAATCCTGTAAATAAAGGGGCAGGAAAATTTTTGTCTGCAAATGGTAAGGCCGAAAACTTAGAATGTTAAAAAAAAATAAAAAAAAAATAAAAAAAATTAAAAATCCTATGAATTCTGATTCTCTGGCCATTTTCCCCCCATATATAAGGGCGCGGCATTGTTCCACGAATGGCCAGAGGGATATTAGCCCTTTCCTGTACATAAAGGAAGCAGTCGCTTTGCTTGGGCTGAAATTGCTAGCTTTTGTTGGTGAATACTTCAATTGCTGAGTTTCTCTCTTTTGTTTAAATCTAACCCTCTTTTAAAATCTACTCCTTACCCTTCCCTTATTCAAATTCTAATTTTGCCAAAAGATGCAACATTTCAATAGTATAAAAGGTTTGCTGAGACATGAACTCCACACATGCACAGAGACTAGATCAAAAAAAAAAAAAAAAAAAAGGATAGGAAAAGAAATGAGAGAGAGAGAGAGGAAGGAGGGGGAACTGTGGGGGGGGGAGGAGGTTTATGTAAAACTTGGAACCATTGAGAGAAATCACCCTTAATGTGTCCCAAGTTTGAAATCTTAAACATGCCAAATTCTTTTCACAGGTAAATATCAAAGAATTCCACCCCTCAATGGGATTTAAATCACAGACTTTGTTTGTGTGCATTTTAGGAACAGCATTTCCTGACAGGCTTCTCACATGAAATAATTTTCCCTTTTAAGAGGATATGTGAACCCCGATAACAAAGTGTTTGTCCCTTTTTCTCCCACAACAACTTTCTTTCTGTTCTGTGAAATCCCTGCTGTATTAACTTTCTTTCTGTTCTGTGAAATCCCTACTATATTAGTGACTTCCATCTCTTCGTGGCTTTGACACTTTTAAAGTTACAAATAATCTGTTTCCATTTATTTAATCCGTTTTTCCATGATGTCTATGAAATTAACCGAAGCATAACCAAACATTGTTTGTGGAATGGTATTTGTTTACCTTTTGCCTGAGCATTCCTTATTAATTCTGTCATTTTGGCTAGTTCAAGGTACTTGCACAACTTTAAATTGCCATTAATTCATTTTCCAGTATTTTGCTATTAACATTCTAGCCGATGTTGTCACATCAAGAAACACTCTTTTATTTTCATTGTTACTTCAGATTTCTTAAAATTCTGTGTCTTAGCATTTATTTATTTTGGTTCCTCATAGGTCAATGTGTGTGTGTGTGTGTGTGTGTGTTTTATTATTATTTTAACTGTGTCTTTTAAGTCCACCCTGCCCTTACAGGATATCACTTCTACAAGTGTGTTATTACAGATCCAATGAAAAGCTTCGCCACCACAACAGAAGACACCAAAGTTTCAAAGTGGCCACAGCTATCTCTTTCAAAGGATATAGACTGCCGGAGGAGTGGGGCTGACAAACAGGGAGGAGTTGAATTGCAAGGACATTTTTTTGACTTTTATATTCAACTGATATTTAATTAGTTTGTTGTGTATTATGTGTTATTATGTAGGAATGTTGAAGTGTGTCTGATTATGTGTTATCTCCACAAAAGAAAAATTTATGTGTAATACATACATAACTATGAACAGCAGAAGGATATGGCTTACACCCCAAGTCTTCATGGAGGACTCCCATATATTACAATGCTTTCCAATAGAGCAGACTATACTTAGATCAAGTCAACTGATGATCATATTTCCTTGTCCCACCTGGCACTCTGAAGAGTGCCAACCTTCCCTACCCATTTATTTATGCATTCAATGTTTTTCTATATATGAAGTTCCCAAATTTTACTATTTCTTTCTTTCTGTTCCAGAAAACTATTTCAAATCTTTTCTATGATTTCCCTGCATCTCTTGCAGATTCAGTACTGTCTTCAAGTAGCAATTGTTCTGCATTTATTTACTTATTAATCTTGGTTTTCATCTACAACTGCGAAATTAATCTATCAGATAGATTTGAAGCAACACTCCTTATTATTATTTGAGATGTTTTGATTAGGATGCCAGATGAAATTGTGTGTAGATCATGTCCCAAATTTTATTTATTTATTTGAGGACACGACTACCATTCGTAATATTATTATTGATAACAAGAAAATTGTATATGCCTTGATGTAGCAAGAATGGTCCCTTATAGAGTTAAATTGACTCATTTGGACAAATGCCCCTTAGGAATGGCTTTGGTTTTAACATATTGGTTTTGAAAAGTTGAGAACCATGGGGCAAGATAAATTCAAATTGGACTCTACCGGAATTGGGCACGTGTATCCAGGCTGCAACTAGTTTTTGGTCCTTTAAGAGCAAGTGGACAACTTTCCATGAGGGTGAGACCAGAGCCTGCAATAATGAAAACCCCATAGAAAGACCAAGGCGAAGACATATCTCTCATGATGTGTCCAAGCCTGGTCAGCTATGGTGGTTGCCAGGCGACATGGTTAAATGAAAGCCCTGAGGGGATTCAGCAGGATGTGTTACTGTACCACTATGCCGGTGTGAGACCACAGAAGAGCTAGCTTGGCACCTGAAAACACAAAAACGGTGGGGCTAAAAAGCAAACTGCATTTTTTTTCAGTCAGTAGTGGACCTTCCTGCTAAATGTAAAGCATACACCACTATTGAAAGTGTTTGAAAGAGCTAGGGTGCCACAAGTAATTTTATTCGTCCGTGTTGTTCCCTCTTTTGCTGCCCACCCACCTCCTTTTCCATTAGAGCCTATTCCCACTCACAGGGCACCCCTACATTCTCCGAGATTTAGGGTGCGGAGAAAAGATTTGCAAGTTCTTGCAGAACTTTAATGCAAATCTATCTCCGAATGGGGGACTGATACGGAAGGAACAGGGGGGGGGTACCCATCCTTCCCCACCGCTCCCTGAAGGGGTTCGAGGCCGGCTGGGCACTGCAGGGGCCCCCACACCATTGCATAGGCACCACACTGTACCCCTGCCTTGTAAATAAAAGGCTCTCTTTCCTGTCTTCACGCGGGCGGAATAAGCCCCATCTTTCCTATGCCTTTCTCCCGCCCTATTCCTAACGTGAGTGTATCCATTCTTGCTACAATGTGTCCATTTTGTTTCGCTTTTGATCACCAATACGGAATAGGTCAGAAAGCATAGAAAACCTTTGGAAATTGATATAAAATCAACCATAACTCCGATTTCCTAGCTCTTGGTGTCATTCAACTCAGCTCCCTTTGGACTCCATGATGCCACCCCGACCTCCATAATCCCTGAAGCGACAGGTCACGTACACAGGAACTTCTTAATCCTGTCAGATCGTCCTGCCAAACCCTTCCTCCCGGCAATGCCAGGTGGCAGACGATGCATATCACTGTCCCATTGTCATGCCACCACCGGTACTCAAGAAATGTTTATTTATGTATATCCCTCACTCTGCACATTCCCCCTCCCTTATCTCAAATGTAAATCAATGTAACCCCACCTCTCTGTAAACATATTCATGACGTGTGTAATATATTCATGATGCAACCCGTGAAACCCAACCTTCTCATTATGTATTCATGACGTTTCTTGCACTGTATTCTGGGACATGGAGGGAGTTTCAAAAGTTTAGGTCGCCCCATTCTCGGGGTTCAATCTCGCCTTGAACCTGTTGCGCAATAAACTTGGATCTTCTGCTGCTTGCTCCTGTCTCCGGCTGAGCTCATTTTCCTCCGCAGGGACCCACGGACTTAGTCCGATGAGCTGGGTGGCAGAGCAGCCTCGCACCCAGATTTTGCCGTAACACAAGAAATATGCATTTTAGAATACTTGAACCCTTGTGAGAGATTTTCAGAGTGGGACTTGCACAGAAATTATCGTGCCAAGAAAGGGGGAGAAAATATGACTAATAACTAGTCTCAGAGCTAAAGTTCACAATGTCCAGTGGCGAAAATGTTCCCACTGATTAATTATTCTTGTGGGGAAAGGAATTTGCTAAGTATTCGGCCTGGCATTTGCAAACACCCATCCGCCCACACAGTAACAACATGACTGTTAAAGGGGTTCTGATTAAGCACATTTGTCCATTTGCATCTTTCACTTAAGGGCTTGCCGGCTTGACCAGCATCTGCCAAGCTAGGAGAAGAGATAAACAGATCAATCTCAAAACAAATTATGCAACTTCATGAACTTATCTTGGTGGGAACTGGTAGACCACACAAGTAGAATGGATCAACAGTGAATCAAATAATTGCTTGATTATTTTTTTTTAAGGCATGCTAACAACTTAAAGCAGATTTATAGCCACATCACTGCAAAGAAGGACTAAAGAGAGCAGAAGTATTTTGGCCGAATATTCTAGAATTATCCAATGCAATTACCAAAGAATGCAGCAGCAATCCTATATGCAGTCCGGATGAGCAGCAATGGGAGGCTGTAGCCACAGAACAGTTGAAGGGAGATAGCTAAGGAGATAAAGTTGAAATATTCTCCACTGTCACTAGTTGAAAAGTAGATGTGGCTTTGGAGTTTATGGCTTACTTCCTGGCGAGAGATCCTGAGAAAATAAATTATCTTTCCTAACTAGCGCCAGGGCCTTTAATGCCAAGCATTAATGTTTCTGCCAATTGTTAATTGCCTTGACAAGTTCTCTGGAAGTGGTCTGAGAATGCCCCTCTCTGCTGTTGATAACATGGCGGTACTGCCGGTGCACGCATAGCCTCGCTTTTTTTCTGATCTGGGAGAAGAAGCGGAGAGACATTATTCTTCCTGTCAAGATACAAGGAGAAAACAGTATCTAAAAGATAATTCTGGATTCCTTCCTGTCGCACTGGGAGCTTCAGACTGATCAGCAGACTCAGCACTGGGGTGGCTTGACTGGGCTTCCAGAGGGGGCCGCCGTTCATTGGTTGAAGCTTCTGAAACTGCTGTGATTGGGTCTCTCCAATATAACTCCAAGACACTAACCACTACATCACACTGGCCCCTTGGGTTTTGTGAACTCATCCAAAACATAGAGGGAGAGGGGCGGGTGGTGGTGCTCCTTCTCTTCCTTAGCTCACTACGAATCCTTCCCTTTGGCGGGGAGGAAAAACAGGAGGCAGGGCCTTACATGGGAGATTGCTGGTGCCTTACATGGGAGATTGCTGGTGATCAGAGTTGTGCTTTCTAGGTGCTCATCTGGCAGCCTGGGCTATTTTGCTTTGATAAAGCGAAATAAAAATGTGCCGTTTCCTCGCCTCTCACATCTGTTTCCAAAAACGCTTTAGATTGGCCATATCCTCTCAGATGCTAATTCCGTTTATAGTCTGCCCAGCCCAGCCTTCCATGCACATATGGTTCCTTTTTTTTCTGTAGCACTTCTGGGACGAAATTCTATCCCACTCCATTCACCTTTCCTGCACAGGCTGGCTGAGATGGGCCACCCACGTCGAGGATCCAGGCATAGCGGGGGGGGGGGGGGGGATTCTCACACACATGAAGCAGCATCCAAACTCCCGCCAACCCCCTGGTGGCGCTTATCGCCAGCTGGAAGATTGCGAATGAGCTTGCAATTAATCAAGTTCATGTGGGAAGGAAATGCACTGGGTTTGGGGGCGGGGTTATCCCATCGCTCACAGGGGTGTTAATGGGTTGAAGTGAGTAGGCTGACACCAAGCAGTTTGTGAATCCCTTCTGGGGCAAGATAAGGGATAACGAAGTCTGGCACATTCAGGTCTTGAGGGTTTTTTGTATGGCCTTATTGGCCACCTCATGAGAAGAGAAGACTCCTTGGAAAAGACCCTGATGTTGGGAAAGATTGAAGGCACAAGGAGAAGGGGATGACAGAGGAAGAGATGGTTGGACAGTGTTCTCGAAGCTACCAACATGAGTCTGACCAAACTGCGGGGGGCAGCGGAAGACAGGAATGCCTGGCGTGCTCGAAGGGGTCACGAAGAGTCAGACACCAACAATTGGGAACTAGTTACAAACCTCCCTTTATCAACAGTGATGTGGATACGGTGACGATGGGGCTGTTGGCCTAAGGAGGCTGGGCCTACTTGACTTAGGTAAATGTTGAGCCTTATGCAGCGACCAGGTGTAAGTTGTTGCAGGCCTTGGAACCAGACATGGAAACTTGCCTCAGAACAGGCATTGGCAAACTCGGCCCTCCAGATGTTTTGGGACTACAACTCCCATCATCCCTAGCTAACAGGACCAGTAGTCAGGGATGATGGGAATTGTAGTCTCAAAACATCTGAAGGACCGACTTTGCCTATGCCTGCCCTAGAATAAGGTTCTTCTTTTTTACAAATTTACTAAGAAAATGTAGTTATGTGCCCATTAGATTCTAGCTAATGGGCCTGAGACCCTGGAGAGCTGCTGCCAGTCAGTGTATACAATACTGAACTATGGAGATCAGGCAGGCACCTTCACTTCTGGGGCCTGCTAAAAACATTCCTGTTTAGACAATTCTTCCCAGACACTTAGAAAGCTGATGCTGAGTTTTAATTGGTTTTAGTCTATTGCTTTCACTTTCTGTATGCTTTAAAATATCATTGAAAACTCTTCTTGTGATAATCTGACTGTTCTGTTTTGTAGTGTTTTGAGGGTCGTCCCCCCCTACAATCAAGCGGCGTAATGAATAAATGAAAAATAAAAACATAATGGGCCTGTGGTCTGACTTGGTATAAAACAGCTTTCTATGGTCTTCAAAAGGGGAGGGCTGAGGAATCCTGCAAAGGACACAGAAACTAGATGGTCAGAGAAAAGCCTTGCACACAGAGGAGCAGAAACAGAAAGTGAATACAGTTCTCCCTTGCAAAATTCATTTTTAGAGACGGCAGATAGTAAGAGCTACTGCCAGGAGAAGGGAACACTTGCTTGAATGGGAGAAGAGAAGTGCGGACAAATAGCAAAGCTGTGTTATTTTCTGAGCCTTGACTACGCGTTTTCAGGACCTTTCCCCCCGGCATCCATAATGGTGAGGGGCCTATTCAGGGCCATCTTAAGCATATCTGGCGCCGTGGTGCAAAGTTCCCTCCAGCACCCCCCCCCCCTTTTTCCAGTTGTCCACCTTTTTAAAGGAAGGATGGTGCTGCCAGCGGGGCTGGAGGAGGCGGGCAGTGGCTGGAGGGCGGCTCCTCCGGTGGGGAAGAGGCTGAGGCTGGACGAGGCGCCTCCCGCCTCAGCTGGACGCTTCGTGCCGCGGTGGCCAGGTCAGACAGAGGCTCTGGGCGCGGCGCTGCTTCGGCGTGGCATGGCGTAGGCGGGTGAGGGCAGCGAGCTGATGCCAGGAGGCGCTGCGTTCAGCCTCCGCCTCTTCCCTGGTGCCCTCCAGAACTTGGCGCCCCGGCGCCCCATGCCACTAGCCTCTATGGGTAAGACGCCCCTGGGCCTATTTATTCCTTAAGGAAAAGCAGTGCTATTATTCTCTTTACATTCCAGTGCTGGAATGAGAGCCAGCGTGGTGTAGTGGTTGGTCAGAGTTTTGGACTAGGACCAGTCACTGCCTCTCGGCCTAACCTACCTCACAGGGTTGTTGTGGGGATTAAATGAGGAAGAGGAGGACCATGTTTGCCACCTTGAGCTCCTTGAGATATACATGCAATAAATGAATAATAAGATTCCTTCGGAACAGGATCATAACCACTCAGATTTTTATAGCTGTAGCACGTTTGCACACTGAAGGATTGTCTACAAACCAGACACTGAAAGCACATTTTACACACCCACCCAAAGAATCCTGGGGACTGTAGTTTAACCTCTCAGAGCAATAATTCCCAGGATCTTTAACAAACTATAGTTCCCATGATTATTTGTGGAGGAGAATGTGCTTTAAAAGTATGGTGTGGGGTGTGTGTGTGTGTGTGTGTGTGTGTGTGTGTAGCCAAGGACTCATAGCTGTTAATGAGTTGGTGCCTGTAATTATATACAGTACCTTCCCACTACTAGTACCACAAGGAAATGATAAGAGGACAGGAAAGGAACAGGAAAACCAACAGTGGATCCTCTAATAAATGCCCGGCTAATATACCGTAATTATTTAGGTTCCTTTGAAATGTAGAGGCACAGATAGAAATCTGGAGAGAGCTCCACACAGAATTGGCTCTGCCATACCAAAGGCCAGCTTGCTGATTAGCAGGACTAGCCACATATATTTTTCTGTCTGAAGTGATGGGCACAATGGCCTCTTCCCACTCCATGAGCAAAAGCCTACAGCAATAGCGAGATAGGGACAAGTTGGCTAGTATATTGTGTCAGCCCTAAAATGTGTCAATATTTATTTTTAATCTCTCACTTCCATAGCACCTTTTGGTTAATTCATTGCTTTAATGGTCCTTTGTTATCCTTATCACAGCCATCAGACGTTCTGCTGTTATTCTCATGTTGCTAGTGGAGAAATGAAATTGAATGGGAGAAACTTGCCTAAGGCCTTCTCATTAGTTTGCAAAGTTGATCCGGGGTTTGAAACCAGTGTCCTAGGTCAAGCTCCAGTCTAACACCTTACCAGACCAGTCTCTAGAAAGGTTTTTAAACACGGGATGTGAAGCTCACTGTAGGAGCCACATTCTTCCCTTTGCCCTACACACTTTCCTTTTTGTATCTGAGTCCTGTGCTGGCAGTGCGAGTGGCCGTGTGCTCCTTTCCAACTGGACTGAACAATACTGTAAAACCATTTTACTTTCATTTTATTCCAGGGATTTTTAAATAATCCTTGGGTAGACTGTTCACAGCTGAGCAACAGAGCACACTTTGGGTGGTGGTGGGGAGCCCCATATTAAATTCCCAGCATTTCCAGTTAAAAAGTCTTAAACTTCCTCTGAGACTTTAAAATATCCCATGAGCTTATATGACAGAGCTTTTTTCTTTAATTCATCTCAATGGACATTTACCAGCAAGGCAAGAGGTACACTTAGGGATAAACCTAGCTCACACTAATGGCTATATTCTAATAGCTGGGATGTGAAACATGAACTACAGTTCAAAACAAACCCATTACAAGAATACTAAATGGAACACAATTACTGTATATAGCTGAGAGAACTACCCACATCCCTTACTGAATCCATGAGATATATAAGGTCACATTTGCTAACAAATTCCAGATCTATAGCTTCTCATTGCAATTGCTCCCTTTTTGTTGTTTGCTTCATAGGAACTTTGAGATGTTTGTTTGTGTGGTCATCTTGCTTTCATCCAACAATATCTCAAGCACCCTCTAGCGGGAGAAAAGAGAACAGCACCATCCACCTTATATTTTCAGGTTTTTATTTAATCTCATAATCTGACAAAAGCCAATATGGTCACAGCCATCTTCATTGATGCCTTCGGGGGAACTGGAGTTTCTTATAAGAACAAAACACATATGAATTTTTTTTTCTCCCAAACTCTTAAATTGTCAAGTAGCTCCATAAAGTTCTGAGCTCCCTCAGATCCCAGCAAAGTCAGCCTTTGTTAGGGCCTTCAAGTATTGCCTTTCTGTCCACCTCCAAAACCATTGGATCAATTCAAATTCCAGAACTTTCTCCAACACTGAATCTGACTACATCCACTCTTCCTTTAACCAAGGACATCTCAGGCCAGGAAACAGTCCTTAAGCTCTGAGGCTCACATTTAACAAATGGAAGCTCTGTTGAGTAAGATGCAAAGAAATTTCCCTGTGGTCACCTGCTTAAGGAAGAAATAAAATGGCAGTCCCAGTTCTGTCATTCTCTCTGCAAAGTCTTTGCCATTCACAGCAATAGCCTTATGTCCCTACAGAGAGTGATGTGGATTAAAATCGCCACCAATTAGATCTTTTAAGAGAAAATGTTTCAGGGAATTATTACGTACATTAAAATCCCCACATACAGTTTCATTATTCTTTAAGACCCCTTTATACTCCACTGTAGATAAATTTTCACAAGAAGGCCATTGCTGTGTTATGGAGTCGTCTCGCAGGGACTTCATTTGATATTAATTGCATTACATTCCTATTCTGTCTTTAATAGAAATGTCTTCTAACACAAAGAGACATGCACCACTGGGAAAGGTTAGAAGCAAATACTATTGCTTAGACGACTTTTAAGTGTGAAAAGACCAGCATGTGGGTTGTTGGGTTTTTTTGTTTTTGTTTTGTTAGCACATTATTTAAATGTGCAGCTCTTTCAGCACCCAGCTGACATCAACCACTATGAAGGTGCCAGCTTTGAGGCATGCAGTGAAGCTCTCCCATGCCGGACAGGCCAGGCCCAATTCCACCTCCAGCATGTCAGTTTTGTCCTGTGGCTCCATTGTTGGTTGGCCCAATGCTCCAAGTGGTTAATCCACTTATTTTGAAGCGCACCTAAAACTATCCCGCTTCTTTGAAACAGACTTGAAATCCATCTACATAGAGGATTCCACAAATATCGCAAAACGTCACCTGATCAAGAACCTGTATCAAGCCAAGGGCCCTTCCAGCTGAGCATCCCGTTTCTCACGGTAGGAAGCCACATGCTGATACAAATCCCACATGCAAGGCATGGGCAAAATAGCCTTCTCCTGCCGCTGTTGTTCCCCTGCATGCTGCCTGTGATCCAGGAGGTAACACCTCTGACATGCTGAGCACTCTGATCTTCATGCGGTTCAACTATGTGTTTTGGTTCCCCACGCCCATTAACCAACACAGCTTCCTCTGCTTTTTGTGGACCCCCTAGGTTCTGTTTGTGTACCCCTAGGACACGGGTAGCACTATGGGTTAAACCAGAGCCTTGGGCTTGCAAATCAGAAGGTCGGCGGTTCAAATCCCCGCAACAGGGTGAGCTCCCGTTGCTCGATCCCAGCTCCTGCCAACCTAGCAGTTCGAAAGCACATCAAAGTGCAAGTAGATAAATAGGTACCGCTCCAGCGGGAAGGTAAACAGCGTTTCCGTGCACTGCTCTGATTCGCCAGAAGCCGCTTAGTCATGCTGGCCACATGACCCGGAAGCTGGACGCCGGCTCCCTTGGCCAATAAAGTGAGATGAGCGCCGCAACCCCAGAGTCGGTCACGACTGGACCTAATAGTCAGGGGTCCCTTTACCTTTTTACCTAGGTTCTGTGAGCAGGCAACTAAGTATGCAAAACTACCAGGGAGCAAGTCTGAGTGAACACAGCTACAATTATTATAAAGCAAGGGTGGCTGACCTTTTTGGGCCTGATCTGTAGTCAACCCTCTGGGGGTTGCATGCCAGAGAACATGTACAGGACCCATTTCCTAAATTAATCCCTGCAGATCAGCTAAGGAGGATTCTCACCCCCTCTCCACTCAGACGACATTGATCTGATGACAGCCCCAACAGGGCACAGGGCTCCACCAGAGCTTTTTGTATACTTTAATTTACTTTCCTTTTTTTGCTGCTGCCACCCAAATCAGTAGAGTCTTCAGGAGCCAGAGCAAAATTAGGGTACTTTTTGGCTAGTGGTAGTGATATGAGCCACACCTACTGTTGGGTAAACATGAATAGGACAGGCTGCAAAGAGGCCAGTTACAACACTCCCAATATCAGAACCAGCCCTGAAACTCCCACCACAATCCCAAAGTGTGAAAGGTGAGGTATCTGCAGCAATCCTTTGCAACAGAAGAGCAGGATCTGGAATTAAGCTTACACAAAGAGGAAATTACTGAAATTAAATTATTTAAATAATGAATCCAATTCATCTAGGAACGAATGTGTGGCTACTTACTCCTACTTTACAAGAAGATTCAGCCCTGCATGTATGCTATGTGCTTTTGTTCCCAGCAGTGTTTTTTGTTTGTTTTAATTCCCTGACTCTGGGTTTCTTCTCAGCCCCCCCATCCCCAAATGAAATGACAGTCAGGCTGCTGAAAGTAGAGCTACTTCATCATCATCGGAGAAGTAGGGAATGGACGAGTGCCCATTCATGATTACCAATCAATGATTTCTTACAGCAACATGGCCTCCCACTCCCCTGTGTAAATCCTTCCAGGACCATCAAGCTGTGACAACCTTAATGCGAAGGAAACGTCAGGCTCCAGAGTGATATTTGAAAGGTCCCTTTGAAATATTTGGCAAATCTCTCTCTCTCTCTATCGATGCAAACGGATGGAGATTCGTACCAGATGAATGAGAGGTGGCAGAGCCCATCCTGTTGCAAAAATCATCCGGCAAGCCTCCTTGAAAGATAAATGAGATGTAAAATGTTGCCTGAGTTCCTTTACAGGAAAAGGGTAATAAAGAGATTGGAATTCGTTGCAGGTTTCTGCTGCAGCACATTTACTTGTTGGCCAGGAGTCCCGCTTGTTCTGCTTCTTCCACTTGAGGGATTTCAAAACACCTTCAGATTCCATGAGCTGCCTCATCTATGACGGATATGATTTTGAGGGGCGGTAGTGATGGATGGATTGCCTTGCTTGCCATCACGGTGCTACTGAAGTGCTTAATAAAACTTTCATTGACTTCAGTGGAATCATGATTCCAGGCCTATACTTTCAGCTGGGTATATTTAGGCTGCTGGCTGGGGATGTTTTATGCACATGAGTGTGGTAGGCTGGGGGTGGGGCAAAGGCAACATAACTAAATGTGTGTTGTACAAAGCACAAGGGTGGAGAGCCGGTGGCCATCCAGATTTTGTTGCGCCACAACTCCCATCATCCCTGACCACTGACCATGCTTGCAGTCCAACAACGTAGGGAGAGACTCACGTTCCCCATCCATGTTGAAGCCTGTACAATGGGGACAGAATTATAATTCAATGTAACTGAAGCTTTTTAGAAGCCAGATTCTTTGACAATATTAGTTTAGTAAGATCAAAAGAAAGTGCATGTGTGCAAGTGTGCATGCACGTAGAACAAAAAATGATCTGCATTTATGTACACACACACAAACACCACTTTTGCAATCCTGTTGTATGTCCCAAGTGGGAGGTTTAGGGAGTGGTTGGCTCCCTCCTTGTCTGTGTTTAAGAAATTATTTAAAATATACTTATTTTATCATGTGTTTCTCTCTTGATAATGTTCCACTTGATTCTCTTCTTTTTTTCAAATTTTAGGCTAATTGTTATATAACTGTGGGTTGTGTTTTTTTAACTGCAACTTTTGAAGATTCCTTTTAGCTGCCCCCAGCAAGTGGGACATTTTCTTTCTCCAATTTTGTTCCCTTTTGTTGAGCCTGTGTAATATTACGTATGCCCAGCGCCCAGACTAGCAGTCCTCAGTTCCCCACCCCACCACCAGCAGACCACTTGGAAAATTGCTGGGGGTCTCAGAGGAAACCCCCCCCCCCAGATCAAAGCACATACGTAACTCATATTTTAATAACCACAGCCTTGTGTTTCATTCAGGCACAGTCAGCACTTTCCGCCTGACAATGATGGAAACAAGCCACGTGAGCTCTTAACCAGTAATGCTATGAGCAGGCTTGCAAGCAGAGGAGGTGGGGTTAACCATAAACCTGTTTAAAATTCTGCTTAGTTATTAATTATTTTTCATCAGCAACTACAAATCAGCATTACCATCATGTATTTTGTACAGAAGCAAACACTGCTTCATTGACACAGCTAACTCTATCCTATGAATCCTATACAGTAGTTCCTCAGGTTACATACACTTCAGGTTACATATGCTTCAGGTTAGACTCCGCTAACCCAGAAATAGTACCTCGGGTTAAGAACTTTGCTTCAGGATGAGAACAGAAATTGTGCTCCGGCAGCACAGCAGCAGCAGGAGGCCCCATTAAGCTAAAGTGGTGCTTCAGGTTAAGAACAGTTTCAGGTTAAGAAGAGACCTCCAGAACGAATTAAGTTCTTAACCCGAGGTACCACTGTACAAGTACACGGCTGATAAACTATGACCAATCCAAACAACACACACACGTTAGCTGTATTGTATACAGTGAAAGCCGTGTACCCAGGATAGCTGACAAAATGCATCAGAAATGAAAGCCAGACATGTGTAAACAACAAAATGCAATCAATCAAAACTAGTGCAGTTTTGGGCAATACTATTTTTTAACCATGTTTTGCTTCTGCAATGAATACAAATAAAAGTTAAACATTTTTTCTGTTTGCCTGTTTTTCAGTGTCTGCACAACTGTCAAAACAGTGATATTATGAAAATCACAGGGTTGAATCCAACTCATTTCTACTCAGGGTAGACCTCTTAAAATTAAAATACCTAAATTAAGTCAATTTCAAAAGGTATGAGAAGCGCTTAGTTGGATACAGCCCACACGCTTTAGGTTAGGTCATTCCCATAACTCAGCTATGGGGAACTTTGGTCCTCCAGATGCTGCTGAACTACAACTTTCATCAGCTCTAACAAGCATAGCCAGTGGTATGTGCAGCAACATCTGGAGGGCTAAAGGTTCAGCTGTAACTGGCAATTTTCTGGAGGTAAATTAATAGACTGTGTCAGCAGCATATTAAGAAAACCACAGGCCCTTCTTTGGGAGCAATCCTAACACTTCCACTCACCCAGCATGGTAGGGCTTTACAGAGCAGCAGGGTCACTGTCACTTTCATAGCTATGCTGAGCATCCCAGGTGAAGGGTGCAGGCAGAGACTGGGCCCAGCTCACTCAACACTGCCACATGATGGCAGCATGGTCAACTCACATTCCAAAAGATCCAGAGAACGTTCAGCCCCACCTCTGGAAAGCCCCATTTTCTGGTAGGCAGACAAGGGAGATCTGCACCAGAGAGAAGCCACCCCACCACCAGCAGCCCAACAAAAAAGGGATATGGATTGCTCTGTCAGTATGATAATCTACCACTAGCGCAAATGGCAGAGGTCAGCAAACCTTTTCAGCAGGGAGCCAGTCCACTGTCCCTCAGACCATGTGGTGGGCCGGACTATATGGGGGGGGGGATGAACAGATTCCTGTGCCCCACAAATAACCCAGAGATGCATTTTAAATAAAAGAACACATTCTACTCATATAAAAACACGCTGATTCACGGACCATCCGTGGGCCGGACTGAGAAGGCGTTTGGGCCAGATCTGGCCCCCGGGCCTTCGTTTGCCTACCCCTGGCAAATGGTCTCCATCTCAGAAAAGGAAATTGGTTGTAGGGCCAGGTACAGATATTCTCAATGGTTCTACAGCTTTTTGGCACACAACCCAAAACAAGTTCAACAACTTCACGCACTTTTTAAAATATGTAATATGGCAACCCTACCCTCTAACCTCCATCATATAAGCACTTTTGCAAATAATAAATGCTGGTACCAGCTGTGGGGAAGAAAAGCTCTGATCTCTGAATAGGTTTTCCCACCTTCTGGGAAAACTACACTTTGGTTATTGCAGAAATGGGACCCCCGGTTGTAGCCATTTCGATTGTAATTGCCGCAACCATTTTTCTAAGTAATGCTGTATATGCAATTAAACATTGCATTCGGAGCCTAAGCACCCCTCGGCAGAAGCACTTCATCCGATGGGCAGAGAAACTCAGGACTGGGTTTCGGCACAGACAAAACACTTGCTGAGCCAGCACCTTTCGGCACTGGGAAAACGGGGCCAGCCACATCCGAGCGTCAAAAGCAAGGCGCGCTCCCTTTGAACCAAGGGAGAGCAAGCGCGGTCCTCTCCTCGCGGAGAAAGGCCGGCGCAGAGGAAGCGGCTACCCAACAGGACCATGAGCTGCGTTCGCGCACAGCGAGGAATCAATGAACGATCTGAGTCTGCCCTTTTCAAATACGTTGAGGTTTGTATCTGAAGAAGTGTGCATGCACACGAAAGCTCATACCAAGAACTAACTTAGTTGGTCTTTAAGGTGCTACTGGAAGGAATTTTTTTTGTTTTGATAAAGGCTCCAGTTCCCGCTTTCCTTCCCCGCAGCCTCCATCTTCGCCACGGACACACTCAAAAGGCGAGGATATCGCTCCCCCGCTTTATGTGTGCGGCTGGGGTGGAACGCGCTGACGTCAGAGCCGCCGCGCCGCCCGACATCTTGAGGATAAGACTTTATCTAGTCTCCGCCATCTTTAGTGAGGGTTTCCATCACTGCCCCGTCGCCATTTTGGAATAGGTCATTCCGACTCATGTCTTATTTTTCCTTTCCCCCCCCTTTTTTTTTGCTCCCTATCTTCCATCACTTCACCAATCGATCAAATTCCGTGTGTGTGTGTCTGCATTTAAAGATTAAGCCGGATTGTCTTTCGAGGAAGTGACCCGCCTTTGTCAGCGGTATCGCTTCCGGGTTAAGCGAGGTGACCTCTGACCCCCGCGACGCCCGCCTCTTCCTTTCCGGTGTTGGTTGCTGCCTGCGGAGACGTGCGAGTAAGTGTCGAGAGAGGGGGGTAACTTCCATCCACCCCCATCCTCGGGGACCCGGCTCTCCCCGAATTTGTCCGCGGTTTGCCTGGCCTCTCCTCCGCCGGCTGCACGGGGAGGGCGGCGGAGGGGAGGGCCTGGTGCCCCCGGGGTCCGCGGGGGTAG
Organism: Podarcis muralis; assembly: GCF_964188315.1. Taxonomy (NCBI): domain Eukaryota; kingdom Metazoa; phylum Chordata; class Lepidosauria; order Squamata; family Lacertidae; genus Podarcis; species Podarcis muralis. The sequence continues at coordinate 62,442,461 of NC_135656.1, read as the reverse complement.
GCAGCACCGCAGTGGGAAGGAGCGCGGCTGGGCAAAGCGGGGATGGAGCTTCGTAGCGCAGCCCGCCTTTCCGCCTTTTGTTTAAGTTGCGCGCCTCTTGCTTTATTAAGAGGCGAAGCAGTAGCTTGAGTCGTTTTCCGTGATGTAGGCCGTTGTGGGTCTCATTAAGGCCAAGGTGGACGAGGCTGAGAGGTTCCTCCAGGGCCTCCGCTAGGCCTGTGGCTGAGTCTGTTCTCCGGTAGGCAGGCTGGCTTCCTTCCATTTGAGATGGTTTGACGTGGGAAAAACTTCTTTATTTACTAGCTGCAGGTTGTTTCAACTCACAAATTCCCTCATCCTAGGAAGTGAACTTTCTGGGTCTGATTTCGGCCTTGTGAGATCAGAGATGATCTGGCATCATGTTTGTGTTTTCAGGCCGTCCTGGTACATTGAGAAAAAAAGATCCACGTATCACGGAGCCGTCTGCATCTCCAATGTTACATACAGTACACGGCCTAGCTCTCCAGACACTGTGCTCCAACTCCTAATGCTCCTTATCAATGGTCATACAAGCTGAGGTTGATGGGAGTTGTAGTACAAAGCATCTGGAGGTTACCATGTTGACTACCCATGCTGTATTCTTGCTCTGCAAAATCACTGCCATCTAGGTTTCCATACATTATGCCTATATTGTAATCCCCTTTATTTGAATGTTGAATGTAGTGACTTGAGGTTTTCTCTGTTGTAAGATAAATATCTGTTTTTTACATACCCTTTTGCTTAGAAGTACTTAAGTGCTGTTGTGCATCTTCTTGATAGCATTGTCTGTAGAATATATATTGCTAAATATTACAGATAGGAGCAGTGGGGATCTTGCCACATGTATGATGCTGGGAAATGTATCATGCTATAGGCCTAAGCATACCTGATTGAGGAGTGCAGGATTTTTGTTATAGGGATGTGATTGTGGTAATGTGTGCTGTTTGATTAGCATTATTCTTCCTGTGCAAGTCATTCTGGAAGGTTGTTAATTTTTGTAACCTGCTAGCTAGTATAATTAGTGTGGAAGCAACACATTTCACTGAAATGCTGAGTGTTGCACGGTCATACAGAAGGGATGTTCATTTAATAGGCCTGAAATAATTTTAAAAAGAAAGTGGAGACCATTATGTTAACTCATTTGGCTTCCATTCCCTTTTTTATGAAGAGAATTATTAAAATATGTTGAAGAAAAGTCGGTGCAAATTAGCACAAGTTTTGTGTTTCAAGAACTCCCAATTCTGGTTGTTGTTGGTCTCACGATGCTGTTCCTCCCAGTTAATATATTGCATATATCTTAATCAAGACTGTGAACTTAGTAAACTATGGTGCTATTGATGTCCTTTATCTTCCCCTCGGATTTATATATATGTGAGAGAGAAGTACCTGATGCAGTGATTTCCTTGTTTTCTGAGGCAAGGAAAAACAGGGTTGCTGCAAGGGTGAGTGGATGTTGCTGGGAGTGAGGTGCAGTTAGAAGCTGGAACTTGAGGCACAGGTGCTTCTGTTGCAACCTTTGCCAAGGTGTTTTGGACTACAATTCTCTTCCACCCCATACAGCACAACCATGCTGGCTGGGGCTGCTGGGTGTTATAGGGCACTAGGTTGGTGAAGGCTGCTGTACTGCCTGACTGAACTGGAAGTTGGCACCAGTACAGAAATGATTTTCTGTGCACAGAGCTGCAAAAAGGGCTGTGAACTAGCCCCATGTAGCTGCTTATTAAAATAGCTTTCTTGTGTGACTTGGGTCTGAACTACTTACTTTCCTTGCCCTGGAATCTTAATTTAATAAAGGTTTATAAGTAGATCCCTTCCACGAGACAGTACTTTAAGGCCTTCCATATCCTCCCTAATTTGTTGTTGTTTTCTTATGACAGAAATGGCACCTCGTAAGGGCAAGGAAAAGAAGGAAGAACAAGTAATCAGTCTGGGACCACAGGTGGCTGAAGGAGAGAATGTGTTTGGAGTCTGCCACATCTTCGCTTCCTTCAATGACACTTTTGTCCATGTAACTGACCTGTCTGGCAAGTGAGTAGACACCCGTTTGTGACTGCTTTCTTTAACATGTTTTTAAAATGAAAGACATATGGGGATGGGGAATGTTGGTCTATGATGTTTGGTAAACTTTTACACCTCAATACTCCTTAATGCAACTCCTGGACATATAGTGCTGGACATCACAGGCAGACCCTTGATCAACTACAGAAGTCAAGAGACATACTCACATTGGTACAGAAAGGTTCTTTTAGTTTAAAATCCTATAAGTCAGGACTCAGGAAACAATGTGGGCCTCCAGGTGTTTCTGAACTACAAATCCCATTGGCAGTGCTGCCTGGCTGGGGCTGGTGGGAGTCAGAATCCAACAAAATGGAGGGCCACCAGTTCCCCATGACCTTCTATAAGCTGTTCAGGCATACTGGAGTAAGTGGGAACATAAGGGACAGCTAAACTTTGTGTGACTGGTTCTGTGTCTTGTCTGCTAGGATTTAGGACTTGTGGGCAGCAGCAGAGGCGTTAAGGTTTGGAAGTTGTTGCTTCCATATTTTAAAAACAATTTGGCAAAGGAGCCAAGAATACAATTTATCTGCTTACCCTGTAACTTCATATCTCCTGTGAAAGTAGACTTGGGGTTCCTCAAATAATCTCTCTGTTCCTTCTTTCTCAGGGAAACAATCTGCCGAGTAACTGGTGGCATGAAAGTGAAGGCTGACAGGGACGAGTCTTCTCCTTATGCTGCTATGCTGGCTGCCCAGGATGTAGCTCAGAGATGCAAGGAGCTGGGAATCACTGCCCTTCACATCAAGTTGCGGGCTACAGGTGGAAATAGGTATGTGTGTCATTCTTTCCCACACAGAGTTTATAAAATGTAATTAATCAGATACTAATTAGTATCTAAGGCATTCAGCATTCACCTCTTAACAGTTTACATTATGCAGGAATACCATATGAGAACGTTACCGTATATATAATTATGTAGCATTCTGTAGACCAAGGTGGTGGTGGGAAGCAGAGAGGATACCCTCTTGGCACTGAATGCATATATTGGTTGGCTTAATATCTTTGTGGATATTTTGTTGTTTTTCTCTTACCTAAATAAGCTTTGCATTTAGATGGACTAAGTTGCAGTTTGGACTACCATGATCTTATAAAAAGTATTGTTCACATTATTTGTCAGTGAGATCAGGTTGCATCTAATATAGCCTCGAGGTGTTCTGGTTTTTTCTTTTTGAAATATGACAACCCTAATATAGCCACTTCTTTTGAATGCTTCTATGTATTTCCCTTAATAGAACAGAGATATTCTATGCCCATTAGACATAGACCTTGCAGTTAGAAGCAAAAAAGAGGGAAGCCTTCTCAGTTCTGCATAGGGTAGAAAAGACAAGCAGCAGAGATATCTTGAGAATCCACATGGATTATGACAATGATAATTCCCAAGGGGTAGCAGGCACCCAAGACAAAAAAAAAGGAACATAATTCCATGAATCACAGAAACTGATTGGCATTCCCAGTAGATTAAATGTCTGAATTGAAAAAGAAAAAAACTCCTGCTGGTTAATATAAAATGCCTCCATTACACGCTTTCCTTCAGATTCCAGCATAAAGGTGAGCCTATGAAGTTAGCTGAAAATGACATGGCTTTTATAAAAATACAGTTAGGGCTCTATTTGCCACTAGACCAAAAGCTTGAAGTTGAACTGCCATCTTATCTCCCTGCGTGTCCCGTATTGGTCTTTGTCACCAGTTTACTCCCTCCATATGAATTATTATAGAACTATACAATATATAAACAAATGCAGACATCAGAGATAAGTTGTAAACGCTTATCTGCTTCATATATTTCCTCATTTTTTTCCTTTGCAGAACAAAGACTCCTGGGCCTGGAGCCCAGTCAGCCCTCAGAGCTCTGGCTCGCTCTGGCATGAAGATAGGGCGCATTGGTGAGTTGTCAACTGAAGATGCATTTGAAGAATGCATCTCCTTGGAAACCATCTCTTTTAGAAAACGGCTGTTTCTTAATGTCCCATTCTTACTCAGGTGTTAAACAAACCCTCTTAGTTTCCCGTGATAACGCTTTTCAAGATTGTGGGGTACATGCTAAAGGTGCTGAGTTTAAGATATGAAGTACAGAAATGTTGCAGATTAGACAAGGAGATGTCCCAACATCAGGTAGTTGTGACCTTTAGTTAGAAAGAATTGAAACTGGTGCTAAGCTGCATGGTAACTACCATGGTATTATGAAATGTTTTCCCCTGGTAGTTGTGTCGTCCCTTCTTAAGTAAAGTGGAAGTCCTAAAGCCTCTGCAGTCTGAACTTGGACTTTCACATCCTAAAATACAGTTGCTGTAAATTGGAAGTACAGCTTCTCAGTCTGACTTACGATCCTGCAGTAAATTGGGTTCTTAGTGTTAGATTTTGACCACCAGCCTTCTGCATTGGAAAATTGTTTCATTTACCATATGAAAAGTGACTTAGAGGGTTTTGTATGTGTGTGGACCTGTGTATGCAAGAAAGTCTTCTGAATGTGAAATCCTTATTTCTCTCCACAGAGGATGTCACCCCTATCCCTTCAGACAGCACTCGCAGAAAGGGCGGTCGCCGTGGTCGCCGTCTGTAAACAGTAGCTGTTATCTTTCATCATTAAAGCTTTCCAATAAACCTCTGCTCTCATTTGTTCTTTTCTTATACAACTCTGGTCACCGCTGGTGTCCTTAGAAGTGCATCCTTGAGTTGGACCTTTTCTCACTAATTACATGAAAAGCAGTCTCTTTTGGGGAGTTTCTGTGCATTAACAGCTTCCACGGGATTTCTGTTGTATCACTTTTCCACCGAGTTATTTTTCTATGAAGCTACTCAATACTACTTAGTAAAAATAAAAAATCTTGCTTCCGTCTAAGGACGATTTTGACGGTGATGGATAAAAGTAGCGACAAAGCATCTCAATTCCATATATAGATTGAACTTTAAAAAAAAAACTACACACAACCCTGGACAGCCACTTCCCCCAAAGAACTGTTTGGTTTTAGATGCAATAGGCTAGCAATGTGTTCTTTTGGATTTTGTATAACAGAATTCTGGACTCATCTTGCCACATACATCTTTCAGGGATCCATTTAGAAAAACGTTTAAATCTGTATGAAAGGAATAATTTGATTCTTCCCCATCTGCCTTTTTAGATGCACCTTATTATTTTCATTATTTCAGATTATTTTGTATTCACTGGTGCATTGTCACATGCAGATCGTCAATATAGATTTACCATGGTAGAGCTGTGGATCTGAATTGAGAATTTTCATTTACATTGCATTATTGCCGCACAGAAATCCCAAGCTTGTTTTCTCAGAAGTAACTCAATGCTTTCAATGACATTTACTCCCATGTAAGTAGATAGCATTGCAGTCTTTGTCTTTTTGTCAAGAACTAGGGAGAAGAAGTGTTTACCTGTGCAAATTCTCCACAGGGTTGGTTTAAATAGTGCTGGAATGAGCACCAGCCAAAATAAGGACTTTGTCATAGCTCACTTTCTTATTAACACTGCACTTATTTATATCCTACGGCGTTTCCGTGCGCTGCTCTGGTTCGCCAGAAGCGGCTTAGTCATGCTGGCCACATGACCCGGAAGCTGTACGCCGGCTCCCTCGGCCTATAGAGTGAGATGAGCGCACAACCCCAGAGTCGGCCACGACTGGACCTAATGGTCAGGGGTCCCTTTACCTTTACCTTTATTTATATCCTGTCTCTTTTAATTTTGCTAAAAATTCACAAGGCAGCTTCCACTAAAACAGGCACAAAACTGTTCAGAAACTAATTGCATTAATATAAACAGGCATGAAACGAGAAAGCAGCAGGGTTTTGTTTTTAAAAAATAAATCATGGTACTAAAATTAAACTTAATTAAAATCCCAGGCAAATAAGTTTTAACTTTACATCAAAAGTTAGGATTGGTGCTCCACAGGCCAGGAGCCACTGTAGAATAGGGCATATCTCAGGCTACTACCCCTTGGTGTCTGAAGATGGAGGCTTTCAGAGCAAGAACTTAGAAAATAGTATTTTAAAATTGTTGCAGCGTTACTTAGGGAAGTTTTAAATGTTTGATGTTTTAGCGTTCTTTTAATCTGTTGGGAGCTGCCCAGAGTGGCTGGGAAAACCCAGCCAGATGGACGGGGTATAAATAATAAATTATTACATTATTATTTCAGTCAGGCCATGCCTGGTTCAATAGTCTCTCTAGTTCCATCATGCCAAATGAATGCTGGACCTTTTCTGGATACCAACTGTGTCCAAGTTGTAGCAACAATGTTATTGATAACCAAATGGCCTGTAAAAGCAGAAAGGAGCTATTGGCATTTTGGACCCTCTGCCTTGGGTTATTTCCCTTTTTATGTTATGGGCTGTACAGTTCTAGTGTTTTAAGTGTTTTCTTCAAAACAGGTTTTGGTTCCGCAACATGGTTTTGGTGGCAGGCTAGTTTCTTCCTGACTCAGAGAAAGGATACATAAAATGTCACAGGACCTTGCATGTAGCTGAGCTAAATACTTATGTATTTAGGCTGATGAGAATATGCAAGGGGCAAAAGTGTATTCTCAGAGCAAGCCCAAAACATTTTACTGCCTGAAGCAGTACAGTAAATGGCACCGCCTTCTCTCCAAATTGAGCTTCTGCCCTGTACCTAAGGGCAGTCAAGTTATTTTGACACTTGAAGCAATGCTTATCTCCTTGGTATTAATAATGCAATAATAAATAAATGGCTCCACTGTTTTGTGGGACATCATTGGGAGAAGAAAAGGCTAAGGAGTAAACCAGGCTTCCTCAGCCCTCCAGATGTTTTTGGCCTACAACTCCCATGATCCCTAGTTAGCAGGACCAGTGGTCAGGGATGATGGGAATTGTAGTCTCAAAACATGGAGGGCCGAGGTTGAGGAAGCCTGGAGTAAACCCTACATAAGCATGGAGTGGAGCCCCTAAGGTGGTTGGGTGGCACATTGTATGCCACCTCCTGACAACTGCAGCCAAGCTGGTGTCAGATGTATTGCTCTGCTTTCCTTTGGTCCACATCAGCGAGGTCAAGAGAGTGGTCTGGGCAGCCCACAACCTCACACACACTGCTCAGGCTTGCAGCCCAGAGAGGTCACTTGAGTGCTGCTAATGCAGCAGTTTGACTTCGTCCCCTGAAGCACACAACATTGTCTCTTGAGACAGACAGATGCCAACAAAATAAGCTTTTTCATGAAACCCAAAATCCTCATTCTGCCTACCAGCCTTTATTCATCTGGTCCCCAGATTAATGACTGCTAACAAATGTCTTCCATTTTCGTGATCTCTTTTTGTGCATCATTTCGTGGAAAAGAAACTTGGAAATAAATACTTTCTTCCTCATTTTCTTTTGTGGTTTTATGTGGAAACCTAAGAAATAGAAAAGGGGAAATGATAACCAGTATTCTAGCCAATCAGAAATTGGCTACTTCCTGATGTTTAGAGTTGCTAGGTAGAAAATGCTTCACAAAAGGCTCAAGCTGTACTTCTGCCTTTGTTATGAGAGAGCAGTAGCTTGTTTAGCAGTTGTGTTCCAATGCTTCCTAAGCAAAAAGGTCGTTTTTAAAAAGAGGTAAGCTACTAAAATTTCCACCAGAAGTAGCTAGACAAATAAAAAGAATGTATATTCTTGTACACCTTCAGCACAGGATTGTTACAGGGCAGAACTATTTCCTTTTGATCTTGAAGGATTCATGTGCTCGAATCCTGCTTGCTGGTTTCCCACAGGCATCCTGTGAGAACAGGATGCTGGACTAGATGGGCCATTGGACTCACCCAGCAGGCTCTTATGTTCTTATTGTCTACACAGACTGGCAGTGGCTCTCTGGGGCTTCAGACAATGGTTTTTCCCATTTCCTACTTGGGGACCAAACCAGGGAAAGCAAGCAAGCATTCATTCAATCAATCAATCAATCAATCAATCAATCAATCAATCCCCCATGACAGTGGTGATGCCACTTCACTTCAGAGTACAGGCATGTGTGTGCCATTGTGGAGTGTGTTCACACCACAATGTTTGCACGTCTAGTTTCATAAGCTGGGGGGTGGAGGGGGCAGGAGATGAATACCAAAGGTATTGTAGGTGGAAGGTTGACTCACCCTGTCCCTCTCTTCCTACTCACCCAATTTCATTAAAACTACATGTAACACTGCTCTACAGATATTCTTGTCAAGAGTGCTTGTGACCTAATATCACTGTTACGGATGAGAGAGTTGCACATCACAGGATGCAAGAAGAAGCCACGCAACAAGTAATGTGTTATTTTAGAGATGAAAGTATTTGGGGATTTGTTTACAAAATCAGTTCTGTACCAAGAGAAGCTCAAATGTCTGAGCTACATCTGTTGTACAAATCAAGCATATCTTTGCTTATTTTGCATTATTTGGCTTTTGCTGGTCATGTGATGATGCAAGCTGATATGCAAGCACTGAAGTTTTACCCTTCAGTGTCTGGAAATCTCCAATATGATCCCCTAGTCGCCAACATACTTTCAAACCTAGTTAAAGACACTAGCTGAATGTAGAGGATTTATCTGCTAATGTGGACTCCAGTCTACAAAGGTCTTGTAATAAATCAGTTAACACTGGTAATGAGCATGGTACCCACAAGATGTTTTGAACTAGACCTCACCAATCAAACCTGGCTGGGGCTGATGGGAGATGGAGTCCAAAACATCTGGAGGGCATCTGGTTGACATATGTTAGGGCCCAGCACCACAAGGGAGAGGCAGGCCCCATTTCAGTGCAGTGACTGTCCAATGTAAACATGATCCAGTGAAAGGTTCTAGCTGAGCAAGTGTGACTTATTGTCCTGATCCCCTGGCTGATTCAGCAGCCAGACAGCATGCCAAGACTGAGTCCAAAATCCAAGGGTCAATCAGCAGCTACAAAGTCTACAGGCCAAGATCCAAAGTCAAAGGCCGAAGGTCAGGAAACGAAGTTCAGGGTCAATCAAAGCCCAAAGTAGAAACCTGTGGCGGTCCAGGAGAGCACAAGACCAGGTTCTTCACGGCAGTTGAGCAGACATGGCACGTAAGCTCTGCTGTCTTCTTATAATGTGCCTGCTGGTTGTAGCATCTGGGCTTCATCCTCACCTGCTCTCAGCTTGTTCCAGTTGAGGAATCACAAGCCTCCTTGTGATCCAGGCCCCACCTGGCCAGCTGGTGAGCTGGTTTATAGGCCCTCTGCTTCCTGGAGTGCCCTGCCCACTGTTTGTTACGCCTCAGGATCCACCATGTTCATGGGGGCAGGGGTTCCTCTGGCTCTGGCAAGGGGTCCCGCTGTTTGACTTCCTGCTCACTGGCCCCCATCCCCTTGTCATCCTCTGTTACCCCATGAGTACTTCCTACACCAACCTCTCCTTTTCCACCCCCAGCTTACGCCCCCCCCCCCATTTGACTTCCTGCTCTCTGAACTCCTGCCAGTTCATGGCACTTACTCCCATAGCCTCCAACATTTCTCTGATGAAAATAGGGACGTCCCATTCCATAATGATAATTTTACTATTTATACCCCACACATCTTACTGTGTTCCCCAAGCCACTCTGGGCAGTTTCCAACATACATAAAAACATAATAGAACATTAAACATTTTTTAAAAAAAACTTGCCTATACAGGATTGCCTTCAGATGGCTCAGGGGCTGGATAACTCCATACCCTCCAACATTTATGTGATGAAAATAGAGGCAACCTAAGTAAAAGCAGGACATTCTGGGATCAAATCAGAAACCTGAACAGCTTCTCTAAATCAGGATGTCCCTAGAAAATAGGGACACTTGGAGGGTCTGTAATCCCTAGTGCTGGTATCACTTGGGGGAAAGGAAAATGGTTTGGATCTTAACATGTTTTCAACAGGCCTTGTTAGCATTGGACATTGCATCTCTCTTGCAATGCTGGCCCAACTTTACAATACTGCTCCCATTTTTCTTCATTGGAATATGCTGACTGAGGACAACACCACTTAATACACTTGACAAAGCTGGCCCTATTGCATTAAAGTGTAATGTGCCATAGGAATTTGTTGCAACAGGCTGACCTGGTTACCCCTGTGGACCCTTTATCATGCCCTTGTTATTTGGTTATACTGAATTCAATATATGGCAGTATATGGCATCACTGTCTAGGAAGATGATTAACGCAAAAATACCCAATCTCTGCAGTCTTTTTTCTTTAGTCTAAACTTGACATTTACATTGGGACTGGCTGGTACATTTCCGAAGCCTGCTCACTATTTCCACCTATGAGAGAAGAAAAACTGGGGACTTTCATTTGTTCTCTGTTTCTCATGGGGTAATGACACAGGTCCTGCTATTGAATGTTGGAACTGGGAGTTCTCGGCTGTGGTGTTTTAAATTTAGGTGGTGGTTTTTGTTCTTGTTTGGTTGCAAATGAGTTAATAAAAGTTGGCAGTATATGATCTTCACTCCTTGCGTCTCACTGTTTCAGGGAAGATTTTAATCTAGCTTTTACACCCCCACATAAAAACAGTATTGTTCATCACAACTTACTATATTGTGGCATATTGCCTCATAAATATGCACCAGTAAAGATTCACCACATGCACTTTCCAAATCTCCCCTCCAAAGCCCAATCTGAAGTAAAATCTCTCTCCAAAGAACAAAAAGTTACTTTATTTGAATAAACCGTGCCATGAGAGAGCCTTGAGCAATGTTACAGTGTTCTCAAAACGCACAGTCTATGTGGTAGCACGAAAAGCTGCAGAACTCTACCTGACAACCGGTGATGTCATTTGAGTAGCCAATGAGATTTTTTAAAAAAGTTAAAGCTGGGATAATTTGCTTACGACCTGTGTGTTGGTACTGGTGGGGGTGGAGGAAGGACTTGAAGGGTTTTTCCAATTCTTTAGGTCCTGCAACTTTCACTTCCCATTTCTGTGCTTCTAGAAGCTTCTGAGGAGTGCAACAGCCTTTATAGAGCCCTTGCTGGTCCCAGGCAGAACATCTTAACTTGCAGCCACCAAGAAGAACATCAAAAGAGACAGCACCATGGAAGATGACAGGAACGACCTTCTCCCCAATACATACACTGGCTCTGCTCCAGTGCCAGAAAGGTATATATGATTGCATGTGTGTTCTTTCCCCCCACTACCTTGCACTTTTAATAATTTGTATGGGGTAAATAAGCATCAAGGTTTCCCACTGTAAACTGTCTGCCCCCTAGAAAGGCAGCCTGGCAGTGCCAGCCCCACCATTAGGCAAAGTGTGACAGCTGCCTCAATCAGTAGGCTTTAAATATCATGAAGAGGCATCATATTGAAAGGTATTTAATGTGTATTATATTTTTATCGCTGGGGAGGTGGGAAGGTGTTTGCAGGATTTTCTGTCTCAGGTACCAAAATAAATGGACTGGTCTTGGACATTTTGCATCTTTCTTTTCTTTTCTTTTCGATGGTGGTAGGGTGGCACCTTGTGTTACTCATGATGTTGTAGCAGACCAAGAGGTAGTGTAACTGTGTGTACTTTCTGTGTAACTGCCAGCAGGTCCCAACTATGTGGGCAGAAAGTTATGGTAAGGTATGGTACTCTGCTTTCAATCCCTCTAAAATGAAAGGCTAAAACAGGGGGGGGAAATTGGTGGCCTAAATTGGGGGGGGGGGGTGGAATTAACTGAAGCTGCAAACCTGTACGCATTTACCTGGGAGTAAGCCCCTTTGTACAGAGTGAGACTTGGGAATAGGATTGCGTTGCAGAAATGACTCCTGTTTGTTTGCAAACCAGTGAGGTTCGAACAAAGCTACTTTATATTTCTCCTCATGCTGAATTGCAGACCTTTGCTACAGTTAGTTCTGCCACAGTTAGTGTTGGGCTGTTTTTCGTAACTGAAAGGAAAAGTTTGGTGCAATTGATGCTCTAACTTTTATTCTTGCCTGCACCTCTCCAAATAAGGGGCGATTGGTATGTTTTATATAGTCTCAGCCCTATTTTTTATAACAATTCTTTGGAACTTTTGTATTTACCAGCCACCATTAAGCATTTCAGGGGAGGGGATGTGTTCTTTCTTTCTTACCTTTATATCCTGCTGGAAAGGCTATTTTACTTTTGAGGGAGGAGGAAATGGAAAGTAAAAAAATATCAGAGTGTGAGCTTGATTGTTTAGTAAGGATTTGTGCCTGGGTTTCCACACGCAAACCAACCTCTCTAGCCCTTGCACCACACTTACTTTTCTTAGTGTGCCTCCATTTTGTATGTCACGCTTTCAGGTTTCTTGTCTTTTTATTAATACATGGCGAATAATGATTTCTTAACAACGGTGACCATTTTGGGGGATTACACTGCTGCGACGCTGGCAATAGGCAGTTCCTGCCAAACCAAACAGCCAAAGCCAATCAGATAATAGAGACATGGTGATGTCACTTGTTGCTAGGGAGAAAGGTGTCCAGAAAATTAAGATCCATACTTTAACATTATAGCAGACTTTCTGTCCCGCATGTTGAGTTATATGGAGCTAAACTATACTGGAGATGGATTTTTATTTTTAAAGCAACAAGCATTATATTCTGCTTATGAATCAGATCACATTTAAAGCGAGTAACTTCAGCTTGGGCTGTCTACACTTGAATTTACATGACAGAGTATAACTATTAGAATTTCACTGTTTCATAGAATTATAGAATCACAGAATTGTACAGTTGAAAGGTACCCCGAGGTACCAACCCCTGTAATGCAGGAATCTCAACTAAATAATGCCTGATAGCTGGTCATTCAATCATAGCTGTCAACGTTTCCCCTTTTCTAAGGGAAATTCCCTTATTCCGAATAGGATTCCTCGCAAGAAAAGGGAAAGGTTGCATCCAACCGCTGCTTAAAAATCTCCAAGGAATGAAAGTCCACAGCCTCCCAGGGCATGGGCGTAGCCAAGAGGGGGCAGGAAGGGGCAGCTGCCGCCCTAAATCAAGTAAATCAATACAAAATACTTCACTAACTGAGGTTCTTCCCCCCCCCCCAACATAAAGCCTGCCCCCCCCCAAGTCCCAAGAGAGTCCTTTCCACTATCAAGCAGCTCTTACTGCTAGAAAGTTCTTCCTGGTGTTTAGTCAAAATCTTCTTTCTTGTAACTTGAAGCCATTGGTTTGGGTCCTAGCCTCCGGAGCAGGAGAAAACAAGCTTGCTCCATCTTTCATATGACAGCCCTTTAGATATTTGAAGAAGGTTATCTCCTCTTAATCGCCACTTTTTTACCAGGCAAACATTTTCAACCCCTTCAACCATTCCTCATAAGGCTTGGTTTCCAGACCCTTTATTATCTTGGTCACCCTCCTCATGTTCCAGCTTGTCAATATCCAGGGCTTTTTTTGAGTTCTGGCACCTCTCAGGTGGGCATCATTGCCGTTGTAAGAGAACAAGGGAGGTGTTCATGGTGAGTTCCACCACCTTTTTTTATATAAAAATAGCACTGTGCGATATCCATCTTAAGTTGTGGCACACTGAACTGGACACAGTATTCCTGGTGTGGTCTGACCAAGGCAGAATAGAGCTGGACTATGACTTTCCTTGATGATGACTCTTCACTTCTGTTGATGCAGCCTTTAGGGTTTGTTTGTTTGTTTGTTTGTTTGTTTGCTGCATCACACTGTACCTTCTGGTAGATTAAGCAGGTGCTGTAAAGAATTGGGAACTGTTTCTAAAATAATATTGATTATTGAGAGTATTAATATAAAACAGCCCCCCCTTGCACTGTATTTCAGGATTCAATTTAGATTTTTGTAAACACCATGTATTCTGCAAATAGGATTAAGAATTTCTGTTTAGCATAATATTCAGTCCCATTGCTAATATTAAACAGCCAATCCAAACATCTCTTCCATTAAAACAAAAAACAAAATCCTGGTTTTCTTAGCCACCACTAAGTATTTTTTTGGTGTGGGGATCTGTTCCTACCCCCACTTACTTTTTTCCCCCTGGCCCGAAAAGCTACTTTACTTCTGAGGGAGGAGGAAATGGAATGCAACTGCTTTCCCTTTTCCTACACATGCAGTTACTGTGTTACTTGTTTCCCTCAAGAAACTCCAAAATACAACATTTTAGCATCATAACAACCCCATAAAATTGTCTGGGTTAAAGAGCTGAAAAAAGACCTAGTAAGCTTGATTTGAACCTGGGTTTTCACATGCAAGCCAACCTCTCTAACCCCTGCACCACACCTACAAAATGGAGGCACACTAAGAAATGCATGTCATGTTCTCAGGTTCCTTTTCTTTTCATTTTTATATGGCGAATAATGATTTTTTAACAACAGTGACCATTTTGGGGAATTACTGAACAGCCAAAGCCAATCAAATAATAGAGATATGATGATGTCACTTGTTACTAGGGAGAAGGGTGTTCAGAAAGTTAATATCCATACTTAAAACATTATAGCAACCTTTTTGTCCTACAGGATGATTTACATGGCGCTAAACTGTACTGGAGATGGATTTTTTTTTAAAGCAACAAGCATTACATTCCTCTCTGAATCAGATCTAGAACATTTAAAGCGGATGAATTTAGCTAGGGTTTTTAAGTCTTGAATGTACATGACAGGGGACATAAATAATAGGACTTCAATGTTTAGTAGAATTATAATTCTTCTGATTGAATAATAAGCTGCTGTGAGTGATTAAGTACTCTTTCTAAAAGTTAATTGTTGTTAATAAAAGTACTCACAAAACAATGTGTGCGACAGGCAGTAGTTTAGAAGAGATTACGGTAATATGCCATTATCGCAAAGCTTGCTTGTTGTAGAAAAGGTAGAAGAGAAGCATAACAAACGTATTTAGAACTACTAAACATTTGTTGATTCTTGGCACTAGAACATATTTTCAAAATGTTAGTTATTTATCTGAAATGTTGCAAATGATTGATTTATATTTAACTGTGTTTGTGTTTTTGGTTATATGATAATTCAGTTGGAAATATCTGCATTTGTGTTTCATTTTAAAGCAAATAAACCTTTTTCTTTTTTTAAAAAAATGGCATCATTCTCCTTTTAATCACAGAAATGAGTATTTCTCAGGGGGTATCTGCCGCACATAACACATGCATGCACCATTTGAAAGAGAACACTTTGTTGTGTATGTTAAAGTTGCTTTATTCATGTGCAGATTAATGCGAATTTACTCGACTGAGTAAAACGCCTATGATTGATCAACTGTCAAGGTATCTTTAATCTGGTGACAGCCCTAATAAATACAGGGAGAATTATTGATGTAACTGAAGGTCAAACTTCACATTACAACAGACATACCTAAATGTGTCTCCATCTCTTTAAAATGTAGCTGTGGGGAGGGGAAAGGGGACATCGAGAGATACATCCAATATGGAACCACAGCATATGGAAAAGAATTATCCCTTTCCCCTTTCACTATTTCCCCAATGAACTTCCCCCACCCCACCCAAATTGCTACTTACCCCATTAATAAAATCATACTTAAAAAAAGAATCAAAAATCAATGAGGCTCATAGCAGCTTCAGTGTGCCTCCTGACTTACTTGCATTGAGCTCCTCCATGTAAGGGGTGGGCTGGATTGGCTTAGGGAACCCCCTGCTCCACTGCTAATGCACAAGAGATCTACATTCCTGTACTGGTATGCATGCAGAATCCCTTCATACGCACACAAGGAGATCTGTGGCCACTTGGCATATCCATGTATCCATGGGCTAGTCCAGGGGTCTGCAACCCGCGGCTCCGGAGCCGCATGTGGCTCTTTTACACCTTTGCCGCGGCTCCGGGACGGATACTAGCGAGGGGAGGAGGCGCATTGTGTGCCCCGACACTCCCCACTGTGGCGGGCGCTGTACTGGCTGTGACGTCGCATGGGGGCAGTGCGTGCGTTAGTCACGCACCGTCCTGACATCACCTTCCCGCCCACTGTCAGATCGGAGGGCAGCGGCGTGCATGCTTTAAATGTCGCAATGGTTTTGCGGCTCCCAGGTTTTTTTCCCCTTCGGAAATGGGTCCAAGTGCCTCTTTTTGTCTTAAAGGTTGCAGACCCCTGGGCTAGTCCATGTATTATTTGAATGTGGGTGCGGGGAGGTTTCTCTGAGCCCCACTGTTGTGATGACTAATCATAATTATGCACAGTGCTTTTTTTCCTTTAAAAATGTTTAGGGGTATTCTCATTTTGACTCAAGAAAACAACCGTTTTATAGTTCAAATCAGGAAAAATACAGTAAATGGACAAAAGTACAAAGATTCACAAAACGTTTAGGGGTATGTGTACCCCTGCGTCCCCCCAGAAAAAAAGGCACTGATTATGTGATACAAGTGAAAACACTTTTATTCTGATGCAATCTACAGGCTGCAAGAGTGGGGGGGGGGGAGAGAGAGAGAATTCCTGCAGTGGGTTGTACTAGATGACCCTTGGGGTCCCTTCAAACTCAACAGTTCTATGATTCTAATTACACACACACACACACACACACACACACACACACACACACTTGTATAATTATTGCAATCATACAGCTTTTACTGCATTAAAGCCTATGGCATTAGATCTCCAAACATTTCTTACTTTTCACGTTCTGTCTGCCTAGCAACAAGTGAGGTGACAAGCAGAACAGATCATGACTGGCTACAGCTTGGGAATTTCCCCCACGGTGTTTTCCATCAGGGTGAAGGACTGTTAAATACTGTATGAGTAGCTTGGGGAAAAGGAACTGTAAAAAGGGAATTGCGGTCCTGGTGGAACCAAGGGGAGAATCCTGATAAGCAGATGTTGAGCGCATCCTGTCTCTATCTTGCACTCAGGAATTAATCTTAAATTGTGTAGAACTCTTCTATTTAAAAAGTTAACTGGATAACTGATTTCCAGACTGTGTTTTGGGGAAGGATGTGACTCCTCAGAGCCTTAACTGACAGCGTAGCCAATGTGGTGCCCTCCAGTGGTGCTGCAACTCTCATTATGCCTAGCCAACATGGCCAATGATCACTTGCCATTATGCAGTTTAGAAGACCACCAGTAGTGATGGTCAAGTTGTCTGTAAGGAAGCTTGTCTACCATTCACTAAGCGTCTCACTTGAGGAATCTCTGATAAGCTGAGTAACCTCAAGTCTTCAGAATCATACCTTAGGACCAAAGATGGCAAGAGATCCAGGATCAGATTTCCCACACTAAAAAAGGAAGTTTAAAGAAGCTATGTGGGAGGAAGGAGAGGTGGCAAGTGTGAAGGTTTATCAGTTTTCCCCTTCTGTACTATCCCCACAATTTAGATCCCTTCTCCCAGCTACATTTTGACCCATGTAAGAAAATATAAAGGCACACACATGTATTGCCATGTAGTGCAAATGTAAGCTTTGGAACTGGATACTTTTGATCAGGAAAATTGTGTGTGTGTAACTCTTATTACCATGGCCCAACTCCACTTTCCCTCCTTTTCTATGGTTGTTGTTTATTAAAGAAACTTTTAATAAACCCCTTTCACCTAATTTAGCCCTTAGTTAACCAAGTCAAAGCATTCTGTTTGTGTTACAAGCCAGAGATATTCCGTGCCTTGGTAATTTGCATGCAGGTGAATCCAAACCTGTTCTAAGAAAATAAGCTCTCAACCTGGACATCTTTTATATCTTGCAGGGGTTCTTCCAGCCGTAAACCTGTCTATGCTGCCTTTTCCATCCTGATAGCCTTGCTTATTGCGGGCCAGGCAGTGACTGGCTACTTTGTGTATCAGCACAACACCCAGATTTCCAAAGTAACCAAGACCGCCACTGAGCTGAAACTGCAGTCGCTGGCCAACAATCTCCCTCATGGTTAGTAGCTTCCTTCTTCCTCTTCCTGCCCTCTCCCCCACTCCTACACTGTCTAGCCTTTAAGTTTAACCATGATATATTTGCAAGCATTCTGAATTCTTAAAACATTTCTCATTTTTTGTGTGTTAATTGTGCAAATCGGAGCTGAAGGGACTGAGCCTGGGTCTGTCAGCTGTTTATGCACTTGTATCCAAATAGCCATCTCTTGTCTGCTTAGATAGACAGACCAGATGATAGTTTACTATATTTATTAAATTTATATCCCACCCCTCCTCCCAAAGAAAGGAAAACAGATCTACAGATTTCGGAATGCTGACATTTTAATCTGGGGTGCAGTCACCCTGTTCTGATCAGGTTTAGTCATGCATATTGTGAGTTTTATAGCTTCAGTTTATATTCTGCTCTTGAGTTGCTTTCATGACTGTTATATATTGTACATTGACAGTTTATATCAATTTACAATTTATAAAAACATGAAAAGAAGCATTCTGCCCCTGAAGTCTGACACGGTACAACTTGGGCAAGGTTGTGCACCCTGTAGTTAGCGTGGATGAGTATGTTAGTGTTGTCAGTTCTGCAAGAGCCCTTCGTAATATATTTGGATATGCGAAGGGGTATAGCTCGGTGGCAGCATGGTGTCCTCCATTAGTTTGAATAATCCTTTTTTACAAAAAGCTATCTGAGCCTTTGGACAGTTTCGAGGGATTTCCCTCCCAGGCGTAGAGTTTGGAAAGCTGTTTCTAAAATGAGATGGGGGGGGATGTTTGCTAGTGGGGGGGGGACGACGACAAGTATACGTTTCCACTTTTGAGTCCAGCTCAGACACCTTGATTGAAGTCATGAACTCTCTGTGCAATATAATTTGTACTCTTGTATGTTTGACTCATCTGTATAAGAGGAATATCCTTGGGGGAGACCACTTTTTTAAAAATCCCCCTACATGTTTAATTGCACCACTCTTTTCTCCTGCAGCTCCCAAGGCAGTTAACCAGAAGAGGATGGCAATGGCCAACATTATGCCTATGGTCATGAGGGACCCAGATGAAGAGGTAAAGATGACAATTGCTTAACTAGCACAGGGCGGGGTGGTGTTAGGGTTGCCTGCTGCCTCGGAACCTCTCCTTTTCATCCATACAACTTGCAGGGGATAGGTATGGATGGGGGGGGGGAGACATTCACTCTGTCTTCTGGGGCCTTTCCTTTCCAACCAGTCTGCCAATACAAAAACAACCACTCCTGGCTAGTATTGCAATGCTCCCAGCACCTAGACCTTATACCAGTGTTGGAAATAAACGTTAGGCTCTTGAAACTGACAGGTCCTGCCTCAAATTAAGCTGTGTAGAGAGATTCCATTTGAAACAGCAGCTTCAGAGCAGGGAGAGTGAGTTGGCTCAACTTGACATGAGTCAATGTGACATGAGTGAAGCTGACAGCCTATTAGGCCAGCTCTGTTCTCTGTTCTTATTTGGTCACCTTGCAGTATGCAGGAATGGTTTGCCAGGAAATTAGCCTTCCTTGCCAACGTTCCCTAGAGGTGGCGGCAACCAGGGAATGGTGCCAAAGCTGGTTTAGGGACACCCCAGAACCCTTGGGAGGAAGTTCATACTAATGGTTTGGATCCCGATTGAAGTTCATTCCATGTTGTTTCCCTTTAAGTCAACAAAAAAAGTTGCAACTAAATTTTCACGTTGAGTTCAAAGAGACCTGGGTGTAAGTAAGTCCATTGTATATGTTGCGGTGTGTGAAGACAGGGAAGAGCTGTTTGTGTAGTCTGCTCTGTGGGATTGGGCAAGTGTGACAAAAGTTGCATGCCACCCCCAATCTATGCCAAGCGGTAGCAAGATTCCAGGGGTGTTCTAGGCACTCACCTAGGGCTGTGTTTCTGTTGGGAAAACCGTGGCACAGTGGAGGCTAGCGTCTTTAAGAAATAAGGTTTATCATACACATATTTACACCTGGAGTCTTCAATGGAGGGGGTGCAGAACAGGACACCCCAAGAGTGTTTCTCATTGCCTCTCTCATAGCTTTGGGGTTCAAAGCAGCAGTCAGTCATGCATGGGCATAGCCAAGGGGGTGGGTGGGGGCAACTACCATCCCAATCAAGTAAGTAAATAAAATACTTAACCGACCAATCGTGTCACAGATAGCTCAGTTCTGCCCCCCAAGATAAAGCCTGCCCCCGTAACATAAATCCTGGCTACGCCCAGGCAGTCATGGCTCCTGGTCTCTCGGTGCAGCCTTCTCCATCCAATGCCATCCATTCCTACTTTTTCCTTGTTCCCAGAACACCTTTAGATTTCAAAAGGACAATTTTTCCTGTGATATCATGCCTCGATCACCTTGGTAACCTCCCAAATCTCCTGTCTTTGCCCACTCCTGGGGCATGGGGGGGGGGAGGAAGGATGGCTTTGTGCATTGCCAATTGTCCTAAATGGCCCAGCACCTGACTCCCCATTGTTTCTCAATGACTCTGCACTTAGCTGGCTGCAGCAGACTGGCTTGCATAAGCTAACCCATGTCTGGCACAGTTCTGTAGCTTGCATTTCCCTTCATATTATCTAAATATTACCATTTATTAATTTCTACCATTCACTAACAGACTCTGGAATCCTAGATCTATTACGATATTTCAACTTCTTTGTTGTCGTCTCTTCTACAGTCTCCAGAGGATAAAATGAAGCTGACCAATAGCACTGAAGACCAGATCAAACGTCTACTCATGGTAAGAGCCTCGTCTCTTTGCCTGTGAAACAGTTTTGCTTGTCTTAGATGGAGAGTACTCAAGTTTGCGGCTACAGACTCAGCTGCTGGAGGCCTAGGGCTGAATCCCGCGAAGTCATCCTGTTAGCCCAATAACTTCCACTTACTCGATGGAACACCCTCTAGCACTCCTCTTCCTGTGGGCCACCCAACCCACTGGGGCAGATTTGAAGAGGGAGGTAGAGGATGCACAGGCACAACTTTGTTGGCTGCAACTCATAGCACAGAACAAGATATTCTTTATGTTCCTAAAAATCACTAACATATTATTTGTTTTCCAACCACAGTATCTGACAGGTGTGTTTGTGTTCCCGGGAAGGATTGGGGATACGGCATTTATGCAGGGATCCAAATGAGGGAAGGGTGGACAGGCACATGGGTTCCCTTGCTTTTAGTGCACCAGTTAGTACTGCTAGATTGAATAGTTGGTTATTTCTTCAGCATGAAAAGCAGCAAGGCACAAGTGCAGCAACCTATGCCTTTCTTTCCCATGTGCCTATACCTCTTTAGATCCAAAGACTGTAGCCTAAGTGTCATAACATTAACCGTGAATAACGCACAGGTTCGGAACTACATATACACTTTGGAAACTTTCCTGCACCCAAAGAAGGCACTACTGTACCAATTAAATCTGCCAAGTGTCCTGAACCCCTGGCCTACCTGGTCAGTATGCCAAGTTCAAAGCCCAATATGTCAATCCATATGAAGTCCAAAGATCAGGAAACGCAGTCCAGGGTCATTCCAAGTAGTCAAGTCCAGCAGTCAGGATACAGTCCAGAGCCAAACCCAAAGCACAGTCCCGCAGAGGTCCAGGAGCATCCAAGGCAATGAATATGGGCAGCTGAGCAGATAAAACACCTCAGCTCTGCTTCCCTTTTATACTCTGCATGCTGATTGCAGCATCTGGGCTTGATGAGGCATGTGACCCTCACCTGTTCCAAGCTCACTCCTGCTGAGGAATCACATCCCTCCTCCCAGAGCTAGCGAGCCCCACCTGGCCAGCTAGTGAGCTGGACTGTGGACCTTTGCGTGCCTCAGCCTCCTAGAGCACCCCTCCTGCTGCCCCCTAAGCCACAGAGCCCACCATGTTCATGGAGACAGGGGCCCCTCTGGCTCTGGTGATGGGTCCTGCAAGTCTGGCTCCTTGCTATTCCCCATCACTCTGTGAGTACTTCCTTCCTCATCCCCTTCTTGCCCCAGTGTGTCCCAGCCCCAGCTACACACCTCATCAGAATCCCCATCATCCTGCCAGTTCATGACACCAAATGACCTCGGAGGGCGGCATGGCAGGCATCTGTTAAATGAGAAACTTAGATAAATTGGCATACTCGTAATATGGGGCTATGCAGACAAAGATGGATTAGATAATAGGGAGTTTAGATAAACATTCAGACAGTGGGAGTTTGTGCTACATGCTGTGAATAATTGTCATTAAATTTTAGGGAAAGCAAAGGCTTTTATTTTTACCTCAGCTTCTCACTGCATGCACTTGCTTGCTTATTTCTTTGTATTTTCCTCCCCAAAACCCATGCCCTGCCCAATGTCCCAAAGAAACTCAAGGTATTTAGGAAATTGGCAGCAAAACACTATAACCCAAAAATAATTAAACCCAATAATACAACTATTGACATAAACAAATTTAACTGTTCCAAAACAGCCACCAGAATATGCAAAAGCTATGCCAGCGAAAAAGCTAATCAGTTGGCTTGTGGCTTGAAAGGACCCAAGGACAGGAGAGAAGTCCTCCTCTCTGTTTGTATGTTCCCTTTGAAATCATTCTGCTGTGGCTGTTTTCTTCTTAAAAGGATTTGCATCCAAACTTTGAGCTCTCCAAGGCAGTGAGGAGCAGTTGAGGGAGGCAGCTTTAGGATGAAAAGGTGGGGGGGGGGGAGCAGAGATAGTTCAGCAGTCCCTCCCACCTGTACCTTTTGCACTTTAAACCAGCAGCCTGCCTTAGAAGACTGTGCTGGTGACTCAACTCCTACAGATGCGTCTGCTGCCATGCTCTCTGGTTGGACCTCCCCATCACTGTATCTGGTTGAATTCATGAGATGGAGTTGGTATTTCACATGCCGCCAGTCCTGACCCAATCCTTTGAGCAAAGTCTTGCTTTGCTAGGTGATCTCTTTCTGGGCCTCCAGCAGACTTACTTTCCTTACATAACGTTTGTTAACATGTTCCTCCCTACAGCAATCAAACCCTCTCATAAAATTTCCTGAACTGAAAAAGAGCTTCATGGAAAATATGAATACTCTGAAGAACCGCTTGGATTTTGAGGACTGGAAGGTAAGTGCTGCCATCTTTCACAGAATCCTCTCCCCGCTCCTCCCCGTCCTGAAGAGAACACGGTGTCACAATGGATAGGCAATATCTCATTTAACAGATCATAGAGTTGGAAGGGACCACGAGGATCGCCTAGCCAGCCCCCTGCAATGCAGGAATATTTCACCCAATGTGAGGCTCGAACCCATGGCCCTGAGATTGAGTCACATGCCCTAGAAGCTCTCTACCCTGTTAATTTTATTTGCCTTGGGACTTATTCTTGTTGGAATCTAAGACTTTGGAAGGGATCCTAGTCCTTCCCCTCTTGTGCTCAGGAAAAGAGTACAAGTATCATTGTCACTTGCAATGCTTCCTAGTTTGCTCGACTGCTATCTAGTGTTTTGAGTTGTTCATGTGTGGGATTTAAAATAGGCCTCAGTTAAACTTGCTAAATGCCTGAGATTCTAGGAATTATGTTTGGGAACTAACAGCAGGGAGTTCTTCCGTGAAGGGACCGCAGCGCCGGACCTCTGTTAATTATGCCAACAAAGCCTCAGGTTTATTAGTGTAGTTAAAATTGGCTGAACTATATCAAAGCCCTTTCCTGCAGTGTACAGTGGCGTTCACCCAGCAGTGAAACATATGGTGGACTTCTCATCATTTGGCAATTATACAGTTGTTAACTTACATTTATTTATTTGTGGATAGGGATGCCTTTTATTAACTGCATTTGATCTTTTGCAGTCTTTTGAAACCTGGATGCACAAGTGGCTGCTCTTCCAAATGGCCAAGAATGAGATTCCAGCTGAACAAGGTATGCAAGGACTGTAGCACTGAAAGGAATTCTAAGGGTGATGGATGCAAATTCTCTGAAGGGCTCAAATCACAACACAACAGAAAACCTTCCATTTTGCTGCAGCTTCAGATCCTAAAGAGATGCAGGAAATCATGTGAAACAAAATCCCAATGTACTAGAATCAGTACATTTCTGTATGAGGGACTGAAAGGGCTCTGCTGCATGCCAGAAGACTAATGTTAATGTATGCTGATGACTTGGGGGTGGAAGGAGATATTATACAGGATGTTGAGCTACTGCTGAAAATGATAGCCCTGTGTGGAGTTCCCCCTCTCTATTTTGGAACATAGACAGGACTGGCACCAGAATTTATGGAGCCCGCAACATGGTGCCACCATGCCCCCCCAAACACCCTTCCAATGCAGCTGTGCCTTTTTCTTTCATGGTAACGACACCACCACCAGTGGTGGGTGGTTTTATAGATGTATGGTCTGGGGCCTTATATTGTGGGTAAATAAAAATGGCAGTTAGGCATCATGGATAGGAGCAGAGCTTGGCTCCCATTCAAAAGCAGCACAACCACCCATCCACCATTAAAACGGCTTTCCAGAGGTCCAGTGAAGAAGGTGGCAAGGCAGCACAACAGGATTGGGCCTGGTGGGGGGTCCTTCTGGGCCTATAGGGTCCTTGGCCAGTGCCTGTCCTGGGCAATTGCTTGCGCTGGGCCTGAATGCAGAGCATCACTTAACCAGTGATACATCATCATGTGTTTCCACACAGCCCCAACTTAAGAACAGCTTAGTTTATGAACAACTTGGAACGCTGCAAACCTGGAAGTAGGTGTTTTAGTTTGCCTTGGAAGCAGAATATGTTTCGCTTCCTGTTGAGTGTGTTCCATTTGTAAATTGAGTCCCCCGCTGCTATGGGAAAGCACACCTTGGTTTAAGAACAGACTTCTTGAAAGGATTAAGTTCATAAACCAAGGTACCACTGTAATGCACAGCACGAAGACATCACGACACAAAGTGGCTAGAAACTGTTACAGGTGTGCCTATGGAGGAGAACTCAGCACAGTGTTGCTCTTTGTACCGGCGGCTCCATGTCCCTTGCATTGGTTTGGATCTGAAGGATGTGAGTGGAAGGCCCTTCCTCTCATACAAGGGGGCACCTGCAATTTCTGCAGACTTCCCTCTTCACCTGCAGTTCCCCATCCTACATCTCATTCAGCTTTTCAGGGGCACAGGGGGCTGAAATGATGGGAGGGAAGCAGCGAATTTGCATTAACCTGAGAACTCCCACAGTTGGTTGGATCCAGCCCCACTAGCCTCAAGCAAGCCAGGGTGTGGATCCAGCCCCACTAGCCTCAAGCAAGCCAGGGTGTGAGAGCCACTCACAGGCAATGCTCCCCCAGCTGGAGTTCATTTGCAAGTGTAAATCTAGTAATTAGTTGGCGAAAGCCTTGTAGCTCCAATTAACCTGGCAAGCTTTGGGCTGGGGGGGGGGGAAGACTGCTCACCCTTAGCACAAAGACCACCCAAGCCCAGGATTCTCACTTCCAGCTGCAGTTCATTCACTATTTCTTGGCCTTTCTACGCAAAGCACAAAGGTTTAGCCCTACAACGTATTTCAGAACGTTGCTGCTGAAGGAGGCTGCTGAAAGGTGCTGCCAGAAAGCGTTGCCCACCTGGGTGCAATTCCTTGGCCAGGACCACCTATTTTCAGCGGCAAATCTAAGCACTCGAAGAGCGATTCCACACGGCTGTTTACTGTTCACTAGACACTGCTCACGCATGCAACTTCTGTGCAGCATCCAGTTGGTGTTTGATCCAGAGATCACGGAATGGCATTTTGATGAAGATGGCATCCTGTGGATGCCACAAAGGAGGGCATGCATGAACAGCACCGGGTCCCCAGTGAGCTGCTGTGTGCTCTCCAAGTCCCTTCCAGTATGAATCTTGTGACTGGAAGACCTGGGAATGTGCTTAATACGATAATCCTGTATATGCCTCTTCAGAAGTAAATCCCAGGGTGCTCGGTCAGACTTATTGCCAGGTGAGTGTGTATAGGATTGAGGCATAGGACGTAGGATCAGCGCAACTTAAAAGTGCTTAACTTTGCCTTGTACTCAAAACATGGAAACATATTTGACTTCTGTTGGCTCACCTCCCTTAGCTTCTGGGCCTTGTTTAGTTGCTGGCTTCCATATGGATGGTCTATCTGCAGGAACACTGCCCAGTCTACTAGCTTCTGTGTCCTAAGAGATCTGCTGTGGAGACCTTGGTTTTTTGGGGTGAGGTTTCCTTCTTTATCTCAATTGAAAACTCATGGGGCCAAGAGTAGGGCACTCTCAAGAGTGGCACTGCAGCTCTGGATTTCAGAGAGGCCTTCCAACAACTTCTGTCTAGGTATGGAACATCTTTATACTGTACAGTTGTTTGTTACATTTTAAACCAATTCTGCATTGCCTTGGCTGCTGTTCTACACTGAGGGACCTAATAATGAAAACAGCAAAAATGAATGTCTTCCTTGGCAGAAGATGTGAAAAACCTGTTTCGACATGTTGTGATACTGACCATTTTACTACTGAAATATGCTTGATGTAGAGCACAGCTTGAGCCCAAAGCCACTTGCTGTCTCTTCAAAGGAAACAGTGGCTGCAAAAGGGAGCTCTCTGCTGACTTGCAATTCAATGAATGAGGTCTTCATGTTGCAGAACCACTGGTTTTTAAAAAGCCTCTTTTCGCTCATCACAGCAGAAGCAAAACATGGTCTGCCCCTGGGAAGAGTGATTGGCAAAGAGCAATTCATTTGAAACTGCAATTATCTAAGCTAAATGATGCACCCATGATGAAAGAAGACCTGTTGTTTGAATTAAGGCCCACTTCAAATACTTTTTTTAAAAGGAAAAGGAAACCCTACTGAAATAATTTTAGCAGTCACACACAGAGAGAGGGAGAGCCTTATTAATGACACACAGTCTTGAATTTGGACACCGACATGGTCAACCACTTTCCTGTCCCAAATTTGGGCACCCATGCAATGCTTAAAAAAAGAATGATTCCTCCTTCTGTGATTTCAGCTGTTTCTGAAATAAAAGCCCGCAGCCGAGATTTTCATACCAATTAGCCACTCAGCAGTGGTCGGACACATTCCCATTAGCAGAATTTATATTAATACTGCCTCCATTAAGCAGTACTCATTAGCATTTGCTCTCATTAGGCTAAATGGGTTCCCTGGGAGCCATCCCAATAAAATAGCTGTCCTAATTAAACGGGCATATTGTTACAAAAAGCAATTCTTTCCTCACATCCCCCCTTTACTTTCCCATGGTGCAGCCACAATGAAACAGCCTCTTCTCATATTAGGAGGCAGTTGATACATTCAGCCAAACCAAAAAGGATTGCTTCTTCTGGACTTTCAGTTTCAAAGCTGCTTCTGTGGAGTTGGGGAATGCTTCCAGCTGTGCTATTTTTCTATAAGCGGGGAGCATTTAAGCGATTGGTGCCATCTTACCACCTGAAGTGCTGTGGTGCAGGGAAAGCTTTACCTCTGAACTTAGCCATGTGTCTCAAGCAAGGCAAGGGAGCTGTTCAGTTGTAGTTACTTACAGTTGCATCAAAGGGCAGTGCTAGCAGCTGGCAGTCAACTGTGCACACTGAAATTTATGTGTTTGTTTTGTTTAAAGTGAAAACCAGGTGCCAGACAGAAGAATGTGGTCGGGGTGTCCACCTGGGAAGATTCTGTGCCAAGTGCGATGAAAATGGCGACTATCTGCCTAAGCAATGCCATGGTAGCACTGGCTTTTGCTGGTGCGTCTACAAAAATGGCACCATGGTTGAGGGCACTACTAAAGTCCGTGGGCCACTGGACTGCACTGGTAAAGAGCTTCTGTTTCCTATCAAGGGGGAAAGGAGTTAATAAGCAAGCAGATGTCCTTTATATTCTTGAGTAAACTGGATTATCTAGAGTTAGGGAGCAACATCTTAATGGCCCAAGTCCTAGGAGCTAATGAGTCTCTCCCCCCCACCCCCACCCCGACCTGGACTTGAGTCCTAAACACAGCCAAAGTGTTTGCAGTGCAACAGCCATTGTTGCAGCTGTAGCAGTGTTCTTTCCTTTTTCTAAATAGAAGAGATGAAGTCAGGCATTGGAGTTTTTGGGGACATACAGGCAGGGTGGGCTGGGGTGCTGCGATTCCCAAGAGTCGCAACACAACTGTGTGTGAACCACGTCGACTACTTTCCACATCCACCATGCCAGACTTCCCTAAGAAGCTCTTATTACATAGGCAGTGCAGTTAGAGCAATTTTGCACAAAATACTTTGGTGGCAGAATTTGGGTCATCTGGTTGTGGAGCCAATACTTGTTGCTGCCAAATTCACATTGTTTTTCCTTGCCTGGAAGATAAACCCACTTTGATTTCTGCATGGGTGTGCCTTATGTTCCTTGTGGCTTCACCATGGGAATGGTGTTTGGTCAATATTACGAGGCAACTTGATGTGAAAAAATAGCCTTGTTAGTTGCACTTAGTCTTGCTTGATGAACTTACGTCATTCTCTTACCACTTACATTCTCTTACCTTGTCATTCTCTTACCATTCTCTTACTGAACTTATGTCATTCTCTTACCACCACCACCACCCACATCAAGAAAGTGAGAAGACTGTTGTGAACAGTTAAGGAAGTTTCCCCTATCTTTGCGCTTCAGATTTCTACCTGATATCTGCCCCTGAGTAAGCTTTTTCCAAATGTAACAAGCAAATGCAACAGCCATGGCAAATCATTTAAAACATTATGACCTTACAGCGCATAGAAATCTCAGAAAACCCAATATCTTCATTTGTGTCATTATCATTATGCCAATCTAACACATTCTCAAGAAACAAAACAAAACTTGGAATTAGTCAAATGAAAAAAAAAAAAAAAACCAGAAAAAAATTATTGGAATTAGTCACAGCCTATGCAGGAAAAAACTTAAATCGTAAGAACTCTGCTGGATGAGGCCAATGGCAGATCTAGCCCAGCACCCTGTTCTCAGAGAGGCCAACCAGATGCCTAAGTAGAATCTGAGTAGAACAGCCATCTCCCTAATGGTGATTCCATTCAACTTGCATCCAGAGGGATAGTGCCTCTCAAAAACCATAAAACCAATATAACCCACTTGCCATTAAGTACACAACTTTGTGTTGTTGAATGGACTAAAGATACAAATCGTTCAGTGCCCATTTGTCAGATTTCAAATGACCTTTCTCTCTACAGGCAGTGGAAAATAATTTGGCCAAATGTTAATAATTTTGTGTATTACTAAAAATAATATTAAGATAGATGAAAAACAAACAATTGTGCTGCTGGCTGAACATGAGAAAGCACAAACTGGTAGGAAGCATCCTAAACGTGATGTGGAAAGAAGAGGACATCTTAGGGCATTGGAAAGTGCTAATCTCTCTCTCTTCCTCCCTTTTCCAGGAAAAGGGCAACTGGTGAACGTGACAGCAGGTGATACTGAGAATGTGACAGCTTCTCAGCTGAGCTTCAGTGACTAAATGATTGAGGTAACTTAAGAATTTTGCTGGCTCAAACCAAAGACCTATCTAAGCCCACCATTGTTTTACCCCCATAGTGGCCAACCTGATGTCCATAGGGAGCCCACAAGCAGGAGATGAGGATCATAGCACTCTCTCTGTTGTTCCCAGTGACTGGCAAATCAGAGGCATGGTGACTCTGATCCTAGAGGGAGCATACAGTCATCATGGCAGGAGCCATTGATCACCTTATCCTCCCTGAAAGAAGCTGGCTTAGTTCAGGAGAGCCTAGGAGTTCATACACAAGAGAGCAAGCCAAGTACTTTGTTTTTAAACTTGGGTGCCTTTTTTAAACAGTCTGTACAGATTGAATAGGGACGCGGGTGGCGCTGTGGGTTAAACCACAGAGCCTAGGACTTGCCGATCAGGTCAGCGGTTTGAATCCCTGCAACAGGGTGAGCTCCCGTTGCTTGGTCCCAGCTCTTGCCAACCTAGCAGTTCAAAACCACGTCAAAGTGCAAGTAGATAAATAGGTACCGCTCGGGCGGGAAGGTAAATGGTGTTTCCGTGTGCTGCTCTGGTTCACCAGAAGCGGCTTAGTCATGCTGGCCACATGACCCAGAAACTGTATGCCGGCTCCCTCAGCCAATAAAGCGAGATGAGCACCACAACCCCAGAGTCGGCCACGACTGGACCTAATGGTCAGGGGTCCCTTTACCTTACAGATTGAATGGGCCACACAGTTCCTGCAGTTGCCAAGGCCTTCTATGTGCAGGTAGTGGCACATCCAGCCTCTGCTTATCTTTTTTTAAAGCCTGAAATACAGATATTCTCTAGGTGTCAAAGGCAGAGTGGGTTTTGTGCATGTGGAGAACGATAGGTATACAAGCCAAATTAGGATACCTCCCCACCTCAAGGCCTAACAATTAAAGGCACCATTAACTTTAAGGGGGAGAACAACACAAGTTTTGTGTGGGTTGGCTTTTTGTGTACTTTCCATCAATTTCTGCCTCTATTACTAGGAAACATTTCTGGGGCTTGACTTCTAATGCACCTTTCTCATTCTCTTCTTTCTTTAGGAATGCCAAGCAAACAGGGCAGGCAGTAGCACCAGCTGCATCAGCTCAAGAAGCCCAGCTTATCTTCTCCAGTTTGCTCTCGTTTTTTTGCTTCTGTATTGATTTCCTGAATTATGTTAGCCGCAACCACTTCTCAAATTCCTAGGCTTAAGCATTATCCTTAATGGAGGAGGGAAAAGTAGGTTGATTAAATATAATAGCCTGCTGAGCCGAGCCCTGAATTACCTTTTTAGAGAAGTAACCCTTGTACAACCACAGCTTTAGCAGCAAAATGCTTCAAGCAAGAAAGGGTGATGTTTTCCTCAATTATTCAGCTCATGCAGAGAGGATCTCCCCCCCCCCCCCCCGAATAAACCCTGCAGTGATTCTTGTGGCTAATCAGGCTCCATGAATAGGGGAACATTTACTGAATGTATGTGAATAACAATAGGATTCTGAGACAGTGAGCACATCTTCTGCAATGAAATATCTGTTTCCCTCAAATGGGGGTGGGGGGGAGAGAATATAAAATTGTTTTCCAAATATATTATTCAAAGGTTTATTACTCTATGTTTAATTCACCTTACTCTTTCCCCACTGGATTCCCCCCGATTTTAGATAAGTCTTACAAGAGGTAGATTTCTACTGAACCCTTCATTTATTTGTTCTTTGGTGATCACCCGTAGCCGAGTATGGATGCCTTCCATGAACACAGTCTTAACAGTGAGGCTGTAAGTGACTGTGGAGCCCAGTTCTGGATCCACACGTCCTTCCACAATGGGGACATAGGTTTCCAAGCAGGAGTTGATCGTGGTGAGGGTTTGCCAAACGTTTCTCCTTTTTGCCCTGAGTTTGTGCTTCTTTAAAGGGAAATTATCGAGTGTTCTTTACATACATGGGTATGAACTGCTGTCATCCTGAGTCATGCTAGCTGGGGCTGATGGGAATCAGGGTCCTGGTGGTCTAGAGGAATGGAGGCATTACCTTATGTAAGGTTTAAATATAGTTGTGAATCCTGAAACCCCAAATGCTGTACCCTATGGAGTTGGTTGTGTACCCTTTGCATTTGCTAGCATAGCCCTAGAACTTTCTTTAGTAGAGTTTCTAGCAAGAGAATACTGGAATTGTAGGTAAGGCTATATAAATCTAGGCAAAGAACAGGCTTCTCCCGCATCCAAAGCAAATATAAGTGAATGTTTCTTCAATTACACAAGCAAGCCAGCAGAGTGGATATATATTAGTGATAGTTGATAGACGAGCACCCACGCTTATGACATACTAATTATACCCTTTGAATATATGATCACTGCTTTATTAGTGAACTCAAAGATGATTTTAACTGTAAGTCTTTGTAAAGTTAAAAAAAATAAAAGATAACCTACTAATACAGGGCTCTTGTCCATAGAGGTGGATGACTGAGAGAAGACTCCAATTAACTGGTTAACAACCAAAGGGAGAGAAACGGAACATACATTTCCATAAACCTTCCTGTGAAAACCACGAGGGCTGGAAGCTTGGCTCTCTCTAAGAACGAAACAAACCACAAAGACATGAGCCGGTTCAACACAACATGACAGCTGTGCGCAGCTGACCAAATCCTTCAAAATTGTTTAGCTGCAGCCAAGAGATTTACACATTTTCAGTTTCCAAATAACACACATGTGCTTTTCCCAGTTACTATGGTTTTATTGTATACTATTATTTAAAAAAAGAAAGAGAGGGAGAGAAAAGTACAAGAGAAAAAGCCAACCTAGAATCAACAGGGTTTTGTACATATTGAACACAATTTCTGGATGGACATTGCAGAGACATCAAACTTCTTCCTTTAACGTAGTATGAAAAGAGGGGGAGGCGATCTTTTCCTTTAAAAAATATAACTCTTAAGGGTTGGGATTGGGTGAAGGAGGAAGTAGAGATAGCCGTAAAAGTAATTGCTGGATTCAGGATTGACTAATCAAAGGTGTTTGTCTTCCTCACATTCCGTCAGTTACAGTAGCTGCATCTTCTCCATTGGCCAAGCAATCGGGGCATGTCTTATTCCCAAGCAAATAGCCAGATCAACTGTTAGCAATGCTTAGCTCTAAAAGTCACAGTTAAAAATCGTTATAAATACTGGAATCAAGTCTTTGACATTCCCATTTTCTTTTCTTTAAAAATATAAACAAACAGTTTCTTTCCCTTGAATGCTCCCAGCATATTTTTATTCTTTACTTCGTGCTTTAAGCCACTACAGGAAAGGGAGAGAGAGAGAAAGAACACATTAAAAATAAAAATAAAAACTACTGCAAAGGAGGGAAATTCTACCAATGACAGATTTGTCAATGAATAGGAAAATAATTTTTCAAATGCACCACAAGCATCTTTTCTCACCCTTGTGTTAATGAGGTACTATCACTCCTACCAACCACCAGAAAACACCAATGACCCAGCTCCACCCTAGAGCTATTTGACTTTTGCAGAGGAGGAAAGAAGATGAAAGAACTCAAGGTACTTGAAGATACGATTTATTTCAGGCCTGACACATTCCAAAATAAACCTCCTTCAGAGCACACATTTTTAATGCCAATTCTCATTGAGAGCCTAACCCACTATAAAACTGCTATCGCTACGGAACTGCGTTAAATCCTTATCGGAGTTCTAAGTGGCTTTATGCCTGTTTCCCCAACCCTAGTGCCCTCCAGATGTCTGGACAATTCCCATAAAGTCTGGCCATTGGCAAAACTGACTGGGGCTGATGGGAGTTGGGAGCCCAAAAACATCCGGAGAGTGCCAGGTTGGGGAAATCTGGTTTATGCTCTTGATAGGCATTTAAAGCCATAAATTAAAAATGCAATTAAAAACAACCCAAAAACCTAGAACAGAATCATCTTCGTATACCTCTAAACTAAAAGTGATCCTGGAAGGAATAGTCCCAGCTGCCGGGGTGTGTGTGTGTGTGTGTGTGTGTGTGTGTGTGTGTGTGCAAGGCACAGGTGCCCTCCCAGAAATCAATAAAAATACTTCACTGAGGTTCTGCCCCCCTAAACAGGAATCCTGGCTAAGCCCATGCCAGCTGCCTTGAATGAGAGTATTTCCTAAGCAAAAGGCTCTAGCCAGAGAAAGAGAGCCATTGGAATTTGCCAAGTTGACATGAACTAATTGGCAGAGTACTTTAAAAAGATACTTACCGGCTCATGCTGCTCCCTCAAGATCACCAGTTTTCTGAAAGAAATCCAGAACAATTTAGGTCTGTTGTTGTTTTTACGCCCCCACCGCCCCAAGAACTGGCACTGCCTCCAACGTCCTTGGCTCCCTTCACAGTACAGAGAACACAGACCCAGTTTCAGATGGTGAAACAGGTCCTTCTACTTCTTTCTAGGCTCAGCCACGCATGCAACCATCTTTCCTGCTCCCAATCTCAAATGCTGGCAAAATAAGACTTAATTCTCCGTTTAAGAAACACAAAGCATGCTGGGAAAGGGCATCTCAAAACTTTAGTGCTCCGGTGCAAAACTTAATTCTGGGGTGGGTGGGAAGGGTGTCAATCTCAAGCTCGTTTGAACTAACGGAAATTTCAGACTCCCTTGAAGAAATTATGTTAGCTCAGGGCAAAGTGCTCGGTTCAGGCCCATATTCTGGAGAGTCTGGGCAACAGTTGAAGCACAATAACTCATACCATCCTGTCAGACAAATTAAGTAGCTCTAGCCTGGCTTTCACCTCACAGCCTAGTTTAGCTTTTAGGCCATATTCCAGACAACCAAACAAAAGAAAAACTACTGCTATGCAAGGCTGAACAGAACTGTGTGTGTGTCACACCACCCACCTCAAGACCCTTAAACTAGTCTGCTGCTCTCAGGTATAGTGGAGAAAGCCACCCTGCCACCTGTGTTGAAGAAATCCCCAGCTGCCAAACAGACTGGCTTCTATAGATGGAATTGGGAGGAGGGGATGCCATCAAGTGGCAAAATGTCTTGGGAAAGCCCTGATTCCCCCCCACCTCTTTTTTAAAGGGATTGCTTCATGAGCGATAAATGCATCCCACAGCCACGTAACCTAAAGGTAATGAAGTTTAGGAGGAAGCAAAGTTTCTTGCAATGCAAGTTTCCTATGAGCGGCGTCACATGCCAGCACCGCATCTTACAGTATTAGAATGTACCGCGGATTTGAATACGGCAAAATAGTAAAAAGCTAGTTACTGAAATAGAGTATTGGCAGTCTTTCACTCATGTGGCAAGGACAAGTTATCTGAAACTAGCTGAATAATTTGATTTTGGACAAAGTAAATGAACCCAATGTGCAGACAGCACTGTATCCCATTGTACTTGACTTTTGTTAAAAACTCCAAGATAAGCAAAGTGAAAAGCTCCTCACAGCACTCACAAGGGACACAATATAGTTATGGACAATATATGCATCCACCTGTATGTGTATATGTGTACATATATACAGTCGTACCTCAGAAGCTGAACAGAATCTGTTCCGGAAGTCCGACTTCCAAAACATTCGGAAACTAAGGCACGGCTTCTGATTGGCTGCAGGAAGCTCCTGCAGTCAATTGGAAGCCGAAGAAGCTGCGTCGGACGTTCGGGTTCCAAAGAAAGTTCGCAAACCGGAACACTCCTGGGTTTGCAGCGTTTGGGAGCCAAAACGTTTGACTCACAAGGCATTCAGGATCCAAGGTATGACTGTGTTTGGGAGTGAGGGATGCACGTGTGAATGTGCCCCAGTGTTAAAATTTCCCTAAACACACATAACTAGGGTGGGGAAAGAGAAACTGAGCTGAAAGATTCACTTTCAGAGTGTTTTCAAGCTGTACAGTAAGATGGACAATAGGTCTTCCTTCTCATGGATACAAGGAAATAGGTGGAAATAAAGCCACTCCACTAAAACAAAATTTAAGAAGACCGACAAGACTGTTAACATGGGGCGGGGTGTCACCTCCATTCTTTAATCCTGTATTTGCATCATTGATACGGGTTTGTTGTTTCTACACCCCCTGCATATAATCCTTAAGCTAAGGAATGCCTCTGACAAGGCTGTCTCCTAGCAACTTTGGAAATATGTAGACCAAATTGCGTAAGTATTCTAGGCTGCAGTCACACCTGGTTTTGGAAAAACAACATAGTCCTGGAGCCTTTTCAAATGCAAACAACCTAACACAGAGGGAGCAATCCTGTATAAGTCTACTCAGAAGCAAGCCCCATTAAGTTCAAGTGCTTACAGACAGGTTTACCCATCCCAAAAAGTTCTCTAGTGTCCTGTTACCTTCTTTTTCTTCTTCTTCTTTGATCCATCTGCGGTAAGAGACTCCAGCTTTTTGCTCTTCTTTTTCTCTATAAAACAATTATGCAAGAAAAAAAATAAGAACCTGTTTTTTTTAATCTTGAGGTCAGACAAATTATTAGCCAGTGTAATCAAGGTCTCCTTGGCTCTCCATAAACAGGGGAGGCTGTGGAAGAACAAGCTCTTCAGTCCTGAAGCAATCTCATTCAGCTATGTGGGATCATTTCCTAGGTTAAGAAAAGAACTACATTTAGGTAACAGCATAAGAAGGCAACTCTCATCACCCCTGACCTTTGGCCATGCTGGTTGAGGCTGATGGGAATTGTAGGTTGGGAAAGACTGGGGAAGGGGGGAACAAAGGCATGTTCTTATTTTAGAGAAAGCACTTTCCCATTACAGATGAATCCTCTTTGGCAAGGAGAGTCCCTATACAAGGGTTTCCATCATTCACAATGACCCTTGTTATGGGCAGTAATGCAGCAAGTGGGATCACACCACAGGCATGGCACACAGCACACAAGCCCCCATTTAGCAGGGCTAGTGGAGCTACAACAGAAACACAGTGTCCTCGGAACTTGTGGCTCAGGGTGCCCTCCGTCACTAGCGAAAAAACAAATGAAGTTCAGGCCAGAGTGACCCAGCAACTGGAGGGAAGTGTTTGGCGTATACTGCATTCTGCACAACAAAAGCAATATACTTAGGCAATCTCTGTATATTAGAATGTACAGGCTACATGGGAAGGATCTCGGATGCAGTTTCTTACTGCAAAACCACTAAAATGGTATTTACACAAGAATTTGTGAGAACTTTTCAGAATCTCAGCGTTGCCAATGGGGGGTTTGCAAAGGCTGGTGATCATCTTGCTCTTTGGGAATGTGCAAAATAAGCCACAAACATCCAGCCTTTATATATTAAATGACTTTCCAGTCGTGTCTCTGGTTTATAGAGGGAGAAACTGAAGACATTCCTTGCACAGGTATCAGACACCCCATTCTTTTTTGCATTAGTGATTCATTTGCCCAGTGCCTGGATCAACACAGCCATATGTATATATCCGTGCATAGCTGATTTTTCCAAAAGCTATATACCGTATGTTAAGTCAGAGCCTCATCCTTCCCCAACAATATAGCTGTAACTCAGCTTTGTCAGAAATCTCCCCTCCCATCTATTCCATTGCCCTTTCTCATCCTCTGCTGGAGGAGGGCTGGGACAGTCTTTCCCTGTGTGAGGCAGCAGCAAAGCGAGAGAGAAATTACTATGGAAATATACTAGCAACAGGAATGTACCAAATCTTAGCAGGAGCCTCACACAGGCTGGAGCTGCTCTTTTAACAGAGAATGATTAACAGCCATCCTCTCCCCACCCTCTCTGTGTGGTAACAGCAGCTCTCAGCACTTAAAGGCAGCTTTAATACTGTAGAGTCATCAGCACATATATCCACGGCTTGCTCAATTACTGCTAAATGTCACAAGAACTAGCAGCCCTTGAAACTGAATTTCATTCCTCCCGTGAATCTATGCATGGAACTGGGATGGTACTTTTCCATTTGTTTTTAAAAACAGACCCTTTCCTATACAGGACAGAAGGCTGTTCCCTAGCTCAGTGGGGCCACAAGATGCCTGGCCATTTAATAGCGGAGATTTCTCCTCCTCCCCCTGCCTTGCCAGGACCAGCAAAATGGGGGGGAATAGAGCTGGGAGTGAGAGTGCATGCACACAAGTGGAATGTGCAAAAACACCACAACAGCAAGGGCTGCCCTTCTTATGGGACATACATGCATATGGCTTCTGCCCTTTCCTGCATTTGCAGAAAATGGTCTTTGCTGCTCCAAATTGCACGGCAGAAATCCCTTACAAGCACAGGCACGGCCTTAAGTAGGAAGAGCTTTGATGAGTAAAGCAGACAGCTTATTCACTGGCAGCAAAGAAACTCCAGCCACACGACTGCATTGTTTGGGAGGCAGCATTGCAAAGCAAAGGGAGCCCAGCCTGATGGACCAATTTATATGAGGATAAGGCACATGATCCGGAAGCTGTACACCGGCTCCCTCGGCCAATAAAGCGAGATGAGCGCCGCAACCCCAGAGTCGGCCACGACTGGACCTAATGGTCAGGGGTCCCTTTACCTTTACCTTAGGCACATCAAGCTGGTCCTAAGTTTGAGATTTATTTTTCACACCCTGCTTTTTCTGTTAAACCACCACCAAAGCAGCTTACTATGCAACGTAACGGAACAAAATAGGGACAATACAACAGCAGGCCCTATTCAGATGCTCTACTTCTGCATTAAATCAAAACCCAGAGTAGCTCTTTCCCCTGACATTGTACAGGGCTGGTGTCTGTAAGGAGGCTGCGCGCAGCTCCACACATGAAAGCCCCCTATCTTCCCTGCAGATGCTTGGACGGGCACCACGTGGAAGGACTACTCAGCATCTGTGACACAGCACTGCCCCCGCCATTTGACACAGAAGCAGAACACCTGAATAGAGACTGCATCAACTGGGTGCATCCACAACAACAGGAGACCCACACACAGGCTTAGGGGAAACAGAAGGATGAAAAGTTGGGATTGTGTTTTTCGAGACTCTCTGAACACAGGATTCAGAGTCAGCCTTCTGCGTAGCTTGGCAGAAGGGTAGAGAAGGGCAGGCAGCCGCAGCCTGGTGACCTCCAGATTCGCTGGACTCCTGACTCCCATCAGCCTAGGTTAGCATGGTCAGTGGTCAGGGATAACAGAAGCCTAACCAAAGCCCACTGAACAGACGGTCCTCTGCAGAGAAACCTGCTGGTCTGAAATCTTGCATCCTTTGCTTACTAACACAAATGCACACTAAGCTTTCTTGCCAGCTAGCAATACCACACGAGCCCATCTGGGGGCAGCAGAGTGTGCTGAATAGGGCAAGGGACACCTGGGATTGTATGGTGTGTGTGTGTATGTGTGTGTGTGTGTGTGTGTGTGTGTGTGTGTGTGTGTGTGTGTGTGTGATGCTCTTACTCTTATCAGCTTTCTTCTCTTTGCTGCCTTTTTTCTTTGGTGTTTCGCTGCCGGTTGAAGACTTGTCTTTCTTCTTCTTCTTCAGCTTTTTCGGCACCTCTACGCCACTCTTTGCTTTCAGCTTCTTTCCCTTCGGCTCGCCCAGGCCAGCATCCCCAGCTGCCAGCTTTCGCTTCTTGGACGGCTTCTCTTTTGCCCCAGCCTTGGAAGATTTGGTTGCTTTGGGACGCTTGACTGCCGCAACAGGGGTGGCTTGGGGCTCTCCCTGGGCAGCTGCGCCAGGAGCTTGGGCTGCGGCCTCCTCTGAGCCAACTTGTGCGGTTTGAGTGCTGGCCTGCAGGGTGAGTGGCAACTGCCCTGCAGGTTTCCTTTTGGTGCTGCCGTTGCTCTGGGCCTTTGTGGCAGCTTTCTTTGCAGAGGCGGCTTTGGAGCCGACGCTTCCCGCTCCTTTTTTCCTTGCTGCGGCCCCCTTGGTCTTTGCCACTTCCTTTCCGGAAGAGGGTAATGGGCCAATCTCTGTGGAAACATAATTGAAAGAGAGAATGACTCAAGTGCTCTTGACAGCCTTACTAGCTGCCGAGAAGCTTATGCCTCTCCAATGCCTCCTACTTCCAAAGCACTGCGGCTCATGGGAGGTAAATCAGGCCATGCACCAAATTAGTAACCAAGCTTCTCGTTGAATGTTTAACAGCAGGAGAAAAAGGCCCAACGTATGGAGGGGCGAAGCCAGAAAGTGGTGCTGGGGGACTCTTTGAAGCCTTAGCCTTTGGCCTGTGGTCCCTCAGGGTTCTGTCCCCCATGCTATTTAACATTTACATTAAACTGCTGGGAGATATCATCCAGGGTTTCGGGCTTCTGTGTTACCGCTATGCTGATGACACCCAGCTCTATGTCTCCTTTCCGCCTAAATCCAAGGTAGGGCTGGGCAATGTTGGGTTTTCAACATTGCGATTTATCACCCACCAAACATTGCGGTTTGGCAATGTTGAAACAAGCTGCATCAGCTCCTGCTGGCAAGGCGTGGGGTGAAACTGCCTCCACTCTCACTGCCGGAGCTGAGGCACTTTCAACCCCAGTGCCTTGCAGGCTGGGGCCAATTCAGCTGGCCCCAGCCTGCTGCTCAGGAGTGTCTAAAAAAGCCCACACCCTGCAGCTGGCTCCCAAAAGCCAGAGGCGAAGTGGGGGGTCTTTTGAACTTCTCCCTTGAGGGGGCACAACAGCCGCCCCCCTTCAAGGGGGAAATGTTATGAGCAGCTGAGCAGCCCCGATCCTGCTTCTGCTGGTGGCGAGGGCAGTGGCGCACTCCTCAGCCAAGCAGTTTAAAGAGGAAGAGGGAGGAACAAGCTGTATGGCACCTCGGTGATGCAGCTTGTCTCTCCCTCTGCTGGTATGAAGGCAGACGATGGCGGTTTCACTCAGCGGTGTATCGCTGGTGAAACCGCAGCCTTCTGAGTCCCTCTGCCTCCAGCTGCAGCTTGTTTCTCCCTTGGCGCTGGCAGCAGAAGGACTCGGAAGGAGGTGGTTTCACCAGCAATATACCGCTGAGTGAAACTGCCATCGCGGTCTGCCCCTCATACTGATATATCGCCCAGGCCTAATCCAAGGAAGCTGCCTTAGTTCTAAAATGATGCCTTTCATCGCTAATGGACTGGATGAGGGTGAACAAATCCAAAGAAGACAGAGGTTGCCTAGGCTTACTGCCATCAGAAGAAACCCAGAGTTTATCATAGCGTCCAAACCCAGTCAGCAACAGTGTCCTGCAGCCCATGTTTTGCCAGCTTTCAGCAAGAAATAAAGTGTGTCTTTTTCTTATTTTAGCAGCTACGTTGTGTGACAGTTTGCTCATTTAGCTGGCCATATAACAATTTAAGAAAGCAGTCAGAAAGAAGAAAGGTAGAAGGACACACTTACTCTCACTAGTAACCCTGGGGAATGATCCACAAATCCAACACCTATCAGTTATTCCCTTCAGGTGTCCTGCCCAAGGGATTCCTAAGACCACACACACACAAAAAGCACGCCTGATGTGTTCCTGACGGATGTCCAACAGGTGGCAGCAGAAGACTTGCTCATGCTGACTAGCCCTTATTTTAAGGATTCATGTTCTTGGTCACAGAAATTTACAGAATCCCAGGACACAAATGGAAGCCTTGCACTTCAGATACCATGACTCCAAAGTGCTATTTTTTTAAGCTTTTTAGAAGAGATTTCCCCCCCACTTGCTTCTGAAAACCACCTTTTCGGTCAAAAACAGGGCAGAGCCCCCTAAATTACCTAAGCCTAGGGATGTTAAAAGAGCTAGAAATCTCACGTGACACAGACCCCCATTGTAAAAATGTCTGCCACCACCCCAGACACTTAACTGAGAAGATGAGCAGAAGTGGACTAGCTGCTTCCCTAAAGTGGCAGGGCGGGGGAGCACTTCCAGCTTACAGGCATCACTTGGCACACAGGCCTATTTTGGCCAAGCCATGGGTACCAGCCCCTACACCTAATGTTACAGTGTAGGGCAGGTGAAGTCCTGGCTCAGGTGAAAGGGCAGGAAAGCAGTTGCTGGGTCTTTCTAAGCCCCTTGCAAAGCTCTCTGCCAAGAGCCGCGCAGGCAGTATCTAATGATACTGTGCTGTCAAGGTGATTGACAGGTAGGCAGTCCAGGGTGGTGGGGGAAGGTAACAATCTGGCTTGCTGCCCTCGTTTCGTTCCCCATTCCTGTCCTAAAGAAAAAGAAACAAACGCTACGCCACACTTTAGAACACAGCTGCCATCTTGACCTTAAGGGTGATGCTACGGTTATGGCATGCAAGCTAAGAACAGACACACTGCA
Source organism: Podarcis muralis (assembly GCF_964188315.1). Lineage (NCBI taxonomy): Eukaryota > Metazoa > Chordata > Lepidosauria > Squamata > Lacertidae > Podarcis > Podarcis muralis. Next base: position 62,401,183 of record NC_135656.1, on the reverse strand, counting down.
CGGGGTTAACCCTTCAGTGCAAAATACTGTCCCCACCCACCTGAGGAGAGTCACTAAATATGTCCATGCAGAAATCTGTGGCTGCTATACCCTCTCCCTCCTCCCTCAGAAGATCTCAGAAGTTTCATGCCACACTGAGTTTGGGAGGAGGCAAAAGCAGCAGCTGAGACTCATTGCTTGAACCCCTCCTCCTGTCCACCCCCCCCCCCAAGCTGAGAAATGGGGACCTCCTCACTTTGTGCTGAATACGAGAGTTCTCAGGCGGTTGGGACAAGTACACCTGTGCCCATATCACATCATGACTGGTTTACTTGAACATTCCTCTCCTCCAGCCCTCCTGTAAGGATTCACCCTCCATGACTAACCTGTCTTCTGCCCAACTTTTTCCTTAGCATCGGCGTCCGAGTCACTACTGTCACTGGAAGAGCTGTCGCCAGAAGCCATGCTGATGGGAGGACCACGAAGAGCAGAGGCAGCTTTTCTGGAACTCTGTTTGGATAGCGCAGGAGCGGCACCCTTTGGCAGAGTGGGCAGCGGGGTCTTTATAGGGCCCACGAAGCCCTTTAAGAGGGACTAGAGGAGGGCAGGGGGTGGGGAGGAGAGAGAACACATACACAAGTTAGGAACTGGAACTTATTGAGGGATGCTGCTATCCGTCTTCAAGCTGAAGAACATGGAAGTGGTACCTTACAAATCACCACCGGGTAGCCACTTAACTGGATACTTTTTCATAGTCCTGCTGCAATATTGACAGGTGAGAATCCAGGAATGTGGTTCTTCAACCTCTGTTTCTCTTAATTTTAATGAGGCATCAGAGCATTGGTGGAAGGTGGGAAGAGCATGACAAGGAATTGTCAGGGCAGGTTGAGAAGACAATGCCATGTTGCCATCCGCCTGTCTCGAGAGACAATGGAGTGTGTCTCCGGGGGTGAAGTGCAACTGCTGCGTTAGCAGCACTGAAGTGACTTCCCCGAGGCATAAGCCTGGGCTGTGTGTATGAAGAACTGAACTGCCCAGATAGCAAGACCCCACTCTCAACCTCACTGATGTTGTCCAAAGGAAAGCAGAGCAGTATGCTTGGCACCAGCTTGGCTGCAGGAGTTGCTGGAAGGAGGCATATAAGGCTCCATCCAACTGTCTTAGAGACTCCATTCCAGATTTGTGTAGTTTACTCCTTAGCCCTTTCTTCTCCCAGGGGTTTAGGATCAGAGTTTTCCTTCTCCTAGTTGGGCTACCTTCCCAGGTTGACGAACCCCATCTGCCCTTGAGAAGACAACAGGAACATAAGCCTTTGGGTCCATTGGGTCCATCTGGCTCAGCTGAGCCTAGACCAGGGGTCATTGGATTCCTGTTCTCATCAGCCCCAGGTCCCATGGCCAGTGGCCAGAGATGATGGAGTTGTAGTCCAGCACCATCTAGAGGATACCGGGTTGGCTCCTCCTGGTCTATACAGCAGCTCTCCAGGGTTGCAGGCTGGATTGAATTTGGGACTTTCTGCATGCAAAGCAGATGCTCAACCCTTGAATTATGGACCTTTCTCCAATTAGGTTGCTCATTCCTGCAGGAGGAGGGAAAAGTTTTGCAGGGAGGTGGGGGTGCTATGTACAAGGACATACTAGTGAATTAAGCTTTCAGGTAGAGTTATGACTAGCCTTAAGCCCGCTGGGACCCGGGATCATCTGCACCATCATCACAAAAAATGTGCCTCCAAAAGGATCTAGCATCTCCCCCCTCCCCCAAGCTTCTGAGATGATCCAGTGGCATGCAGTCTGTGGACTAGAGGGATTAGCTTAGCTCCCCATTATTCTGGTAAAATTACACACACACAAACCTCAGTGCTTCATTTCTGGAAGAAACCCTTCCTTCTCTCTCCTCCTTCCACCAACCCTACTTCTTGAGGCTCTTCTTTAGTCCACTCTAGGCAAGCCAGAGGGCTGCACTCCTTGCATGGCAGATCTGAGGGCGTGTCTCACCAGAGCGGCCTGATTATATGAAGCTGACTGGTGGCCCCTCTAGCTCTGTACTGTCTACACTCACCTCCACCTTGCCCCAGCTGTTTGCAGAGTATGTATATGTATCTAAAATTGGCGATGCTCAAACCCATTCATTCTGCAGAAGAAGATTTATACCCAAAGGATGGTATGTAATTGTTTGTGACAATTAGGACCCACTGGAATGACAAAATGACTTGCAGAGGCTGACATGTTCAGAAATTTGCTTTATCAGTAGAGTTCTGCTCATAACAAGCTGAATCCTACTACTTAAACCATTAAGTTCTACTGTTGTCAGTAGAAAAGGGTGGTGAAAGTTGATGCCTCTGAACATGTGCAAAGTGGCACCTTCTCAAGTGACTGCTGCCTGTTCAAGGCCATTCTAGAGTAAGGGGATAGGAGGATCTAGGGGTGGAGGATCGTTGTGTGTAGGATATGCATGGCTTTAAAAAAAATTATCAAATGATTAAGTGCTAGGAAGGTATGATTGCTCTATTCTAATACTTTCCCCTGCCAAATACTGGACACACATTGAATGCTGTAAAAGCAGCTCCACTGAATGCCGACAGTTGGGTGGAGCCTGAAACTATTCTCAAAAATGCTGGGTACTATCTACCGGTGTAATTTCCCAAGGCAACTGGCTGTAACTGTTCCCCTACAAATGTCACCACATGCCACTGCCTAGAGACATGATCTTGCTTCCTCTAACTCTGGCTCCTGATCTGAGAAAAGCATGTTGTAGATTCGTAGGTCTTGAAATGCTGATACAGAACTTTACAATGATGCTACAAATTCCACGAGCAAGCCCAGGTCATCTCCTCCTTCACAGCCCCATTTTCTGCCTCTTATGAGCCCGTGAAGAAAAACACATGACGAGTCCCGCCCCTGCCTGCCCCAGTGAAGGTAGAAGCAAGGAAGCAGCTCACAGGCTCTGGAGAAAGCATAGCTGGAGAAAGGCACAGAGACAGAAAAACCTGTCCAATGCTTCCATTCCCCCTATTGGGAGGCAGCGGGGGAGAGAGAGAGCATTTATGCCAGTATTTTATGGGTTTACAACACACGCAGTAAATTTGCTTCTCTGTTCTCTCCCTGTTAAGCACGCCTAGGGGAGGCTGCTGACCATTACCACACTCCCAGGCTCACATGCAAGTCTAATGCGTTGCAGATGTACAGCTCATACGATATGCTGCTCATAAAAGGACATTTTATAGCTTAGACATGGCTTAAATTGCAAATAAAGAATTGCTGCCGTTTGCCTAACACAGCTCCCCTTGTTTAACCGTTGCATAGCCCTGCAGTTTCACCCTGGACCTCTCCCTTAATCAGGCAGGGCAGGTGAACATGAGGTCAGACACAGATATAATCAAGATTCTACTTCCAGGAAGCACCTCTCATTCCATTCAGCAGGTGCATTTAAGATGACGACACCTTTGCTGAACCTATTCCTATTCTCAGTTTTCTTATGAGTAATGTCAATACCAATTTTTAATATAAAACGTACAATAAATGTTGAACCCATTTGTCCTGCACTAATATAACCTTACATTTCTTATCTAGTTGCATGCCTCCCTCACCCCCAATCTCTTCCCTTTCATACCCCATGCACTTATCTTACAATGAAGGAGCACATTTTGTCATTTACAAACAAAATAAAACCACCTCACAAAACCACTGGGTCAGACTGAAAGGGTAAGAAAAACCCCCTGAAATGCCAAAACTTTAGGCATCCAGATAATATCAGTATGGTGAAAACCCTCATTTAAACAAACTAACTTTATATTATGGGCATAAGGAGGTTTAAATATCATTATTTTAAAAGCCACTTTAAGTTCAAGAAAACAGTGCATCTTATCACGGGCTTATGATATCAGGTCCAACTTAAGACTGGGGGTCACTACAGACCCCAAGTGCTGTTCCTGAATACTGTAACTATGTCCTGAAACAACAAATTATCCTTAAAGCAGCTTCTTCTTTCTTTTTGTTTTACATTAAATTGGAAACATTTTAAAAAAAATTATCATTTTGGTCATGATACCAGATCAATAAATGTTGAACCCATTTGTCCTGCACTAATATAAACTTACATTTCTTGTCTAGTTGCATGCCTCCCTCACCAGCTTGCAGAGAGGGGAGACCTTCCTTCACCAGGCTTGAGTAAGCAGCTGTAAGAACTATTTTTTACCAATCACACTTAACATCTGATGCATTTACAAGACCAGTAAAATGCCCTTCTTGCTCACTGCAGTCTTCCCTTATGAAACTGTGAGACAGGGCTATTGTGTCTCCAGATGGGGTTCAAGACTGATCCCCAGGCCCAAGACTGCTGAAGTGAGCAAAACTCCGGTCTGTATGGTGTTAATAGCAGATAACCATGCAGCTGAATGGTGAAGTCCACACCTTGCTGGCATCACTTATAGCTATGAGGCCAAGCCTTATAGTACTACCATCCATCTTGAAAAATCCTTTGGGCAGACATGCACCATTAAGACAAAACATCAAATGCAGCCCAGTGGAATGTGTGCCAGTGTTAAGAGCCGTCTTCTCAGCATGCAGCCCCCCACGGAAGCAATACCTGCGAAGCCTCCTGGTCTTCATCACTGCTGGTCGCTTCAGATGAGCTCTCTGGCTTCCCCCCCACTCCTTGTTTCTGTGGTATGCTTGCTAAAAGAGAAAGAAAGAGGGAAAACTGCCATCTGTGAGACTTCTACTGCTGCAAAACTGTTGTGACACAAAGAGCATCTAACTGTGGAGACAGTGCCAACCCAAGAGCCTTATGAACTTTTACCCACAGAGTTTGCCCATCCCAACTTTGCCAAGGTAGTCGCTGCAAAGGGTACATAGAAGTTTAGGTGATGGCCACTGGGGTTGCTTCAGCTGTGCTATAGGAATACCAAACTTTCCTTACTTTTCGTTTTCCCCCCAAGGTAGGCAAGTGAGGGAGTTATTGGGACAAGAGCTACGTGACCCTTGGGCCCAGCGAAGAGGCAGACCACTTTCAAGACTACTTGAATTACCACAGGCAGCCCACTTAGGGGCCACATTTCCTAAAGGAATTGTGCCAAATTCTACAGTGCTCCACATCTCGCGCCTAGAACTAGTCTCCTAAAGAAGGTTCGGCATACTTAGGCTTTCTTTGAGGGCAATTTTTTAAATTAAAAAAACAAACAAGAAAATCTCCTTGTGAGATCAAGAAAACACTGTGAGAAGGAAAACCATAAAGTTCTTCTCTAGTGCCCTTGTAATAAGACAAAATGAAGATATAACCAAGGAATTTCTCCCATTGAGACTTGGCCAATTGTGCTATCTATCATCTATCTATCTATCTATCTATCTATCTATCTATCTATCTATATCTATCATCATCATCTATCTATCTATCTATCTATCTATCTATCTATCTATCATCTATCTATCTATCATCTATCTATCTATCTATCTATCTATCTATCTATCTATCTATCTATCTATCTATCTATCATCATCTATCTATCTATCTATCTATCTATCTATCTATCTATCTATCTATCATCTATCTATATCTATCTATCTATCTATCTATCTATCTATCTATCTATCTATCATCTATCGAATTTCTACTGTGAAATAGCCACTGAGGGTGGGGAGGATTAACTGGAGTCATGGCTTAGCCTCATCACCTATTTCCCTGGCTCAGTCTTGGGATACATGGTGCACCCCTAATGCCTAGCCCCTCAACATCCAAGATTCCAGGTGAGAGGCTGTGGCTTTCAGATGGCTAAACACCCTTTGTAAATATGCCATGAATAGGCTAGGATCCTTCTCAGCTTCTCACAGGGGCACTGATATCTTGTTGCATCTCTTCACTGTGCTTGCCACATTCAAAGGTGACTAGAATCCCCCCCCCCCCATCTTATCTCTTACCAGGCTGTGGGATCTGCTTGGCGGTTGTCAATGCCTCCTCCTCGCTATCCGAGGAACTGCTGCTTCCAGAACTCTCCTTGTGCTTAGGGATCCCATCGGGTTTATCAGGCAGAGCCTGGCTTAGTTTAGGCTTCTTGGAGGAGCTCTGCTCCACCTTCCCCGTTGTTACTGCAGCAGGGCCTTGGCACTTGGTGGAAACAGAGTTGGGTGTACTAGAGCCGGCCTGTGCACGCTTCCCTGGAGGAGCAGCTGTTTTTACTGCTTTCGGCAGAAAAAAGGGGTGAATGGGGGGCTGCAGGAAGATACAAAATCAGAAATGTCCATTAGAAGTTAAAAGAAGAGGGTGCAGACTTCACAACCAACCATTCTTGGAATTAACAGACTATTCTTATGCCTAAAGAAAGCAGGTTCAAACATTCTTGTTTCTATTGCCACCTATCATGCATGAACAATGCAAATCTTCACTGGGTATTTTCTTAGAAGGCCAGCAACAATGAAGCTCAAGTAGTTGATCTTTATTTTTTGTTTTAAAAAAGCACATTATTATATTAACAACTCCCAACGCTGGTATCGGAAGATAAAATGACTGATCTCTGTTTCTTTTGTAATTTTAATACTTTTTTTAATGGATTTGTAATTTGTATAGGTTTTGGGCCACCCAAGTGGCATGTTTATACTAGATGGGTGGGATATAAATGTTGCAATAAACAAAAGAAAAGAATTTACATAATTGGCAGTAAAGTGCTATCACTTAAGAAAGATCAGAGGTGATGGGAGGGAGGCAAGGGAAATCCATGCCAGAGAGAAGTAAAGCAGCCCTACCAAAGTGCCTATGGACAATGACAGTCACTTATGACACTAGTATCACCACTGCCTCAAGAAGCTATTGAGAAGGGAAAGGTGTCATTAGTGCTGGGGACCAGGCAGCTTCACACCTGAAGTCTGAGCCACTAGTACAGCTGCACTCTTTGATTCTGTGCAGCAGAATGGATTCTCTTTTTACCTGTTTCACAGGCTTTGCAGCCGCCACCTCATCCTCTGAAGAATCAGAGCTGTCAGTCTCTGAGCTCTCTGCAGCTTTCTGGAGAGAGGCAGCTGCAGACTTCATTGGGCTTGCTGTCCCAACTTTTCCTGCTGGCTGAGCATTGCCTGCTTTGTCTGATGTGGCACCTGCCATCTTTGCAGCTGGAGCTTTCGCAGGAGCGGGTGTGGGTTTCTGAGTTTCCTGAGCTGGTTTCTAGGAAAAGGGAGGGTTATTACATAATTAGATTGTGACAAGAGCAGAAGCTCTATATGCATAGAAACTCAAGGGAATTTATTTATTCAAGGGAAGGTTACCAAACAACAAATACAACATATAACTGAGCCCCTATCTGCCTGCGGACTGCCTCGCCAGAGTGGTGCATGCTCTGGTTATCTCCCGCTTGGACTACTGCAATGCGCTCTATGTGGGGCTACCTTTGAAGGTGACCTGGAAACTACAACTAATCCAGAATGCAGCAGCTAGATTGGTGACTGGGAGCCGCCGCAGAGACCACATAACACCGGTTTTGAAAGACCTACATTGGCTCCTAGTACGTTTCCAAGCACAATTCAGTGTTGCTGCTCACCTTTAAAGCCCTAAACGGCCTTGGTCCAGTATACCTGAAGGAGCGTCTCCACCCCCATCGTTCTGCCCAGACACTGAGGTCCAGCTCCGAGGGCCTTCTGGCGGTTCCCTCACTGCGAGAAGCCAAGTTACAGGGAACCAGGCAGAGGGCCTTCTCGGTAGCGGCGCCTGCCCTGTGGAACGCCCTCCCACCAGATGTCAAAGAGAATAACAAATACCAGACTTTTAGAAGAAATCTGAAGGCAGACCTGTTTCAGGAAGCTTTTAATGTTTGATGTATTTTTTTGGAAGCCGCCCAGAGTGGCTGGGGAAGCCCAGCCAGATGGGCAGGGTACAAATAATAACTTCTTCTTATTATTAATATTATAATAACAAAATATGCACATATATTTATTTTTTGTTGTTAAATTTCTGCTCCATCTTTCCACTTGCCCTTATATTGCCATTCATCTAACATTTTTAAGGGTTTTATTTTTTTAAAAAAAGTTTAACTGCTGCCTCCATTAAGAAGATTGCAGTTGCTTCCCACAAGAAGCAAGGTGATAGTAATGGTGCTCATAAGTATAATGGGCTGTTAGTGTAGACCCACTGAAATTAACAGACATTATTATTATTATTGATAATAATATATAATTAGTCATTTTCCTAACAAAACTGACCCAAAGCTGCTTACAAAAATAATACATAGCTAGCTTGGGTACATTTCAGTAACGCTTAGAACATTGAAGACACATTCTGAAACAGAATGGTGTTTTGTTTTTTGCAACCCTGTATGTAAGCTGCAAGCCTTCCTTAGATTTTTAATTTTCAGACAAAATACTATTCAGAATGTTAGTTACCAGCCTCTCCCAACCTGCACCACTGGCTGGAGTTTTTGTGGGGTTTTCATGTGTTTTTCATAATATGCTACACCTGGCACAATAATATAAAATATATTTTATGCATCCAGCATGCATATATTGTATTATATGCTTCAGCCGTGATGTATATGTTATACTTGGATTAACAAAAACAATCTTTTTTTTTTTATAAAAAGAACCAAATCTGTCAGCTGTGCAAAATAATAACTACTTATTTATTCACCACTAGGAACAGTCTTGGCAACTCCTGCACTGGTTCTACCCAAGCACCTGCTCGTTTCTTCATTTTTGAGACTTCCAAGGAACAGTGGCTTTTAAGCGTGGAAAGCCCTAGAACTGTTTTCAGAAGCAGATCTGGAATCCAAAATGTGGAACAGAGATTTGGGGAGGGGACAATGAGGCTACTAGAAAAAAGCAATCCAACTATCTGCAAGCACTAGGTAGAGCTCCATGCAACTTCAAGGCCAGATGAGTGTTCCTAGCTGAGCACGACCACTTCATACTCACTCTGTGTCCCACAGCCTGAGCTGAATGGCACAGCCGTTGAGTAAACACAAATGCCAAAATCTATAGCTAGGGGCTGTGAGTGCACATAGTCCGTTACCTGGATGAGCAACTGTGAGCAAAAGGGGCCCTGCACACACAGCAACCCCTTCACAATCTCGAAGCCAGATCTTTTGAAGAAGCCAATGTCCTACTCATCAGATTTTCATAAGCAGGAGGCCAATTCCAGATCCTCATCCTCATTCCATGCTAAACAGCAAATTTTCGGGGCTTTCTTTTTATATTCTAAAAAAAATGGTTCTGAACACACCAGACGCAAGCACACGCCTCAAGCTTTGCAAAGCAAGCAACCATGAACTTAGGACCAGGATGCGAAGCACAGCCGGAGTTATACAGGTGGAAGTTACCGCCCTCCTAGCTTTCTCAGTTACCTGGGTGAACACTTTGTCTTCTTCAGAGTCAGACTCATCGCTAGAATCCTGGCTGCTGTCTTCGCTCTCCTGGGCCTTCTGAAGTGGTCCTCCTGGTGGGGGCAGGGACTTCGCAGCAGACACCACCTGAGGTGAAGCGTTTGCCTTGGTTGCTAAAAGGAAATAAGGAGGTGAGACAACAGCTCAATGGGTTAAAGCTTAAGGGGGCTGCAGCTCAGTGCCAGAGCATATGCTTTGCAGGCAGGCAGTCGCAGGTTCAATCCCTGGTGTCTCCAGGTAGGGCTGGGAACAATTTCTGCCTGAAACCCTAAAGAGCCACTGCTGACCATTTAGTCCAGGAACATTAGTCCAGATAGTGTTGGACTACAACTCCCATCATCCTTGACCATTGGGCAATGCTGGTTGAGGCGGAAACTGGAGTTCAGTGACACCTGGAGGGCCACAGGTTCCCCATCTGTTGTGGACAATACTGAGTTAGATAAGCCAATGGTCTGACTTGGTATTGAGGCAGCTTCTTATGATAAGATAGCTTCATCTGTAGATAGGAGCTCATGCACTCTGGACCTGTGGCTGCAGCCATTTCTTCTTAAATGAAAAAAGGAACAGAAAGGAAGTGAAACACAGACTTCAGGAACAGCCGCAGCTCTCTTGGAAAGGTCATGTCAGTGCTTGCTGGTGATTTCCTAGTACTGGTTGAAGAAAAACAGGAAGGAATTGGAGATCACCACAGTTCATGGTCCCACTAGAAAAGCTGGACCCCGAACCGAGAAACGTCTTCCCCTCCAGCTTCTGGACAAATATGTCAGGAAGTCTGTTGGGATCCAGCCTGCAGCCGTGAAGTCTAGATCTTATTAGCAGCTACCTGCTGGTGACAGATAAGCTGCTGCCTGGTATTCCCCCTCCCCAAACTTTTTTGACAAAAGCCTGTCAAACCTACAAGCAGGGGAGAAAGATTTTTAGATGCAAGCCTTTTAAAAAAAGCAAATCCATTGCACTGCAACTGAAAAGAGAACTCACTGAAGGACAATTCCTTTAACCTTTAGCTGGTCTAAGCTCCCTGGAAAAAAACAAAATAGCCAAGCCATGCAGTACAGTAATGCCTCATCTTTGTACAGTTAGACCAAACATGATAAAATTGTGGGGGAAGTTTCCCAATATCTCCATTAAAACCTCACACACTCTCCTTTTCCATGATCATAGTGGCAAAAAGAAAGGCATTGCAAATGCATGTTAACCGAGGGAAAGGGGTCATAGTTCAGTGGGAAACACTTGCTTGGCATACAGAATGTCCAGGGTTCCATCTTTTGCTGCAGGGGATGGGGAAAAGTACTTTGCTGGAGATTCTGCAGAGCAGCTGCCAGTCAGAGTAGAATATGCTGGCAAGATGGACGAAGAGCTTGACTTTGGATAAGGCAGCTTCCTGCGCTGGTGCCAAAGGGTAGCAGGGAAAAGACTAAGAGCTGCGCCAGAAATCCTAATAACTCACACAAGGTCACATTCAGCCATGGTTTACTCAAAGTAAACATAGAAATTATGTTTCAGAGTAAACATTGACATTGATGGATCTAAACTAGTCGTTTCAATGGGTCTACTCTGTGTAGGCCTAGCAACGGATGCAACCCATGCTTTGAAAGATGAGAGGTGATGGTTTTAAGGCACCAAGCAGTAGTCAGTGCAGCACACGTTTAAATAATATGCACTATTCAAGCATGCTACAGTGGAACCTCGGTTTTCGAGCGTCTCGGAAGCTGAACGATTCGGAACCTGAATGCCAAAAACCCGGAAGTAATATGCTTCCATTTTCGAACGTGCCTTGGAAGTTGAACGGCCTCTGCTGTGTGTTTTCCCATTTTTTCAATAGATTTTGCCAACCGCCCATTGACCCTCAGTTTTCAAATGTTTCAGAAGTCAGTCTTCCAGAATGGATTAGCTTTGAAAACCGAGGTTCCACTGTACTATGTCACTACATTTGTGTCCCAACCTACCTCCATGAAACTTGGGGTGGTATGCACTGAAGTTACACGCATTTTATCTTTAAGCAACGCTGAAATGTAAAGTTAGGCCAAGAATTTGCCTAAAGCTATTTAATGGGTGAGGGAAGACCAGAACTTGAGCTGCCCTATGCCAAATCTCCCACTCTGTCTGTCCACTGGGTACAACATGCTGGATATCTCATTTTTAAGGTTTTGCAAGAAATAAGCTTTCAAAAAGACCATGGAATGGCCCAAAGAGAGGGTACACACGCTCTCATAGCTTTTTCTGTTGCTTAGCGTCCTTGATTTCTCGGGTTTACGTTGCAACACAACATCTTACAGTGGATTCTATTATTTCATGGAAAGAGGCAGCTTCTACAGGAATGTCAAAATTTTGGAGAACATCTAGTCCCTCAGGGCTTCTCCTCCTTCATCACTGTAAGATTCCAGGCATATTTTTTACTGCTCGTGTTATGAAACAGTGAGACCTGCTAGGCAATTTGGGGCATAGCATTTGCTGAAAAACAGTCTCTGAATATAGAGATATCCAGTGTAGGCTTATGCTGTACCACAGGGATGGATGGATAACTCTCTTCACTCCTCACACTGCCCCATAGGGGCCTGGGAAACACCCCCTAGCCAGTTCCAGAGGCACAATTTGCCTGGGGAGCTTGTAGCCAGGGCTGCTGCAACAAACAGCCGTGCAAGCCTTTGGGAGGCAGAGACGCAAGAGGGCACCAGAGGTGCGAGGGAAGGAAAGAGGGATGGAGACCAGTGTTGCCCACGGCACCCCTGAGCATCATTCAAGGCACCCCAGGGTGCCATGGCACACTGGCTGAAAACCACTGGTGTGGAGTAATAAAGTGATAGCTGTGTACTAAAATTCCCAGTCACAAAAACTGAGCGCAAAGCTCTCCCTGGCTCTGCAAGCTGTCACGCTGGTTTCCTCCCATGACTTAAGATGGTTTCACACCAAGTCTTTCAACTTCACAGAAGCAGCAAAGCAAAGAATATTCCAGAGAGGGTTTCATAGCTGCTAACATTCCTTTATGAATAGCTCAAGAAGCATAAAGCCATTTTTACTGGCTGTTTTCTTCAGCCTCCAAGGGGAGCTCATCACTCAGAAATGGATCTGCTTGGCAAACGCTACGAGGAACCAGAAACAATGAGCACCCCCCCACCCCTCCTCAAAAAGTACAGTCCCTTCAGCCAATTTGGAAGTATGTTCTGAAACAAAACAAATACAGAATTGGAACACTGACAAGTTCCTCACATCAGTTTCAGAATAATTGGCATCTGTTCCTGTGTTTTGGCACTTCAGAGCGCATTTGTGGGTGTGGGTGTGCGTGCTTTTACCCTTAGGGAAGCTGTTTGTTACTCCGGAGCCCCCAATGCTCAGGCAAAGAAATTTTACAGAGAAGCTGAAAACAAGAGGCCCCCAAGCACCAATGAAAACCAGGGGCTTCTTACCGAAAGGAGGTGGCAGGTTCTGTTGTGTTGGAGGAATCATTTCCTCCTCACTGTCAGATGAGCTGCTGCTCTCACTCTCCGTCTCCTTCCCCTTCAAAGCACTCGACACAGCTTTCGCCGGGGTGCCTGGTTTATCAATCTGATTTTGTCTGGCTCCAGCGGGAGGCTGAGGAGTTTGCAATTTCTGCACCACAGGGAAAAAACAAAACACACACAACCGCCATCAGTGAAGGATTTATTTTCATGGCTGAAGAGTTTATTTGAGTTTCATTGGTTTCTTATCATTTGCCCCCAATCTGTCTCCCAAAACAGGATAAAAAAGGGATATCCCTGGATGGGAAAGACTGATAATTACAGTTTTTACGTGCAACTGAAATAAACATGGCTATTTTGCATGACATCACCTTGCCAACAAAGGTCTGTATAGTTAAAGCCATGGTTTTCCCAGTAGTGATGTATGGAAGTGAGAGCTGGACCATAAAGAAAGCTGATCGCCGAAGAATTGATACTCTTGAACTATGGTGCTGGAGGAGACTCTTGAGAGTCCCATGGACTGCAAGAAGATCAAACCTATCCATTCTTAAGAAAATCAGCCCTGAGTGCTCACTAGAAGGACAGATCCTGAAGCTGAGACTCCAATACTTTGGCCACCTCATGAGAAGAGAAGACTCCCTGGAAGAGACCCTGATGTTGGGAAAGATGGAGGGCACAAGGAGAAGGGAACGACAGAGGACGAGATGGTTGGACAGTGTTCTCGAAGCTATGAACATGAGTTTGACCAAACTGCGGGAGGCAGTGGAAGACAGGAGTGCCTGGCGTGCTCTGGTCCATGGGGTCATGAAGAGTCGGACATGACTAAACAACAACAATTTTGCATGACCTGAACTCCAGTTCAGACATGAGAGTTTAGGACTTGAAGTGAAGGAATATTCCTTTAGGTTTGTCTTCCCCAACTGTGGTGTGTATTCTCTGTCGAATCCCCAGGGTCAGTCCTAAAGCTGTGAAAGCCCCCTCCCATAAAAGTGGCATACTAAAGCAATGAAATTTCATATTTTAAAGCAGCCATCCTGAACCTCGTGCTGTTCAGATGTTTCATGCTAGAACTCTCAGCAGCCAAGTGACATGGGGCGGAAATTTTTCCGTTTCATAAATGTGTTAGTAACAATGAATAGATGCCAACTGAAAGAACAATTTTAGGCAAGTTTCAAAGTTTTCAGCTTTGTTTACGAAATGCAAGTAAAATAAAGCCCGCTAAATTAGATCACTCTAGGCCCTAGGGCATCAGAATTCTTCTTGGAGCAAATTAGTTCAATTTGCACAGGACACATTTCAGAAACGCCTCCTCTCCTGGAGCTCATTGGGCCGAAGAAACAAAGTAGAGCCTTCTCTTGGCATGCTTTGGCTGGCTGCAGAAGCAGGTGGAGCGGGTGGTTTGTGATCCTGCAGAAAACCTGTGCAGCTGTCTGCTACTAGTGCTTTGAAATGCCTTTTATCTTGGCTGTTTCAGCAGCTACATGGTTGACATTGTACAGGACATCCCCCACCTGTACTAAATCACTTGGTTACATTGAACTGACTGGGGTAACTGTGCCCCTGAAGGACCAGGTGCGCAGCCTGGGAGTCATTTTGGACTCACAGCTGTCCATGGAGGCGCAGGTCAATTCTGTGTCCAGGGCAGCCGTTTACCAGCTCCACCTGGTACATAGGCTGAGACCCTACCTGCCCACATACTGTCTTGCCAGAGTGGTGCATGCTCTAGTTATCTCCCGCTTGGACTACTGCAATGCGCTCTACGAGGGGCTACCTTTAAAGGTGACCCAGAAACTGCAACTAATCCAGAATGCAGCAGCTAGACTGGTGACTGGGGGCGGCCACGAAGACCATATAACACTGGTCCTGAAAGACCTGCATTGGCTTCCAGTATGTTTCTGAGCACAATTCAAAGTCTTGGTGCTGACCTTTAAAGCCCTAAACGGCCTCGGTCCTGTATACCTGAAAGAGCGTCTCCACCCCCATCGTTCTGAGGTCCAGTGCCAAGGGCCTTCTGGCGGTTCCCTCACTGTGAGAAATGAGGTTACAGGGAACCAGAAAGAGGGCCTTCTCGGTAGTGGCGCCCGCCCTGTGGAATACTCTCCTATCAGATGTCAAGGGAATAAAAAACTATCTGACTTTTAGAAGACACCTGAAGGCTGTTTTAATGTCTGATGTTTTATTGTGCTTTTAATTGTGTTGGAAGCCACCCCGAGTGGCTGGGGAGGCACAGCCAGATGGGCAGAGTATAAGTAACAAACAAACAAACAATATTACTATTACTGTGGATTAAAGTATAATCCTATCTTTCCAGGCTCTTTCTCCTTACCTTTGCTCTCACCTTGCCCTAACTAAGCAACTCTGCATGTAAGCCACTTTCTAACACCCCTTCTTAAAAACACGAGAGGCCGCCCACTGGATCAGATCAAAGGTCTCTTTAATTCTCTTTCCCACAGCAGCCAGCTAGGTGCTTGTGAGAAACAACCCCCCACAAAGCATGGCATTGCAAAGCTTGCTAAAGTGGCTGTAATCCCAGGAGGAAGGAGTGTCTATCAAACAAAGAGCATTCAACTGCTTGAACAGCAGACAAAAATATTTAAAAGGTCATTATCTATTATAAAA
Source organism: Podarcis muralis (assembly GCF_964188315.1). Taxonomy (NCBI): domain Eukaryota; kingdom Metazoa; phylum Chordata; class Lepidosauria; order Squamata; family Lacertidae; genus Podarcis; species Podarcis muralis. The sequence continues at coordinate 62,385,793 of NC_135656.1, read as the reverse complement.
AGGACATTATCTATTATAAAAAATTCGTATTACAAGCTATCAGTTGCATTAACAAGCTATCAGTTACATTTTCAGGCTCACAAGATATAATGGAAAGCCTCGAGGGGAAAAAAGAAGAAGGGCTAACTGAATTGTCCTTTAATTAAAAATTGTTTCAGAAGAGGACAGTGCTTTGGCAAATGGAAGTATGTTCCAAAGCAGATGGAAAGGACTAAACTGAACTGAAAAAGCACCAGGATCCTTTCCTTATAATTCAAATGCAGATCTTTCATAACGTTTTAAGTTTCATCTCTCCAATTAATTCAGTTGCTTTCTCCAAATGACATGAGACAAAAATATCGGCCAATTCAAAACCCCACTGATTTGTTAAGTGCTATAAAGGATGGCCTACACACATAGCATACAAGACCTAAGGATATGTGGAGAAGTACTTTGTCTCTCGAGACATACAGATGCCAACAACAACATGAAAGAGCTCATGAGAACATGAAAGGGGGTATGGGCAGAAAGCAAGAAGCAAGCTTGTCCCCTCCACCAAATTCAGTTTTGCCATTCAATTGCCTTAGAAGGAAGCCACGCAGCAAGCAATGCACATGATAGTTGGGCTGAATTACACTGAAGTTCAAAGGCCCCCAAAGGAAGCAAAATCAAAGCAGCCATTTCAAAAAGAACCACCAGCCCAGCATCTGGTCTACTGCATTTTTAAGAGCGCTGGGGAGTAGAATAAGGCTCTGGGCAAAAAGAGAGAGAGGTTTTCTGAGCAGCTTTCATCTATTAAGAGAGGCTGATGCCAAGACTGGCGGACGCTTATAACAGCTGGAAGCCTTTCTTAACTTCTCATCCAGTTGTGCAATAAGCTGGCAAGGAAATCTGTGCAACACACCTTGTCCAGCTGGCTCATTCTGATCATGTTCTGTGACCAGAATTATTCAAATCAAAAAGAAGGGGGAGTTAGGAAGGAGAAAGCACATCTCTGACAGCGCCAGAAGAACGAACATAGGACCCTAGAACTAACAATAGTGAAACCAGAGCTTGCAAAGCGCACAGCAGTTTGCCATGACAAAACATATCTGGTTATACTCCAAATGAAGTGCCACCCAGGCCCTCCTCTAACCCTTCTGGGAAAGGGTTCCATTAATAATCACTGCTTGCTTCCATTAATAATCACTAAAGTTTATGACTTTGCATTCAGAAGGTCTCAGGTAAAATCCTTGTCATCTCCTGGTAGGGCTGGGAAGGCTCTATCTGAAATCCAGGGGCGCTACTGCCAACCGGTGTAGACAGGACTGAGCTAGATGGACTCACAAGAAGATAAAAGCCTGCTGGATCAAGCCAGTAGCCCGTCCAGTGGAAGCCTCCTATTCTCAGTCACACAAATTATTTGCAAGGCAGAAAATAAAACAAAGACTACAAAGCAATAAAAAACAACAACCCCAAAATGGGTAGGGTGCAATAATTCAATATAGGAGTTTGAGAGATGTGCTCCCTTTGACATTCTGGAGGTTTGTAAGATTGACGCTTTGAAAATTCCAGGAAGTGTCTCACAGATCAGAAGTTTTTAGGAAACTAAACTTGACCAAATACTGCTAAATACTCAAAGAAGCGACCTTAAAACTGCTGCAGAGGACAGACATAACCCAAGACAGGCCAGGGAACTGAGGCAAGAGGCCAAATGGCAATAAGGGCATTGTGAACAGCAGAGATTTACCAACTGCATTTCTGAGTGTCGAGGTGACACCAACAGGGGCTACAAACTTATTTTAAGCTTCGTAGTGAGGAGCAATAACACGAGCCCAACATTCAGAAAGCAGTTCCAATAGTGACTGTGTAATAAACGTTATGTTGTGAAGGAAAACATTTTTGCTTTATCAGTCATGACCATTCCCTGTTGTTAAAATGCGAGCATCAGAAAAGCAAGCGTATTACGCTTTAGCTAGATTGGCAACATACTGAGGAACAGCCCGAGAGATTCTTAAAAAAGGTGATCAAGGAAGCAACCTGTAAAGTGGAGATTTCATGCACAAGAAAGACACATAATTCTGAATGCGTTAGGCCATGTAAGGCAAGGTGGGAGGGGCAGAGTCAATCCCATTATTTCAAGTAGAAGCAATGCATTTCTAACCTTCTGGCTTACTGGAACTGAGGGAGCCTCATCCTCATTCTCAGATGACGACTCGCTGCTCTCTGAGCTTTCGGCTTTCTTCCCCCCGCCAGCAGCCTTGGCAGGAGGTGGCTGTTTCACTGCGGAAGTCTTTGGCGTTTGCTTCAACAGAGCTGGAACAGAGACTGTCTTGGTTGACAGGAGACTGGGTGCTGCTGCATTTTTCACTGGGGATGAGAAGGTCTGAGGGGATTTTCCAGGTGACTTTGCCTATTTTTAAGATTAGAAGAATGGAACAGAACAGATAAAAGCCAATTCATGAACTCAAGTGGTTCATATGTAAGGCTTTAAAAATAAATAAATCCCAACATAAAAAACAAATCAGCAAACAGGTTTTGGGGAGCAACTTGTTTTGGAGTCATAGGAGGCACACGGCAATTTATCTTGTGGCTGGAGTGTCAACGATTTTTGTTACAGGTTCATTTGAACAAATAATAAAACTAACTCCTTTGAAACACTGCTATGCCACTTTCCCAGATACAGTGGTACCTCGGTTTACGAACTTAATTCGTTCTGGAAGTCCGTTCTTAAACCGAGGTGTGCTTTCCCTAATGAGGCCTCCTGCCGCCGGTGCCCTTCCACTGTTCGGCTTCCATTATTAGACCGAGGCAAAGTTTGCAAACCGGGACACTACTTCTGGTTTTGCAGAGTTCGTAAACCAAATAGTTCGTAAACAGGACTGTTCTTAAACTGAGGTACCACTGTACTTGGAAGCAGCCCACATCACTAAGAACGGACTTACATAAACACAGCTATGTGCCATCAAACCAAACTACACAATTAGAGTGTTTCATTTTGAATTGGCTAATTTTAGGAATAGCAATACATTCTGTTACTGGCATTTTGGGGGAAACTGATTTCCCCCCTACATCCAGCCAATATACTGCTGAGCCCCTAACCCATGGTTTGGGGGCTTGGGTATGTGATGGCCAAATGTAGCCCATTTTTAAGCTAGCATCCCTTCTTGGATTTTGTGCTTAGTGGCTTACAGCAGGTATGGGAAAGGTATGGTCCTCCAGATGTTGTTGGACTAAAACTTCCACCAGCCCCGGCCAGCATAGTCAGGATGTTGGGAGTTGTAGCCCAGTAGTACCTGGAAGGTCACCTTAGGGAGAGAAAGGAAGGGCAGATATCCCCAGGGTGTCTCACCTGTGTTGCCAAGGAGGGTTCCTCGATCTCAGTGTCAGACGAGTCACTTGTCTCAGAGCTGTCTGCTGGCTTCGTGGTTTTAGCCACATTTCCAGATCTTGCTCTGGTTTGTTGTGCTGTTTTCTTTGCTGGAGATGCCTTTACTGCATTTCCTTTAGACTTTACAGCGGTGGCTGGCACACTTTTTGTCGGCGTCGTGGCAACCTGTCTGCTTTCTGCAGCTGGTTTTACCTACAACAACGGGAAAGTTAAAATAGGTGCACGGCAGCTGAGAGCTGGAAAGTTCTCAAGGAACATGTCTTTGATAAGAATACAATACATGGCCACAGTCCTCCAAGCACCTAAACTGCAAGTTGCCCTCGATTCCCAAGCAGTTTTGGAATCTGGCATTGGACCGTGGTTAGGTAGGCAAGACCCAGAATTCAGGGCCAACCAACTTTCAACATCTCATTCTGGAGAGAAGAGACTCCTCCGCTTTGAAATGGGCACCTTGAATTAAAGAATACTGATAGTGAACAAATGTATATAAAGGATCCCAGGACACACATGGAACCAAACGAGAAGGAAGATAGGCAGTAATACACCAGGGAGAACTAACATGGTGTATAATGAATGTGACCTCACCACCAGCACTGCACCTCAAATATTTATACCTGCTATCCTACCAAATGAACAGGAGGAACTGTTACAATGCCCAAAAAGGCAGGATAAGGATGTTTGGATAAGGCAGGCCTATTCTTTCCTTGATCCAATGACCTAGTAAGTCAACCCAATGAGATATGATCCCACAATCTCATCGCACAGTGCTACCCTCTTGTGCTGCTGAAGCCCTTGAGCTGGCAGTGTGTGGTGGGGAGGGAATACAGAAATGGAAGAAATGACATGTAGCCACTGTCTCTGCATTCCCTTGAAAGTTTTCAGGTGGCAGAAGACATCATGAGAAGGATGCGAGTGGACTCAGCTGGAGGCTGGGAAAGCAAAGGCATCAAAGGTGGGGAAGAAACAGGAAGAATAAAGGGGAGAAAGCAGACAGGACAAAAAACAGAAAAAGGCAGGGAAGAAAGCAGAAGTTGACAGCAGTTCCCATTTTAAAGCAGCAGTCAAATAACTCTGCTTTTCCTAGTTGGACAGAGGAGCCCAAAACCATGGGATAACTCTTCCACAGAATAAATTGCTGAAATTAGCCAATGGTCAAACAGGCTGGGGCTGATGGGCAGTGTAATCCAAAAACACATAGAGGGCATCAAACTGGGGAAGGCTGGTTTACAGCAATGCTCCAGAGAGCCAATTCAAATATTAGCACAGGCACATGGCAGCACAGGCACATGCATTAACATTCACATGGGGGAAACAGCTTGCACGAAAGCACACCAATGTCCAAATCTCCTGGCACAATGAAAATTAAATGCACAGGGAAGAGATTAGCCTGGAAAATTCCACCCCAATGTTTAAGCTTTTCCCACAGAGCGAGACTGGGACGTGAGGAGACGTTCAAGCAAAGCAGTGGGGGGAACAGTTCTATGTGGAAGTGGCTCTCTGATGTTCACTTGTCTTTGGGAGGCAAGGACAGAAAACACTTTTCCACAAGGGAGACTCCCACTTCTCTCAGCCATAGGATGAAGTGTGTGCACAGAGCCTTCCTAGCCAAGGTGTGTGCAACTCTCTTTGTCCTAAAAGGAGCTCTTAGATCAGCGGTGGGAAGCCATTGTCACTTGCCCTTGGGGGCCACATTACCAGGGGTGGGCTGGAGCCAGTGGTAAGCAGGATCAAAGCCAAAAGTTGGCAGGGTCGGCTGGTAATGGCCAGGGGATCCATTTTCTTTAGGTTACCCACTGTTACTCCCCTTCTTTCTCCCTTCTTTCCCACCCTGTTTTGTACCAATGGGACCTTTTCCAAGTATGGTGAAGGGAAGTAGGACAAAGAGAGCTGGCTGGATTCAAAAGCGCCATGAGCTGCATCCAGCCTGTGAGTTGGCTGTTCCCCACTCCTGCAGTAGTTGGAACTACCTGGAGCGTTGCAGTATTTGTTTCTTCTTCCGAGTCTGAATCATCACTGGAGTCTCCACTGCTACTCTCTGCCTTCTTCAGAGCTAAGACACAGAGGAGACAAAAGCACTTAAGTTGAATCCGATAAACATGAGAGGACATTAAATGCAGCTTTAGAGATCCAAGTCCAAAAAAGTAGGAAGCTCTGGGGTGCTTTTTTATTATTAGGGTATCCATATCTCCAACCATCAGATTTTAAGATACTTGCACAAAGGTGTTTTTAAGTGGGCCACAACCCACAGGTCATTTAAATTACCTAAAAATCTTGCTGTTTGGAAAGATATGCCCTGGCTGCTGACTGCTCAGCTCTGGAAAGGAAAGAGAAGCCCAAGATAGAAGAATTGTGTTTCTATTCACATGAGTCATGCCATTAGAAAGTGTCTTTAGCCTCCAGTTCAGAACATACCAATCATGTACTTGAGATTATACCAATTAATGACACAGCAGCAGGATATTCTTCTGCAGGAAAAACCAATTACGTTTTAAGATCCAATATGGAGGGATGTTAAGAATTCACAGCAGAAGTGGGTCATAACTGAGGAGGTTTATGCTCCTGGAGTTGACAGAAGTGGTGAGCAATATCCAATATTACTACACACTCCTTGTAGACCCATTGAAGCCAATGGACTCAAGTTACTTAAGCCCATTTCAATTACTGTACTCCAATGAGACAGAGTGTGTCTTAGTTGACCATAATTTGTAAGACTTTCCTGTTGGGTTGAAATAAACGAGAGACGAATGACAAGTGTCATATGGGAGGCATCTCTCGAGCATGTCTCGGGGAGTCCCTTTTATTGAATATTACAGCATTGCCACATATGTGCTTGTTGCTGATTGGTTAACACAAATACAATGTAAGGGTTGCATATAGACATTAATCATCAATAGATTAAAGGTTGGGAAAGGGAACACAGAATTAGACAGGTATGAAAGCCTCCTTATTAAACTATTACTAGTGATTGATATAGCAAAACTTAACAGAACATAACTATTGTATTCCGTAGATGTGGTCAACCATGCATTAAGAACAGGTCAGGGTACGATGTTTCATGGACTCAATGTGAACTGAACATTCTAGGGTAGGAAGGAATGCTTCAGCTTAGATGTTTGCCAGAGTCATGTGCAGAAGCAAAACTTCCCATCATCTCCCAGAAGCAAAACTTCCCATCACTTTCCAATAGACTAGACAACATATTATTATAATTGCTAGGCTTATGAAAAGCCATACAGCACAAATTTATGGGGAGGCGAGTGACCCTATTTTGCATGTGATTTTGATTTAGCTAGATACTGGCCAACATCCTCATAAATAAATGAGGAAATCCATAGAGAAAAATTTGTCGACTGACATCAAAATGGAAATGTATTTATTTCAGGTGCTCAGACAGCTCAGCACGCTTGCCATAACTTTAATCCAAGAAAGCTACTGTGCTACACACATGCCTGCCTGCCTGTATGTGTGCTCATGAACACAACTGCATTTGTGTCCTTTGGATCCTTCAACGTGTTTGGTCTCTTTGCAATGGACACCTGCTTTCACGGAGAGTACTGAACATTTTCCTTTTGTTGAGAATAGTTTTATATTTATCCCCTCAAATAGAGCTGAAACAATCAAGGCTACAACATGATTTGCAAGGCAATGCAGGCCAACCAAACCGCAAGTCAAAAGGAAAGATTCGAGTCCGAGAGCTTGGATGATGTTTGTGCAATGCCTTGCGACACACATCTCAAGCCAGCCAACTTCTTACCTGGCTTGGGTACTGGGGTTTTTACTGCTGCTGGTGTCTTTTCTTCCTCACTTTCAGATGAGCTGCTGCTGCTGCTTTCAGAGTTCTTTGTCTTCCTTGCAGCGGCTGCCTGTGATGCATTCTGCCCTGCTATAGCAAGAGGCTGCGAAGCAGATCCTGGCTTAACAGGGAGGATTTTATTCTGTCCTGCCTTTGTCACAGCCGGCGTTGGTGGCTTATTTGCAGTTGCCTTTTTCTGTTGCCCTTTTGCCTGGACAGCAGCTACAGCCACCCCTTTGCCTGGGAAGGAGTTCGTCTTCTGTGCAGCAAGTTGCAGCAAGTTGCTGGTTTTGTTTCCTGCTGCGGGGATGTTCACCTAAGAGAAGCAATCTCATTACACTTGTCAAGTTGTACATAGGACACCACCAATGACTGATTCTTCTACACTGCTTTGAGGCTTTTCTACAATCAAGCAATATACTTTCATAAATAAAATACATAGCCTATGCAGTCCATCACAGAGACTCCAAGTTTGCAAACAGCTCCAATAAGACCACATTAACTGGCAGCTCTGCATGTACAATAGAGAGAGGAGAGCTGTGCCCTACCTTTTGGACCATGTGCTTATTGTTATAGGCTTTCTCCTATTCAATATCCTCAAGGCTGATTTCGATCTGAAGGTAGATCAGTGCTTGTCTAGAACTGTCTACTCTAGACAATTGCCTAGACATTCAAAGCTTGTCTAGAATTTACCATGTAAAGAATGCAACTTATTATGGTCACCCTAACAAGGTGCATTTGGATGCATTTCAAACAGGGAATGTTTCCTTTTGCCATAGGGATTCTTGGTAGGTATGTTTTTTCTCCCAAATCTTACAATATCTGCTTGTGAGCCTTCAAAGCAGACACATCTCAGTTATTCCAGGCTCTCATGACTTTTCCTATATCCCTGAATTAAGCATTTTGGGGTTAGGTTTTCTGGAAGGTGAGGAGACAGCTCAAACCTTCCTCTGTTCTCTTTCTAAAAAAAAAAGGGGGGGGGGAGTTTCCAAAGTTTACCTGATGAGAGATTTTGAACATACACAAACAAAGCAAGTGCTATATTTGCAATCATGAAGTCTGATTTTCCACAGCTATCCTATTCTCACACACACCATTTACAAGCACTAGCAGTAACAGTAACAGTAACTGCCTTCTCACCTCCTTGCCAGCAGCTTCTTCCTCTTCAGAAGATGACTCCTCGTCCTCACTGCTGCTCTCCGCTTTAGCTAGGGAACTGTTATTCACAGCCACATTGCCTGCAACAGAGAAGAGATGTCAGCCTATACAAGTCTGAAGGATTTCAGTGTCTCCAAGGGGAGGGAAAACTGAAGTCGCAGGACAATTTCTATCCTGTCAAAGGACACCATGTGTCAAAATTCTAGACAGTATCTCAAAGTTCCATAGCACTCCTCATAGCAAAACCTCTTTGCAAGCAAACTGCATGTGTCAAGGACAGAGATGAGATGGTCCCTCACCTGCATTTGCTCTTTTCAAACAGCATCTAAGGTGCAAATTATACATCGCAAAATAGCCAGGTAGTAAAGTGCTTGGGGACATGGAATTAGACAAGTGCGTCTTACTTTTTATGGGTTTTGCTGCTTCCTCCTCCGAGCTCTCAGAGCTGCTCTTGGGATCAGGAACTCTGATCTTTGCTGGGCTGCCCTGCTTGATTTCCTCCGCCTTTCGTTTCTGGGCTTGTGAGGAAGTTCTGTTGAACAGATTTTGCAAGGATGTTGAATAGGCATTAAACGAGGATAGTTAGCTTAAAAGGGTTCATTCAATAACTTTTTGAGTCTCATGCCTCTGTAGTACAAGAACCACCACTGTCACCCATGAAACATTTACTTTGCTATGGAAATAAAACAAACTGGGTACTTCTTTGACTTTTTTTTTTAAAAAAAGTTTGTAGTTCAGGCAAATTGTCTCCCCAAGTTAACTTTTAAAATTAACTTATTAGAGGCAGTAATAGAACTAATCATACCCAATACCGTGAAATTGGGATGAGGAGCTTAATTAAAACCTAGTAATAGCTTCATCCTATCTGCATGGCTAATTTGAAGCTGGAATTTTCCAAGACTGTCACACTGATCACATACCTGTCAAGAAAAAAAATGTTGAGTCTAAACTTTACCCAAGAGAAAAATAATTAAAGAGAAAAGGGGTCAGCTAATGGATCTCTCACCCACACACAAGAGTGAATGGATCATAGTTTAAAACCCCCCCAAAAGGGGTAAAGGGGGAGAATGAGCCCCACACAGAAGGATTGCCATGGTATTGCTGGTTCCAAGGGCCAATGTACAGGGGAACTGTGGAGGCGGAAGGAACCACGGAGAGAGAATAAACAGGGGGCAAAACTTGACAGTATCACTCAGAAGGAAGTTGGCATTTCCTAGCAGATCCCTGCCTTCTACTGCATTTTATATCATGTAGGTGTCATTTGTCTAACCATTTAGCTAGATGGGACAGAGAGGAAGAGTGTGTGAGATTTACGCAATACTTAGAAAACAACTTTGGGGGAAACCTGGAAGTAAAAATGAAATGAAAGACTGAACCAATCAAAGTTGCGACCCACAATTAGTCAAAATTATGTAGGCTATGTGTACCGTTACTTGAGCATGGTGATTTATAGACAAAACACTAATCTTTTTCCCTCAGGCCGAACAACTTTGCATTATCAATTTAGATATAATAAAGGATACACAGAGCCCAAGAACTCCCAGATTGATGGAGTGAAACAGAAGGAGCTTCAAAGTTTTAATTTGAACAAAAAGAATAGGGACATAATATTCCACTTTTCATGAGCTGGGTGAAAGGGATTTTTTTTAATTTGGGGGGCTTGCTTCAGAAGTGCTTTCTGACCCTTCTACAGTGCAAAAGGGGAGGACACTGGGGTTCTGAAGCCCCCTTCCAAGGAGTTCTTTGAATGCTAAGCCAGCTATGCCATTGCCCTCACATGTGAAGACCCTCTATGCATGTAGTGACAGGTCTATGTAGAGCACAAGGAGGAGTCATGGAGCAATAAAGACCCTTCCTTGCTTGGTAAATCTATAATGGCTCCAGGATTGCTCCAGGAAGAGCCCTTTATTACAAACGCCAAATGCAACTCCATATGTTCCAAGAATGAAACAAGACTATTTTATCTAATCTATCCTTTTATTCAGGGTAGATTATGTTGGTCTGGAGGTTACCCTTCCAAAAGGGAAGTAATTAAAATGCAGAAAATACTAATACTACTATTATTATTAAAATGTATTGCTAATAAATACTAATTTAAAAGTGTGTCTTTCAGGCACAGTATCAGACAAAAACATAACTTGTTTCTTTTTTGTTAAACTTACTTTTTCCACTGAGTGAAGATATCTCCGAGGGGGACTGGGGATGGTAGGAAGGTCTTCTGTACGAGAAAAAGAGAAGTTAATTGTGTCCTTTACCCATATCAAGAGCAGAAACCCCACTTTTTGGCCCCACATTTTTTAAAAACAACAACAACAACAATAACAAGAAAGCAACTATAGAGTTGCTCCAAGTACATTAAAAGGTAAAGGTACCCCTGCCGGTACGGGCCAGTCTTGCCAGACTCTAGGGTTGTGCGCTCATCTCACTCTATAGGCCGGGAGCCAGCGCTGTCCACAGACACTTCCGGGTCACGTGGCCAGCGTGACAAGCTGCATCTGGCGAGCCAGCGCAGCACACGGAACACCGTTTACCTTCCCGCTGGTAAGCGGTCCCTATTTATCTACTTGAACCAGGGGTGCTTTCGAACTGCTAGGTTGGCAGGTGCTGGGACCGAACGACGGGAGCGCACCGCGCCGCGGGGATTCGAACCGCCGACCATGCGATCGGCAAGTCCTAGGCACTGAGGTTTTACCCACAGCGCCACCCGCGTCCCTACAACACAGGCCCAGAATTAAGAACCACAAAATAATGGAAAACAATTTGGCCAAAAGATGTTCCCAAGACACAACTAATTTCTTCTCATTGTAGAATATTTACCAAAAAACCCCACTGGTTTTATATCCCCAAAGAGGCAAAAAGATAAGCCCAACATAATGGAAAATAGTATTTCTGGCCCCAGATTAAAATGTATCTGAAGGTTGTGTGTTTTTTTTAGAAGTCTATATACTTATCAAGTACAGTGGTACCTTGGTTGTTGAACTTAATCCATTCCAGAAGTCCGTTCGACTCCCAGAACCATTCGAAAACCAAGGCGCAGCCTTTGATTGGCTGCAGGAGCTTCCTGCACTCAATCGGACATTCAGCTTCCGAAAAACATTTGCAAACCAGAAAACTCACTTCTGGGTTTGTAGCGTTCGGGTGCCAATTTGTTCAGGAGCCAAGCTGTTCGACTACAAAGGTACCACTGTACTTTCATAAAATCGTCAAGAGAAGTGTTGGCAGCAGCTACACCCAAGTGCCTAATAAATGCCAACTATGACAATTGGAAACATACTATTACCAGCACTGATAAATATATCCTATACCCAACTAGGATGTTGAAGAAACACACACATACAAAACTGCCAGCGGTTGCCAACTCTGACATCAACTAACACAACACTGTAGGTTTCCTGTAATATGCTTTTTGCATTCTTACTCTCCCTCTTGCATGTTACTTAATCCACTGTCAGTACAGCCAATTTTGGCTCCAGACTTTATTTGCCTCTCATAGTTGCAATCCAAATGGAGAAGTCCAAGCAGTGGGGAGAACCACACCCACAAACAAAAGTGCCTGCAACACAGCTGGATAAGCATTTATCATATTTATCAAACAGTGCTATGTGCATTTTAAAGTACACACACCGGCCTCCTCTATACGAGGATAAGTGGGAGGAACTCACATATATTTAAATATCGAGAGATGCTTCTCACACAAAGCCACTTATGGGCATTGGGCTGGGGGGGACACATTCAACGCAGCTCCTCAATGCATGAGAATGGCTTATCTGAACACCCCTAATAGTAACAGTCACTGCTCTACAATGTTATTTCTAGGTGGTAAAAGCCCACATGACTTCTGGATGAGAAACAAGTGGATACCTCTGAAACCATAAAGATTTCATCCAATATTGCTTTCAGTGTAATTTGATGTTTTGGGTCTTCATAATCTCTCAAACCTTCCAGCTTCAAGTCTGGCTACCCCAATCCTATATACACGTAGCATCATTCTCCTCTATGTCACAAAATACCTTCAAGTTGCAACCCTGTCTGCCTAAATTATGTTTCAGTCTGACAGCTTAGTAAAAGTAAAGTCCAGTCGCAAATGACTCTGGGGTTGCGGCACTCATCTCGCTTTACTGGCAAAGGGAGCCGGCGTTTGTCCACAGAGTTTTTCCGGGTCGTGTGGGCAGCATGACTAAGCTGCTTCTGGCACAAGAGAACACTGAAACCAGAGCAACACATGGAAACGCCGTTTACCTTCCTGCCAGAGTGGTACCTATTTATCTATTTGCACTTTTTTTGGCGTGCTTTCGAACTGCTAGGTTGGCAGGAGCTGGGACAGAGCAACAGGAGCTCACCCCATCGTGGGGATTCAAACTGCTGACCTTCCGATTGGCAAGCCCTAGGCTCAGTGTTTTAGACCACAGCGCTACTCATGTCCCTGATAGCTTAGCAGTACCTCTCAAATGGTAATGTTCAAAGCTAATGTGCATTGTGGTAGCTTGCTAGTGCTACCACGAAGCTCTGTATACCTGTCACAGGTGGGAAGAAAAGGTTTCATACTAAACAGAGAGCCCAGACAGCAGAACCACATTGGAGATTCCCCACTTAGGAGGTTACAGCGTTGGGGGAATTCTGTGGTGGTCTAGACATCAGGACTACAGAGCCTCCAAGGAGAAAATGATTCTGCATTAGAGTTCAGGGCTGTTTATTCATTCATTCATTCATTCATTCATACCCTGCCCATCTGGCTGGGTTTCCCCAGCCACTCTGGGCAGCTTCCAACAAAAGATTAAAAATACATTAAAACATCAGTCATTAAAAACTTCCCTAAAGAGGGCTGCCTTCAGATGTCTTCTAAACGTTAGATAGTTGTTTATTTCCTTGACATTTGATGGGAGGGCGTTCCCCAGGACGGGGGCCACTAATGTGAAGGCCCCCTGCCTGGTTCACTGTAGCTTCACGTCTCATAGTGAGGGAACCACCAGAAGGCCCTTGGCACTGGACCTCTGTGTCCGGGCTGAATGATGGGGGTGGAGACACTCCTTCAGGTATACTGGACCGAGGCCGTTTAGGGCTTTAAAGGTCAGCACCAACACTTTGAATTGTGCTCGGAAACGTATGGGAGTCAATGTAGGTCTTTCAAGACTAGTGTTATGTGGTCTCATACTTGCATACATACACCCTGCTAGATGCCCATAGTAAAAATATTCAGATTGTTCAAGTGTGTTGCTATTTTAAGCTATAAATTATTTTAATATTGGGTGGTGAAGACCATCTGCACCTGCAGACACATCCTCAAGACCAAATGCAAATAATTAAGAGTCAGTGGTTTGTGGGTTGTGACCTCAACCATCCCAACTGTAAACAAAATTTAGGATAGGTCACAAGTGGCTTGCTGCAGTACAAGAGAACGTAAATATTAAGTTTTTTAAAACCCTCATTTCCTGAGGCTATACTCAAAACAACACACTAACCCCTTGCTTCCTCTATAGGTTATATTTTTAATCTATTCAATATTTAAGCAGTTGCACACACCCATTAAGTAGGTAATGTAAAACTCACATACTTTTATCATGAGCTTGCTTTGGGTGTATAAACCTCAAACCAAAACTCGAATTGGAACCATTGAATTTAACAGGCTTAGGGCAAATTCACACATGCATGTGTGTTTCTGAATAAACCTGCATCCATGAAACAGCTTCAGAGATTGGACATGAGTGTTACTAAATCCCTTGCTTTCAATAAATCTATTCCAACGATGACTAACATTGTATAACAGCTGGAGCTTTCAGTTTCATTTCCCTTCAGGCTCCTCGCACACAGTATTTTCTTCTGTACCTAGCAGCCACACATTCAACAGCAAGTCACTAAATAATATGCATGTGTGTGTGACTCTGTTGACACTGATACCAGGACAATGCTAGCTGAAGCGGACTACATAATCAGCTAGGTTCAAGGGTACTAGCATAAAACGGAACATACAAGAACATGTTACTCTTGATAATCTGTAATAACTGTAATAACTGACTCTCAACAGTCAAAATGTGGACTGGAATTCACAATTCACTCCTAGGACTGCTCAGAAAAGTTAGAAAAATTAATGAATTACCATTCCCAAATACTCGACTGTGAGAGGTAATCTGGATTTATAGGCAATACATTGGTACGTTGGGTTAAAGACGCTTCAGGTTACAGACTGCGCTAACCCAGAAATAGTACCTCGGGTTAAGAACTTTGCTTCAGGATGAGAACAGAAATCGTGCGGCGGCAGGAGGCCCCTGTAGCTAAAGTGGTACCTCAGGTTAAGAACAGTTTCAGGTTAAGAACGGACCTCTGGAACGAATTAAGTTCTTAACCTGAGGTACCATTGTATCCCTGCCTGAGGTGTTCAGGGCAGCCTCTGTTAGTGGTCCCCACCCAGGCCCAGTTCTGAAGAACTTCCCAGCTCAGATCAGGGAGGTCCACCTTCCACTTCCACCACCTAGTGAAAACCTTTAATTTCAAATTGGGACTTTTAAGCTTTCTGGTAAGCATCCACTGGTCTCGTCTTCACTGCATCTTTTTAACTGCACCGTACACCGCTAGAGGATACAAGCCACTGAAATAAAATCTCAGAAACCCTTTCAATAGGAGCCCTGGGTGTTCTGAAGAGCTGCCTAGAAATACACGCCTAATAAACTGAACAAACCCTTGCTAAGGCCTTGTGAGGCAAGGAAAGGCTACTGCTATGAAAATGGGCTGCTGGACGCCACAGAACAAGCTTCCCAATACGAATTCTTCCCTACTGCAGGATTACCGGGGGGCGGAGTGAGGGCAGCTGCCTTGTTAGACCAGAAAGAAAAGACTTTATAGGGTTGCAGTTTCATAGAGTTATTGGGAAGGCTTGCTAGTGAGGCGGGGGGAGAGCAAGGTTCGTCAGCCCCCCCTCCGCCCACGTGGGAGCCCGTGCAGTTACCTGCCCACTCTGTGCCAGCAGCTCCCTTGCTGCTCTCTCATAGCCAATCTGGACCAAGTGCTGGTGCATCAGAGCCAGCAGCTCTTTCTGCTCGCTGCCTCCTGCTGCTGCCATGCTATAGCAGCTCCAAGGATTCCGGTCCTTAGCCCGCGTACACTGCCATCAGCGGAGGCACGGGGTTCACAGCGAGTAGCTGATAAGCCACATGCTCCCTGCCACTTGCTCCTCTAACCCTTTGACCAGGCAGCGGCGCGTATACGTCACTTCCCGTTCCGCAGCCCCGGGGGCTCCTGGGAAGTGTAGTCTCTTATCGCCGAGCATCTCCCAGGCGCCCTTGCTTGTAATTCGCTCGCTTTGTGCCTTCTATGCTGCTGCGTCGCGCTTTAGATGTAGGGCTTCAACGAGCGGCTTCCTGCCTAAAGCGCGACGCAGTATTTTTAAGGGCACAGCCGAAAGGACAAGCACGGCTCAAGTTTTAGGAGGCTGCATTTAAAAAGACAAAACAAAACAGCGGTTTTTGTTTTCTTTGCTCTGGATTTCTGCAACTTGCAAGGCATATACAGTATAAAAAAAAGCAAAGCAGCTCATCGCTCGGTTTCTTGCGACCTGCAGGGTAGCTCAAGATTTTCTAAGTTCCTCTGTTTGGAAAGACTGCTCGCCCAAGTGTAGATTGCATTCCACATTTAGCTTTTTTGTAAATATTGCTCTATGCAAATAGCACTTCCGTTTACTTAAACACCTGATTGTATCTCAAAATTCTGGACACCTACCAGACCATCTGTTTAAATTAGGTTGTTTTTACAGGCAGGTGGTTTTAGAGTTGTTTTCTTACTGAATAGGTGTTCTGCTCTGGGTAGCTGCTGCCATTTAGTGTCTGTGCTGCTGCATTTAAATTTATATGTAGTTATACATAGGGACAAAGCAGTTAGATGAGGTGAGTGGTTGCCACAAGCCTCAAAGTTGGTACTTTATAGGAGAAAGTTGGCTCTGCGCACTCTCGGTAAAGAAATGCCTCTATTTTTAGACAAGTTAATAACATCCAGCACAGGCTTTTGCAACTCTGAAATACAGAGCCCTTATTTGTGTACAGTGAGGGCTGCAGACTTGTACCCACTTACCTAGGAATAACCCTTTTACCTAGGAGTAAACTCAGTGGGGCTTGCTATGAATAAGTATGGGCTGCAATCCAATATCCACTTGCCTGGGACTAAGCCCCGTTGTAAACATCTGAGTAGATATGCATGGGATTATTAAAAGAAAATTGGCCCTACTTCAGGAGGTTCTATAGATTTTAGTTATTTGCTGCATGTTTAGTCCACTTTTCAAACAATTATTGCCTCCTGAAGTAGTTCGCATCAATATATAAAGTTTAAAAGGGAGAGAGACAGGACCTCCCACCAGGCTTACAAACTAAAAGGCATAACACACACTGAATGAAGGATGGAGGCAAAACACGGAGGATGGAGATTAGTTCTCCAAGGCAAAATGGTGAGCTACAAGAGTTTAAGCCAGGCCAGTCTTCACTTGCTGGTGTTCTTCCTTGAATAGCAGTTGGTGGGTCTTGTTCCTTTACCCCACAAATGGGGTCAGAGTATCCTTCCTCTTGCTTCTGATTAGTCCCTGGACAACTGGCAACTTGGAGCTGAGTGCGTATTCTTTCTAGTGGGGCAGGGAGACTGAGCTCTCTGCAGTAGCTCCATGTCAAGGCCTATGGGTGGGACTGGGTTGGTCTCTCTTTTGCCTTGGCATTATTACTGGGAGATAAGAGGAGCAGCTTTCTAATGGCCCAAGTATAGTGGTACCTCGTGTTAAGTACTTAATTCGTTCCGGAAATCCGTTCTTAACCTGAAACTGTTCTTAAGCTGAAGCACCACTTTAGCTAATGGGGACTCCTGCTGCCGCCGTGCCGCCAGAGCACGATTTCTGTTCTCATCCTGAAGCAAAGTTCTTAACCTGAGTTAATATTTCTGGGTTAGCGGAGTCTGTAACCTGAAGCGTATGTAACCCAAGGTACCACTGTATGTCATAGTTGGCTCACTACCAGGCCTGTGGTTTTGTATCTATAAAACAGGATTTTGTAGAGGGAGGAACTGCAGGAGTGATAAAACCAGGTGGGCTGGGTATAAATAATAAAATTAGTATTATTAAGGAAGTAGTAAGAGCAGTGTAGTTGCTCTTGCTTTGACAATAAAAATGGAAACTTCATTCACTTATTGTTTACTCATTTTTTCTGTTTGCATCCAGCCTCATTTTTAATTGTCCCATAGGGCTCTGCTCAAGAATTAGTGGGGGATGATAAAGGCAAGAATGGAGAGATAACCAGCTTCTTGTTCCCTTTCTGCATAGCTGTCAACGTTTCCCTTTTTTTAAGGGAAATTCCCTTATTCCGAATTTCCCTTAATTCTCACACACCGTCTGAGAATCCAGGATATAGATGGTGGTGTTTCTGTGCTTGGTTACTGAATTAGAGTACAGAGTCTTGTTATGTTTCAAATATGCCAGTGTAATGCTTGCAAATTATCACTTGATGGCACTGTAGTGCTGTTTTCACAGCTAAAACATGAAACATAAAAAGGAAGGCCACCATTGCGGGGGGGGGGGGGGGGGATAGCCCATCCTTCATTTAGACTTTATAGTAGAAGCCTCATTAGAAGGTGCCCCTAAAGTGGACAGCAAGTCTCAACCAAGAATATGCTGTATGGCAGGGATTCCAAATCAGGGTGCTTTGCTGGAAAAAATCCATTTATGAATTACCCCATGTAGTAACATCTGTAGCACTGGGATCAGATTTTGATCCTCTCCCTTCTAAGTTTCCTCAGCTGTTTTTCTGCCCTGAAGGAATAGAGTGGAATATATAGTGGAAAAGTCTGCTTTTTGAAAAAGGGAAACAGAGACACCCCTTTAAGGATGTTAATGGCTGAGGCAGACATATGATTGCTACTGCTTGAGTTGAGAGGGTGGCCGCTGGTCTGGTCCCTGGCACTCTCTCCTGTCCAAGAGTTCTGACCAAAAAACAAAATGGAGATTGATAAATCTGACAATGCTGCACCCCAGAACTGTGCCCTTGTTTTGCACAGAGCAGCAGTTACATGCTAAAGAACAGGGTGCAGAAAGAGATCAGTCCCACAAAGGGACATTTCAGGAAATAATTGGTCAAAAAATGTGGTGGAAGACATTTGCAAACAAAAATATTATGGTTGTTGTTCCATTAATCTTGCTGTGTCACCCATCTCTGTTCAAATAACTTGGATCAGGATTAGGCAACCCATGGATGTCTCTCCATAGCCTGAACCCCCCCCCCCCCCAAATTCTGCCAATAAGCCTTGGTGGACTAGAAACATCCCACAGTCCTTGTGTTGCTTTAAACCCCTGAGTTACACTGCTCTTCTCCTCCTCACAGTATTTTTCTCCTTTCTCCCTCATTCCCAACAACCTTCCTTTGTCCTATCCTCAGAAAGAATATTGCAATTCTATCTAGCAGTCCAAGCCATGTATGTGGGAGCTTGAAGTATTATAAATATCCCAAATGGCCTCTCCATTGTGGGAGTTTTAGTAGCTCTAACCCAAATTCAGAAAAGGTAATAGGTAAAGGTAAAGGTACCCCTGCCCGTACGGGCCAGTCTTGCCAGACTCTGGGGTTGTGCGCCCATCTCACTCAAGAGGGCCAGCGCTGTCTGGAGACACTTCCGGGTCATGTGGCCAGCGTGACATCACTGCTCTGGCAAGCCAGAGCCGCACACGGAAACGCCGTTTACCTTCCCGCTAGTAAGCGGTCCCTATTTATCTACTTGCACCCGAAGGTGCTTTCGAACTGCTGGGTTGGCAGGCGCTGGGACCGAACAACGGGAGCGCACCCCGCGGCGGGGATTCGAACCGCCGACCTTTCGATCGGCAAGCCCTAGGCGCTGAGGCTTTTACCCACAGCGCCACCCGCGTCCCTAGAAAAGGTAATAGGATACTCTAAGTGTACTGAAGAGGCCATTCTGATGTGTACTGAAATGACTATCTGCTTGGCTTACTTAAAAGCACAGTCCATCCGTATAGAACCAAACTATTGAGAGGGAAGGGACAGGGTGGAGGGAGAGGGGATCATACCTTAGGGCTAACCCAAGACACAAAAGGCCAAGATGGTCTCCCTGGCACCATTTCCAGGTACAGAAGTATCAGTGGCAGAATGACATCCTCTATCACACCTGAGGGTAGCAGGTTAACATAAGTTATGCAGGGCAGGCCTCCAGCACCTCACTGCTGCCTCTCATCTTCCAGCATCAACCGCCTGGGGTCTATTTGTCCACCAAAATCACTACAATCTACCGTAACCCAATGTTTGCTATGTTTGCTTTAGCAAATGGCTTTCAGCCACCTCTGTTGTTAGATGCATGGGTCCAAGACTGTTAATTCCAATAAGACTCAGTATGGAGAGCAAAAAAGTAAAAGATAGATAGATCCATCAAAGACAAACAGTACACTTACCCAGATTGTTGCAAAATGTTGTCAGTCTTCATGAAGGCAGCTATAAAATTAGAACTTTGCTTCCTACTGAGACTCGTGATGAATTCATTGCAATTGCAGCCTGATGTGCTTCAAGGTCATATAAGTCCAAAAAGGCTCATAGGCTTCATTCATGAATAGTCACCAGCAAACTATGGGGGGGGGGGGCGGAAGAGAAGCATTACAGCAACAGAACCCACTTAAATGGATGAATCCGCAGTTTTTTCTCGTCCCATAGTTACCGGCACAGAAGGCATTTTGAGTGCTTTTGTAAACATGGCAAATGATAAATAGAGCTATTCAGCTAAGCAAACATTTGCATCATTATAAATAGGAAAAAGCTGCCGTGACCAAACTCTGGCACGGAAGGAACAACGCCAGGTAATTATTAAAAGGTGAGGTTTTCGATTCATGTTGTTTCAACTGGAGGTGGAACTATTTTGCCCTCTCTGTATTTTTAGGAAGGTGGAATGTCCCTGCTGTATCTCAAGAAGTCAGTTCCTTAGGTATGCAATTTCAGTGCCAGGAGTGACCAGTGACTCATGAAGGGAATTGCAGGAAGCTGTTTTACAACCAGAAGGAAAGGAGGTCAAGCAGGTAGAGCTTTATACACTCATAATCAGGACTGTGGTCTTGTGCCTCTCGTCTCCCTGGGTTACATATTTTACTCGGTACTTTTAAAACCACTTATGTGGCTCTTCATTCAATTTTAAATTATTCAAGTGTGCCAAGTTTTGAAACTGGACATGTCAGTGGACTGGAAGCTTCTGTGATCCCCTGTCAGAAACATATGGAAGTGTGCACCTCATAATGATGACTTCAAAAGGGTGCTTAGGCCTTGAGAGTTGATGCGGGTCTGGTGTTCATGTTGCATACATAAGAACCAGGACCATTTAATGCCCAGCTAACCTTGGCAGCCTTTGCTGTCTTATCAGAGTATCTGGAACTTTCAAGTTGTTTCAATGAGCTAAGGACCACTGAAAAACCATATTTGTTATTGGTACAGCATTTTGTTGTTTAACATGTTTTCCAGTCTTCATTTCATTTACCCTCAGAAACGCTGTGAGGCAAGTTACTATAATGAATGTTTTATTTTATTTTTATTTCATTTACTTACATCTTACCTTTCTTCCAGGGCTTTTTTTCAGCTGGAACTCAGTTCTGGCACCTCTCAAGTGGGCATCATTGCCATTATAAGAGAATGAGGGAGGTGTTCATGGTGAATTTCAGCACCTCTTTTTCTAGAAAAATAGCACTGCTTTCTTCCATTATGAAGCTCAAGGGGGTGTACTTGGGAGTTTCCAGAAAGTCTCCCATCTAAGCACTGCTCAGACCCAAGCTTCAGTAAGGCGGGTACATCATGTGCCTTTAGACCCTGCCCTGGCATTCAAGGATCTGAGACTATTACTGGCAGTAATATACCAGTTTTGTCGAAGACCATCCACTGAAGCAGGATTCCTCAAACATTTGTGCTGAGAGCCAAAAGGCAAGCTTCCCTTTCCATTTAGCCCTTCCAGCTACCTCTCAAGGCCAAGGCTTAAATGAGGAATCCCCCCCCCAAGTCATCCCTGTTTTCTATTACTATGACTTGCAAAGAGCCTGCTTGCACCCACATCCACCCACTTTCATCACTTTGTCTATGCCCATGCTCATCTAATACTGGAAGTTGGAACAGCTTCCAGGCATTCATGACAGAGTCCCTGATTTCCACACTAACAATCAGAGGAAGAGAAGAACAGGCTGTTGAGGCAGTGCCAGCCTTAGGTAGGGATGTCAAAATAGCAGCTGAGTATACGCAGAGGAATGCAAAATAACACAAACAGAAGAAAGAAACTTTGTGAAGTATTCACTGATAGGGGAATGCTGAGGAAACCCCAGGCATGACAGCAAATTCCACATAAAAAGAGGCTGAAAAGGGCCAGGCCAAACTACTGGATGATATATACATGTGGTCCTTTGACTGGTGTGGTAAGAATTCACCTCTACACCACCTTGTTCATTACCCAAGTGAGGAATAACCATTTTTTGAATAAGCCACAGAACAAAGGAAACTGTTTTCAAGTCCAGCATCCGGATTTAGGGACCCAGCGTTTATTATAGCTCTTGGAATAGGACTGAGCTCACTAGACTCAACATGCCAGTTGAGAAGGTCTGTCTCAAGGCACTTCAGAACAAAAGCTTATATAGTAGTTCAAACACAGCAAACAAAGAGTCCTAAAACATCTTCACATACGTCAGGAAAGGTTACAGGTCACGAGAAGTAAAGCACACATGGCTTCATATTGGTATCTTCACCCCTGCATCACCTTGGAGTGGCCCCAATGTGCCCAGGCCATTTGACCATTTTAGGTCTCGAACGTCTGGCGTTACTCTGGCAACCTAGGCTTCAGTGAGGGAAGAGCATCAGAAAAGCTTCTTCCTGGGTCTTTTATAGATTAAGGAGAGATGGAATGCAGCGTAGGAGAGAGACTCACAAATGCAGAACACACAAAAATCAAGCCTAATACATTCTAAAAGGCAATTAAAGTAAAACATTATTAAAATAATAAAAATGTACACCTGGGGTCTCTAATTCTTATGTCACTGGCTTCTGATATCTTCAGAAATATAGGGTTGCCATACACCTGGGAATTCCCAGACATGTCCTCTTTTGGGAGTTCTACATGCCCACCCAGGGGGAATTTTACATTTAAAAGCGAACGACCTGGATTTTGGGATTTTTTAGGTGACCTGGGTGCAGGCTTTGGCGTGGGTGGTTCAGGCTCTGTGGTGACAGAGGGGCTATCGGGCAATTGCCCTAGAAAAGCTCAACAACTTTCTTTTTGTGTCCGGATTTTTACCTCATGAAATATGGCAACCCTAATAAATCAGCTATTCTCCATCTCTGGATTCAGTCGTTGTCCACTGCATAAAACTAAGCCTTGTTCCATTGCACAAGAGGAAATGGCCACATAAAACGAAAGAAGGACAGACAAAGAGAAAGGAGCAGAGCACCTGGTTAGCTCAGTCTTACAGCACCTACCTGGCACTCAGAAGCCCCAAAGTTCAATACACAGCATCTCCAGGTATGTCTGGGAGAGACCTCTATCTGAAACCCTGAAGAGTCACTGCCAGTCAGTGTAGGCAATATGCTGAACTAGATGGAGCAGTAGTCTGACTTGGTACAAAGCAACTTCCCATTGCCCTAAAAGAATAGCAGAAGAAAGGAGCAATGATGAAGATCCACCTTGAAACTGAATGGGATTTTGCAAAAAGAGAAAAGGCTTTGTAGTCTTAAGGTGAAAGTGGGTGGTCAAGAATGGAAAACATGGACAGTGTATGGAACAGCCAGCAGCAAAGCAGGGTATTTTTTAAAAAAAGAAACTGAAGAGGAAAGAGAGAAGAAAGACAATACAGGGAGTGTAAAACAGAAAGGAAAAGGAAAGATCCAGGTTTTAGCTGCATGTTTTTAATGTATTTTAACTCAATTTGCCAGTGTTTCCCTAGCAGATGTTCCCCAGATGGGTGTGCTTGAGGGAAAACGGAATGCGCTGTTGTTTCTGTGGGGATTTAAGTCTTTCTGTTATTTGCTTTAATATAGCTGCAGAGACTATATATTTAAATAACATACCTAGGTATGTGTTGCTAAGGGTGGACTTCTGTGAACAGCTGGTGACTGTTTGATCAGGAAGTAAGAGCACTGTCTTTTTTAGGTCAAGCAAGAAGGGTGGTTTTAATTCTGAAAAGGCACTATTTTCTACTGTGATATTGCAGGGGAATTGTCCCCCACTCTTTCGTCTGCGAATGTGCAACAGATGGGAGGAAATGCCATTTTAAAATGTCACAGCACCACAGTGATACTGAAAAAATACACATAATCTTTTCTCCATTGAGTACACAGAGGATCACATTTTCATGTTCGCATTGCCTGCATGTGTTCATTTTTGCATAGGAAAATCTGCAGTCAATAACATGATTCAAAATGCAATTAATCTGCAGTTCCCTGGGGGGGGGGGGTCCATGGAACTGGCCAGAAATAAATAGTATGAGGACCACGTAACTTCAGCTGGATATTTGCAAGCTCTTTCCAGCCTCATTCTTACTCCCCACGATTATTCAGAATTCCCGCCGATTTCAACTGACTGTAATCCCAAGCAAGCTTGCAGAAGATTGCTGCCGAGCATTGGGCTTGCTCCAGCAGGAAATAAAAAACACAATAATGGGAGAGTTGGGGATAAGAATAAAGCAGCAGTGATGCTTCTCTCAAAGGCCAAGCAAGCTGCTACTAGAGGGTTGGTGGTGTTTAGGAGGGTCGGTGCAGCAAACAGCTATGACGAAGTTGTACTTAATTTTGCATACTGTAATCCTATTATGTAATAGCCTTTATTGCTGCTTAGGTTTTTGATCTCACAAGATTCGTTTGTGTATAACGTGCTGATTTCTTCTTGCTATTTATAAACTGAAGTGCATCCAGTGGTCTTCTGCTGAAATAAAGCTTTCCAAACAGATCATAGCTTCTCAGGCCTTGTTTGGTCACTACCCTCATGGTGCTTTCAAAGGTGACTTCCTTTGTTGTTGTGCTCTTTCACCTGTTTTGTAGCCATAGGTTTGTGCTAGCAGTGGAGATGGAGCAACCTGCGAGGGGGCATAGGATTCCAGCTACACTGACCATTGCTTCTCCTCCACAATACCCCAACCCCACCTTTGCCCCCTCTGCTGGCCTTGGCCTGCTTCCTTTGGTCCAAGTTTCATTAGACCCAAGGCTTTTGCAATGTTGGTGCAACTTCATTATGTTGGTATATCTTTGGGTTACACACATGAGGATTTGGTTTCGATCCTAACCCATCCCAGCTGGCATAACTGGAGGATAGGCTCACTCTGTAAAAAGAGGCACAGGCAATTTTTTATGGTCTCATGTCGAGTCAGGACCATGCTCTCATCAAACTACTGGCATAAAAAGACAAGGCCTTTTTAAAAAAAACATCTGGTTCTTAATGATTCTGTATATGAACATGCACATATGTGGATTGTATATATTAAATTCCACTGTTATATTTGTGTGGTTTCCTCATTAGGTAAAAGAATTTGACTTTGACAAGCCATCAGATTTCAATCAAACAACTCCTGAAGGCATGTTTTTAGTACCATTCAAAATCTTTGCCAAATTCTACATCTCAGCATCAGCTCTGGGGCTCTGCTGATGTGCCCTCTCAGTCTTTGTGTCTGCGAATTTCATTTGAGACTGCTCTCGTATGCCAAATTCAAAGCAGCTTTTGTGTCTTGCGCACTTTTGAGTTAAAGATGTGCCTGACATTGTCAGCTTGCTTCATTAAAATAATGAAATGTTTAAATTACTCAATGGGCTCACAATTATGACCAGTCTGTTGCTGCATTAGAAGCTACATCACAGATACTTCATATCCCGTTAGTTACTACAACCATAGTTGATCCAATATTGTTACCTGGGATCAAAATCTACCTCCATTCTATAAAATACACTTTTAATTTAATGTCTGGAAGAAAGGTTTTGGAAAACTGGAAAAAAAACCTTAAAACCCTAATGTTATAACAGTAAAAAATACTGCTACAACTACTGTATTTCCAACCATGCTTAAAATGTATCCCCATACTTTAGGATATGCAATGGCTTGTCACCCCCATGCCAGTTATTTCAGGCTGACACTCCAACTTTAGCTGCAACTAGCAATTTAATTTTACATTATTTTAAAAAGAAATATAGGCTGCTTCTCTGCTGTGACTACAGGCTTATTATTATTAATTGCCCTTAAAAAAAATCAGGTTTTACCAAAGCTTTACCTTGGGGCTAGGTTTGTAAGTATTTCCTCATTAAAAGACTTGGCAGCCATGCTCAATCCTTCAGGCCAACATCAATAGTTACAACAGCACTTGTGTGTTTATACAGATTTCTGCCGTTCCACGGTTATGAAGTTTAAAAGTTTGACATAAGGGAACTGTGTTTATGTTTGAGAAGTGCATTTTTGTAGTGCTTACTTTGTGGAGTTGAATTATGTCAAACACCATCTGACAGTAAGGGGCGGAGGGAAAGAGAGAAAACAGGTATTGCATTGCTGACTGGGGGAAATCAGAGTTTAGTGCAAGTTTGTGTAACCATAGTGTATGTGTAAAAAACTGAAGAGGATGCCAGAAATGGACTTTTGAGGTGCTGTGACCGCTCTTGGAAACACTATTGCTATTGACCTCATCACAGCCAAGATGTAGAGGGGTCTTCCTTCTCAGGGCCAAAATGCATGTTAAACACACAATGTGTATAACTGCAGGTTAACAGCTGTTACATTTGTTCAGAAAGCCACTTCCGCATGATGTGGATTGATAGCAAAAAAGGAGGACGAAAGACATAGGCGCAGCTGGGGAGGGGGGCTAACTGACCAATTGCATTGCTGATAGCTCAGTTCTCACACACAGAGTTCTTACACACAGAGCCAGTGTGGTGTAGTGGTTAAGAGCGGTAGACTTGTAATCTGGGGAACTGGGTTCGCGTCTCCGCTCCTCCACATGCAGCTGCTGGGTGACCTTGGGCTAGTCACACTTCTTGAAGTCTCTCAGCCCCACTCACCTCACAGAGTGTTTGTTGTGAGCAAGGAAGGGAAAGGAGAATGTTAGCCGCTTTGAGACTCCTTAGGGTAGTGATAAAGTGGGATATCAGATCCAAACTCCTCCTCCTCCTCCTCCTCCTCCTCCTCCTCCTCTTCCCCACCCAGCCAAAAAATCTTGGCTAGGCCCATAGGCTGCTACATGTCCAGACATTACTGGGAAGATGGGAGGTGGGAAGATTTCCACAAAGCGGTGCTTTGTCCTGGATCTTAGGCAAGTCACTTGAAAAATCACACATATATATAAGTTCATCAGCTGTGGGGGTTGTCTAAATAAAGCTCAACAACCTATGAGGTATCCTGGTTTTTACTTTTTGAAATATGGCAACCCTATCTTAACCCCCCCCCCCCGATTCCTAAACCCCCCCGATTCCTAACCCCCCCCCAATTCCTAACTCCAAACAGCTCCCCTCCCCAACAGTTTGTTGGATTTCAAATACACATTAGTCCCAATAATAATAATAATTTATTGTTTATACTCCACCCATCTGGCTGGGTTTCCCCAGCCACTCTGGGTGGCTTCCAACAAAACATTAAAATACAAGAATTCATCAGATATTAAAAGCTTCCCTAAACAGGGCTGCCTTCAGATGTCTTCTAAAAGTCAGATAGTTGTTACTGTAATTTCTTTGACATCTGATGGGAGGGCATTCCACAGGGTGGATGCCACTACCGAGAAGGCCCTCTGCCTGGTTCCCTGTAACTTTGCTTCTCGCAGTGAGGGAATCGCCAGAGGTCCCTCAGAGCTGGACCTCAGTGTCCGGGCAGAACGATGGGGATGGAGACGCTCCTTCAGGTATACAGGACCGAGGCTGTTTAGGGCTTTAAAGGTCATCACCAACACTTTGGTGCTTTTATCATGTGGCCTGAATGCATAGATATTGGGAGTGCATGTACATATTCCTGCTCACTCCACCCCAAACCAGGAAGGTCTGAAAGGGGCTTCTAAGAGTGGTTGAACTGGCTCCATTATAATATCAGAGTTGACGATCATGAGGAGGCTTCTAAGCACTTTCAACCAATTGTGCTTAGAAGCCAACTTTTAAGCCAATATTTTAAAATCTTGATTTTCCCCACCCATTTAAATACCATATTTAAACTGCGCTTCAAATAAGTGCCCTTTAATTTCATCATACTGACTGCATTCCCCCCTTCCTTAGTGATCAGTTTACCTTTGGGCTGCTTTAAAATACAGTGCCAGAGCACATTGTTTCTCATTTAGGAGAAGAATAGATTCACTGGCTTAATTTTAAGTCAGCCCCCCCCCCCTTCAAAACATCACAGCTTGCAATGAAAGATTTTGCAGTTTGCTCAAAATAACTTGGCTGCTCTCTTGATCAGATGACCACAAGTGAGCCAGCTGTTGCTCGGACCCTTGGCTACTCAAGTATATCAACCTGCTGTGAAACCTATTCAACTCTGTCCAAGTTGAACATCACATGTGACAGTGGTGTCAAACTACTGGCAATGACAGGACCAAATATATTGTAGAATACAGTCGTAAGGTAAACGGAGACCCCAAATAAAAACACTACAGTATTTGTCTCAACCACCTTCTATAGAGCTTTACTTCAGCCATTATTAGCCCAAATAATTAGCATTAAAATATCTACAAGCTTTCTCTTCCAAATGCAATGTTGAATGCATTTTGCCTATCGTGCCTTGTTTACAACATATCTGGACTACCATAATATAATAACTTGGTAGTTTGGTGGGTAGGCATTTTCTGAAAATCCAAACCATGCTATGTTTTTCACTAAAGAAGACATATTGCCTATGTTGCAGATCAGTCAAAAGGCAATGCTGTTCACACAGTGTTGCGGGCAGTTGGAAAAAGGCTTCCCAGTATTCACCCATGTTAGGGCAAAACCAGAAGTAGGGGCTGTGCATCCTATTGTGCCGCCTGTTACATGAATGTATCTGTTTCACTCTTTGGCTCACACATCCTCCCTTTCCTTTCCTGGCGCACTTCATGCTAAACTGGAAGCGGATGCTTCCACTCTCCTCCTCATGGCTGGGAGCAGAGTGGGGAGGCTGTGAGCCCAAATCTCAGCTGGCTCATTTACGTAACACTAAACTATGGGTTCACATTACATCCTGGCATAAGAGGCAACACAGATATTTCTGGTGATTTAACAACATAGGATAACCCTTTGTTCCTCTTGAAAGAAAAGCAGGATACAAATGTAATGATGAAGAATAACAAGGTTATGTTTTTTGCTTGGCAAGTCAATGTAAAAGGGGGAAGCTCCACTTAAAAAAAATATTTGGAACGGCCCTTGGGGGAACAGGGAGGAGAGAGATTTTACAGAGGAAGAATTAGATTTTCTCTGTCCATGACTTGGCATAGCCTTACGCTCCACATTACTATTAATTCCTTCTCTCCTGGTCTGCTGCTCTTTCATTCTGCTTGCTTCTCTCTACCTCGCTGGCATATTTGGCCAAAACCGTTGATACCTGTCACCACTGAGACTGGGGTACATTTTATTATTTTTTATTTGGAGCAGAAATCTAATTTCCTCCAGCTGTAAGTTATCTTGGCTTTCATGTATCTGGCTTGGCAGAGTAAACCAGAATAGGAAAGCAAGAAATATCTCGCAGAATAAGGATCTGTTTGTAAAGACTGCACTGCTGGGTGGGGTGAGAAAACAAAGTGTGAAATTAAAAAGCACAAGGCAGACAAATAAAAGAGAATCAGTGTAGCAGGCAGGTAGCGATGGTGAGAAAATGTAGTCCATTTTAAAAACAAAATAAAACAAGATATTTTCCCAGCAGCACTGGGAAATGTCATAGGAAAGTGGGGGGAAGTGTTCAAACGCTTCAGCTTTGGATATCAAATGCACATGAATAGGAACATTCAAGTGACATAGGTTTAATGGAAAGTCTAACATATGGAACCTTTTTATGCTGCAGGCAGGGTTGACATGTTTTGTTGCATGCAGAATTCATTTGTATCGTCCATGAACAGAAAATGGGGAGAGGTACATACATTGAATCCCGGTGACGGGGTGAGCTCCCATTGCTCGGTTCCAGCTCCTGCCAACCTAGCAGTCCGAAAGCATGCAGTGCATGTAGATAAATAGGTACCGCTCTGGCGGGAAGGTAAACAGCGTTCCTGTGCACTGCTCTGGTTCACCAGAAGTGGCTTAGTCATGCTGACCACATGACCCGGAAGCTGTCTGCAGACAAATGCCAGCTCCATCAGCTAGGAAAGCGAGATGAGCCCCACAACCCCAGAGTCGTCCACGACTGGACCTAATGGTCAGGGGTCCCTTTACCTTTTTACATACATCTCATACCTGCGGATCTCGAGATGTTTCCAAACCATACCTCCCACCATTCTTTGCCACTGGTGATGCTGACTGGGTACAGATGAGAGCTCTCATTCTGTAACATCTGGTAGGGCACCGCACAGATCAGTTGTGCAGTCTTGTGGCTTTCTTCGTTGCGGCCAGTGCTATTTTTATTGGGGAAAATAGGTGCTGGAACTCACCATGAACGCCTCCTTTGTTCTCTTATAATGGCAACGGCACCCACCTCAGAGGTGCCAGAACTGAGTTCCGGCTGAAAGAAAGCCCGGCTGTAGGCCTGCAGAACTTGTGGCTCATCAAGGCAAATGCAGCAAACCAGCCAAATACAGTAGCCTACAAGCCACTTGCTGAACCTCCTCTTTGCTTCTTATGTGTGGTTGCAAAAATAAGTGGTTGTTAAGCCCTTGGCAAGCCACCATATGTGGGCTGTGCTCAGCTTGGTGGGTCACAAGTCACACAGTCTTTGCTTACTGCGGTTCCTGACACATTTGAGTTGGTGGATTTATCTTCTCTAAAATAATTGTTCAAGGAGTTAATCTGAACTATTCATTTAGGCATCTAATCAGATGGAAAAGCAAGGGATTTCGTATAAACCGCCCACCCATTAGTAATCTGCGCTATTCTGCTACCAGTTCCTCCACATCTACTGAAGTGATGTTCTAGTGGCTACTAGACTAGTTGTCATAGCAATATACTCCCTCCAGTATCAGTATGCCTCTGAATGCTGTTTTCTGGGGATCACAGCAGGGATTTCTGTGTTCATGCCCAACTTGCAGACTTTCCGTAAGCAACTGTGGAAAACAGAATGCTTGTACCCCTGCATGCAAGCAGACAATTAGGGATGCAAATAACAACATTAATAATAATACTGAGGAGTCGAAAGAGGCTTCTGCCTCAATACGTGTGTCCAAGGTGTCATAGGAAGAGCTTGCAATGTAATTTATTCCGTCTGTATTGCATTTTCCTGCCCTTGGGGGAATATGAGGCTATCTCACAAGATTGAGCGAAAGTACAGCGAAAGCCACATAATAAACTAGAAGCAACTAAAGGGCAATTGTGCATAAAAGGCAAAGCAACAGGCCCCCACCAGCAGCTGAAGGCATCCCTCCCACCAGACTGGGATCTGGAACAGATTCAATATTCCACTCTGAACAGGGAGGGGAGGAATATGAGGAGACTATATGCACCCCCCTTCTTCTTCTTCTTCTTCTTCTTCTTCTTCTTCTTCTTCTTCTTCTTCTTCTTCAGCTGCATTCATTTACTGGATTCACAAGAGGCTCAAATCATTTTGATTAGAAACTTTCTAATATATTATTATTTCGATTACTATTATATTGTTACAAACGTCGGGTACCTGCCCCTTTCTCTGCCAAGCAGTGGCAAGAGCCCATGGGGTCCCTGGCACCCACAAAGGGTGTGGTGCCGTGGCTTTAAGAAATATGGTTTATTCACCTATTTACACCTTCGGTCTGCGTGGAGGGAGTCCAGATGTTACAGCGTAGTCCTTTCACGAGGTGCTCGTACCGCAGCAGCACAGGCAACCTTCAGTCTCCCTGTTCAAGATGGATCTCCGTCTTTCTTCCCTTTCTTCTTCCCAACAACCCTTTGTTTAAAAACACACCCTATCACATTGGCAGCCCTTCAAACCCCTGTCTCTGTTCACACTTCAGGGCAAGGTGGAAGGAGCTCTCTGGTATTGTTAGTGACCCTTTACTGTTCCCTTGATAGCCATAGTTCCGGCCAGGTTGGTTTGCATAAGCCAGCACAGGAATTCCCTGTCTGGCACAGCTCTGTAGTTTGTGTTTTAATCGATATCCCAATGAATCAAAATCCTAGCATATATCAAAACTATTGTGTCTTTGATTATATATATTCACTTAAATATATTGTGTATATGTATATTAAATAATATTAACTACCATATTTTTCCATCTATAAGACGCCCCCCATGTATAAGAATGCCCCCTATTTTGGGGACTCTGATTTAAGAAAATGGGGGGAGATGTAGCCGTGTATAAGACTCCCCCCCATTCTTGACATTATTTTTTAGGGGGGGAAACCTAGTCTCATACATGGAAAAATACGGTATATTGTGAATGCTTTATGATGTGGAAATTTAATTCATTGTGTGGTCTGTGGGTACTCTTGCAGCCTACTTGGTCTGAGACACTGGACTGCCCTGTCCTAGATATTCAGACAAATTAGTACAGGACAATATTAAGAATATAAGAAGAGCCTATGGGATCAGGCCAGTAGATTATCTAGTCCAGCATCCTGTTCTCACAGTGACCAAACAGTTGCCTGTGGGATGACCATAAGCAGGATTTCAACGCAGCAGCAGCAGCAGCAGCTCTCTCCCCTCTTGTGATCCCCAGCAACTGGTATTCAGAAGCATACTGTGCTTCCAAAGTGGAGGTAGAACGTAGCTATCAGGGTTAGTAACAAAATTTCTAGCCATTGCAGTAGCTCAATCCCTCATTCCATCTGGGCGCAATTGTTTTCAAGTCATTTTTCTTCTCTTTCCGTATTAGGTTTTGTGCTCTTTTTCCTAGCTGTTTAATTTTATGACATTCTTAAATCTGCTGTTTCTCATGGTAGACTCTAATTGAAAATACATTTAAAATATACTAATTATTGCACATCGCTTTTGTCCTGTCAAGATTCTTGGATGTGGTTCCTAATCTTGCAGATTTGATCAGCCAATCTTTGTAATGCAGGTGAATCTGACATCAAAATGAAATAGCTGAACTGTGCCGATTCCTGGCTCCCCCCTTCCTCTGCTTAATTCCTTTTTTGAAAAAAAAAGAATGCAATAGTTAAAAATAATTACATAACTGTCATTAACAGTACACTGCCATTATCACTTAACAGTAATTGTCA
The DNA here is from genome assembly GCF_964188315.1 of Podarcis muralis. Classification (NCBI taxonomy): domain Eukaryota; kingdom Metazoa; phylum Chordata; class Lepidosauria; order Squamata; family Lacertidae; genus Podarcis; species Podarcis muralis. The sequence continues at coordinate 62,353,260 of NC_135656.1, read as the reverse complement.
TTATCAGTTAATTCACTGAAGAAAATAGAGCACTTCTCCCTATGGTAACAGGAGTGAAATCTATTGTTTAACTTAGCATCTTCTTGCTAATGCTGAGGTTAAGGCAATTTCCTGGTGTAAGGCTGCTGATTTAATGTGTAAGCAAATAACAATGTAAAAGGACCTTTTATGCGTATGCCAGATTTTATGACAAAACTGTTATAAATAGATTAGCAACTGCATTTTGTCTCTGGTTTGTTCAGTACACAACTGCCTGAAATTCTAGATTGTTTATAAATCTCGAGTGTTTATAAGTCTTGAATGTCTCCAAAATTTCTCCATGCAGCAGCAAATAAAGCATTGAAAAAAGTCACGTCTGGACAAACCATGGCAATTTCTTAGCATGACTCTGGTCAAAGAATGAAGGCCTTTGGAGAAGTGCAGCTCCCCTATGAGGAGAGGTCGCAGCACCTGGGACTTCAGTTTAGAGAAAAGACCAAGTAAAAGATGTCATGCAGAACGGAGAAAAATAGAGAAAAGCTTTCCCCCCTCTCTTATTGTTATGTATGCATGCACTTCAGACCTCCTGGAGCTCAGGAGCTTCATCTGCATAACAAAAGACAGAGGATTCTAAAACCCTCCAATGACATTGTTAGTAGCTGGCAAGGGACCAATCCCTGCTGTGATATGGCCAGTGTTGTGATTCGTTAATTGCAGTACTAAGGCGACCTATCACAGGCAACCTGTGTGATTTGTCTGGGCCGGCTTAAGGTAAATATACTGGGCCAAGTGCCCCGGTTTGTCAGTCTTGTTCTTCTTGTTCCTGCTGTTCCAGCAAATACTTTTTAAGCTGAATCTCAGACTTGGGTTCATGCCTGAACCTACCTACACATCACTTATAACACTAGAACTTGTGGACAACCAATGAAGCTGCATGTTGGACGATTCGCAGAAATTTGGGAAGTTTAATAATAATAATAATAATAATAATAATAATAATAATAATAATAATAATTTATTATTTGTACCCCGCCCATCTGGCTGGGTTTCCCCAGCCACTCTGGGCGGCTTCCACAGAGACCAAAAATACACTAAAATGTCACACATTAAAAACTTCCATGAACAGGGCTGCCTTAAGATGTCTTCTGAATGTCAGGTAGTTGTTTATCGCTTTGACATATGATGGGAGGGCGTTCCACATTAAGCCAATTGGCTTCCTTTGAACGTAGGAACTGCTGCTCATATTTTGTTAGCTAAAAAGTGGAAAACCCAAGAATTACCAACAATAGAAGAATGGCAGATGAAGAAGATGGATTTTTCGGAGCTAGCCGACCTGACCGGAAGAGTCCGCGACCAGAAGGAGGAGGAGTATCAGGAAGAATGGAATAATTTTAATGATTATTTAGTTAAATTTGTTAAGTTAAACTAACTGGAAATAGCTTGCAGATACTTAATGGGCTTAGGATTTTATCTATGTTAAGTAATGAATTAATATGTTTAATTCTATAAGGTGAAGATTTAAGGATGTTAATGTTTAAGTTAAATTTCATAAAAATTGGGATTTGGAAAACCGTTAAAAGGATATGCAATGAAATTCAACCAAGGGGATGCGAGGAAGTCACTTAACAAAGTTAACAACTGTAATTTTTAATAAGGCTATGATTTATGTTTGTTTTGTTTGTTTGTCTTGTGTGTTTGTTTATAATATTGTGAAAACCAATAAAAAAAATTTGGGGGGGGAAAAGAAAGTAGGAATTGTTTTGGCTTGGTCGTGCACTGCGTGCCCCTCGATTCACCTCAGTCGCCCCCCTGGCTACAAACATGCACATTCTTAAGAACCTGTACCTAAATTGTACCACATCTGACTGTACATGGTTCATATGATAGAATCACGACCAACCTTACAATTCAGTGATTTCTTTTTCTTCTGACTCACCTCCCCTGTTCACCACCTCTCAGCCTCCTGGCTCTCCTGCAGGACTCCACCCATCCACCTTGGCTCTCACCTGGGGCCCCAAGTCACAGATCAGCCCACCCCACCCCAAATCTCACAACAAATACGAGTTCTTAGAACTTCGTGACATAACTATCATCTATCTAGGATTACTTTTGTGGGCAGGTAAACTAGAATGAGAGATCAAGGTAATGTCTGCAGGTTCCAGGAATCCACTTTATTGTTTTGGGGGCCCATATCTTTAGCACTATGGTGCTAAATTATGGTGCTGAAGGAGACTCTTGAGAGTCCCATGGACTGCAAGAAGATCAAACCTATCCATTCGTAAGGAAATCAGCCCTGAGTGCTCACTGGAAGGACAGAAAATGAAGCTGAGGCTCTAATATTTGGCCACCTCATGAGAAGAGAAGACTTCCTGGAAAAGACCCTGATGTTGGGAAAGATTGAGGGCACAAGGAGAAGGGGACGACAGAGGACAAGATGGTTGGAAAGTGTTCTTGAGTTTAACCAAGCTGCGGGAGGCAGTGGAAGACAGGAGTGCCTGGCGTGCTCTGGTCCATGGGGTCACGAAGAGTCGGACTTGACTAAATGACTAAGCAACAACATCTTTAGCACTATAGGAAACGAAAGTAGGGAGCATAGGTTATAACAGTGTCCAAAGTATTTCCACCCCACCCTTATTTTAGCATCTAATCACAGTGTCTGACTGAAGATAGTTGGCCTTTGTTTTTCTTTGGGACTTATGGAAATAATTTTAAGGTGCATGAGCAACATGAAATGCATTCCACATACCACATGTGAAAGTTGACAACCCCAAGAAAAATTCTGTATTCATTCTGTGAATTCATATTGAATGGTGTGTGTGCGGGCTTGTAGGGGAAAGTTTTGTGCTTGTGTGGGATCCGGGAGTATATTCAGGAATACAAAAACATTGAAAGACAGATTATTTGTCTGCTGGTATCCCTTGTGACCTAAATCTGTGTTTAAAATATGCCTGGTTGTATCCGGAATAATATGCACATCTTTCATCAGGAAGAATTGTAATTGCCTTAGCATCTACTCAACAGAATACTCATTGCTGAGTTAGTACTCTAAGGAAACCTTTCTATTTTCTCTTTAAATATAATATGGAATTAGATCCTACTTCATGCCGAAGCCTTTGATTTTTCTAATAGAAGAGATTCTTTTTCACGTAGTACAAATAAATGTGTTAATGGCAGAACCAACGTTTTCCATATTTGGCAGAACTAGCAGTATTGGCAGGAAGGATAAAAATGCCAGTCTCTGTATGAACTAGGAGCCAATCTGCATGAATCTGCTCTTGATGCTGGAAATGAGGGATGGGGTTGAAGGTCTGCTAAGCATAAGATGACCCACCCAGAAAGAAACAGGCAACTGGCTCAGTCTGGACAACCTTGCAGTAGAAAGAAATGCCTACCTCACAGAGTCGTTGTGAGGTTAAAATGGAGAACCATGAATGCCACTTTGAGATCCTTGAAGAAAACCCCAGTAGGTTGCAGGAGGAACCTATTGAAGATTCCATGCAAAGAAATAGCCCACTTCATGTACTGCAACTTCATATGACTGTGGAAAGTGAGTCTGAAGCCATGTGTATGTATTTTATTTGACACACAAAATTCCCTGTAACCATTTCCTCCTTGCAAATGGGATTTGTAGACATGGATTTTTAGAAAACATTTTTGTGTGTGTAAGTCTGACAGACTTGATGTTGGAGGTTTGCTATATTAGCCCCTTAGCCTGCTCAGTCTTTCTTTCAGTATTGTTTTGGACTACTCTTCACTATAAAAATATATTGATATGGAGGAATCTTTTTTTAAAAAAAGCAAAAAAAAAAAAAAAAAAAGGACAGCATTTTATTATAGCAAAGTACCTCCCAAACTTTAGATAGCTAAGATTAAAAATAGTGGCATTCTATCTATCAGTTTATTAGCAAGGTTGTTAATAGAGAGATTTGTTCACTGATTAAAAAATATACATATTGAAATTCCACTTCTCCAGCAATCAGTTTTTAAAATGTGCGACTGAAAATTGTCTTGATTGCCTAAGCTGTAACCTTGCCTGTCATGTGAGCAGCTGAGCTGTGAAGCCTCTCAATTTGACAGTATTTCATGAAAATGCTGACAGTTGGTCTTTTGCTCTGAATCTGGAATTACAGCAAATTATCCTAGTGTCATAAAAGCTCTGTAAACTTCTAGTTGGGTTTGGCTCCTAAATGCTTTCTAAATTGTTTGCCTCTTCTAAGGAGCGAACTTCTCTGAGTTATAAATGGAAAACATGTCAAACTTTTGCTGGAATTGCATTCTGATTTTAGATTATCATTCCAAAGCAACTCAAGGAACAGGTTTGGGTGCATTTTGTGGAATTTAAGCACATGAAGTTTCTCACTGTGAGAATTCTGAGAGCATTTTTTAATTCATAGAAATAAGAAGTCTGTAAGCAAAAGGGAGATAAGGGAAGTGATATGCAAAAGAAAGGCAATTTTGAAAGGTCAAAGAACATTGCCTCAGACAGACTCATGATCCTGAAATTAGGAATTTGAAAGAGGCCACCAGTTCAGTCCTGATGTTGTGAAATATGGACTGGCATTTCATGTTGTCAGATTTTCCAAGAAAGAAATTAATGTTCCAGAAAACACATGAAGTGCTAATCCAAATTTTTCTGAGCTAAAGAGACATTACTGTCCCCGGTCTGGATCTAGAGCTGATATTAAGCAGATCAGATCTTCTAACGTTTGTAGGCACACACAGGACATTATCTGCTGCTGTTTTATGTGGCTTTGGCCTAACAATAAAGGATTCAGCCATATGGCTATATGGAGACTGTAGACACACCATTTCTTTGCATCTAGTTCCTACATAACGTTTACACAGGGCTCTCTGCCAGATTGTGTAAGACTCTGAAACCTAGGGACTCAGCTAGATGGGTAAAGAAATCTATTGCATACGCAATATAACACTGTGAAACCAGATGGCACTGTGGAGTCCCATCTTTCCCTCCCGGATTTCCCTGTACAGTATGAGTTTGCAACGTGTTTAACTGAATCGCTTCTTTGACATGTCTAGATGCAGCCCTAGTCAGTTTTCACATTTAAGGCACCAGGGGTCTTGAATCAGGAACTCTGGCAGTGAGTAATAATAATAATAACAGAAATAAAAAACAAAAAACCCACAAGCTTTTTGCAGTTAGGAAAATGCACTGGAAATTGACCAGTGAGAATGAATGCTCCATAAACATCAGACATCATATAAGCTGGGAAAGCTCATTCAGTAGCAGAGCATCAGACTCTTAATCTGTGGGTCGTGGGTTTGAGCCCCACGCTGGGCAAAAGATTTCTGCATTGCAGGGGGCTGTACTAGATTGCCCTTGTGGGCCCTTCCACCTCTATATTCTATAATTCCCTGCAAACTTTGCAGAAACAAATCAGGAAGAATGTTCCACAAACAAGCCACTTGGACATGACTTAAGACAGCTCAGTTGTGACTGGAAAACAGGCTGATTCCATAACAGCAGAAGATGTCTTATGAGAGTGCTCCTGATAGTTCTCAGAGCTCGTGTTCCTGAGGGTGAAGACAGGTATAATAGGAAAACAAAACTTACCAGGAAATTTTCAAGCTCTACTATTGGTCTGCTTTCAACTTGACAACTGAAATAGCAAGACATCCATATCAGAAAGTACTGGACCAGTGTTGCCTCTCCCACCACCCTACCCTGCTTCAGATATCCACGATGCGGGTTTGTGTATTTAAAAGAGCATTTGGGACTTGATCCGTACATTTGTTGCTTGATTCAGTATGTGGTTTGTTTGCATTTTAAATTAAAAGTGCAAAACTGTTCCCAGGACTGGGGAAGTTTCTGTTTAACATCCAAGGGCACCAGCAGGTCAGTGGACAACTCCGCAGCTTCTGTCTGCTTAAAGTTTGTGGAACCACTGTTTCTTTCAGAGCTCGATTCTGAAGAGAAACAGGTACTTTTGAACTCCTCCAGAGTGACTCTAAAAATGTTACTTCGTCCTCAGACACCCACTGATGGCATGCATACGTAAAGAACACCAAGTGGTCAAATGAATGAGCAGTAGTGAGCAGAAACTTTAGTATGCAGACAGACTAAAGGAAATAAATTCACTTAATGATTCTGCCTGCATGCGTGTCTTAACCACAAAGCCTGGAAGTGTAGAAATATATTTTAGGATTGGGAATTGCCAACACTACATTCAGCTCAGTCTGCAAAGGTAAATACAAGAGAGGCCTGTAACTCCTGCTGTTACATCTGGAGAAATGCTTACCAAGCTTTCTAAGAGTCCTGTGCGCCTCTTGCCATAGTCGGGTGTTGGAAATGGCATAAGGCCCCGTGTTTCCATCACACACAACCCCCCCCCCCCGGTGCTTCATTTTTTCTCCTTAGACATATGGCAGTGCGGATCATAAAGTTACATCATTCCAAGGACTTTCTTGCCTCTAAGGAAATTCTCCTTCAGTAAGTAAATAAAGCTAGCAATAAATTTGAATTAAAACTCTTTTGTGGATAACGTTTAAAAAAAATCTGCACAGCCAAACACCTGGAAGGGCGGGGGCAGGTGGTGGAGGGGAGGGAGAGAAAGCCGTACTGCTTTCCTGCACAACTTTAAATGTTGACAGAAATGAATTGCGCTGTCAATGGTGCTAGTTCAGTATCAGATCAGTAAAGGTAAAGGTAAAGGTACCCCTGCCCGTACGGGCCAGTCTTGACAGACTCTAGGGTTGTGTGCCAATCTCACTCAAGAGGCCGGGGGCCAGCGCTGTCTGGAGACACTTCTGGGTCACGTGGCCAGCGTGACAAAGCTGCATCTGGCGAGCCAGCGCAGCACACGGAAACGCCGTTTACCTTCCCACCAGTAAGCGGTCCCTATTTATCTACTTGCACCCGGGGGTGCTTTCGAACTGCTAGGTTGGCAGGCGCTGGGACCGAACAACGGGAGCACACCCCGCCGCGGGGATTCGAACCGCCAACCTTTTGATCGGCAAGCCCTAGGCACTGAGGCTTTTACCCACAGCACCACCCGCGTCCCAATCAGATCAGTAGGACTTCATAATTCTGTTAAGGGAATGAAAATCAGGCCGTGATGGGCGGCTTAGTTTACTGAAGCATTTTGTGTACTGAACTTCATTCTCATAGATAGATAGATAGATAGATAGATAGATAGATAGATAGATAGATATGGATACATATATCTCCTCATAGTTGTTATTTCAGGAATGAGACATGTTCCTCTTCCTTTCAGGTCACAAAATACTGAGGGTGTGGCTCAGTCCATGCTCGTAACTCGCAACTTCACAGACTGATCAGCACAGGCTTTGTAGCACCCTGCTTGTGGTTAACGCTTAGCTGGAATGAAATATTCAACGCAGCAATAGAGAAATTAAAATAATAATTTATTTGTCAGACAAATAAATGAGAGGCACAGTGGTATATGGTTACCAAGCTCTGGCCTGGCCTCCTGCCATTATGGCCAGCACTTATATTCCCTTAATCCAGCCCCCTTTGCTCCTCCTTGGCTGCATCTGTCCAATCAGCCTGGTTGGATTTCCTATTGGCTGCCTGCTATATCCAATCACAAAAGATACACCCACATCCTCCTGTCCTTATATGGAGCACAAAGAGCTATATATTGTTACATCTATAAATGACAAATAAGTAGTAATATATCTTACATGTGTCTCAACAAGGATTATTAATTACCAGCTCACCTCTTGCCCTCTTCGCCCTATTGCCTTCTAAAACAAATGGTTAATCTTAAATTTTTATCTTAAACATATGTCAAGGATCTTGAGTTTCACATCAACATTGAAAGATCTCCTTCATTTGAGAGTTTCTAAACAAATGTCTGACAGCCATATATCAGGACTGCTTGGATGGCTGCTTGGATGGCGTCTTCTTGTCTGACAGGGGGCTGGGCTCAATGGCCCCTGTGGTCTATTCCAACTCTAGGACTCTATGAAATAAGAATCTAACATCTAAATTTGTTACTTTCTAAATCCTTTGCATAGTTACATTTAAGCCAATATATTTAAGCTAATATATTTCATACATTATCATAGGTAACCTTTTAAAAGAATAAAGCTTCTCAAAATAGAAAGGAAGGAACTCAGTAAAAAACAGGTTTTAAAAGGAACCCCTTCAGTTTACCCCCCCTTCAGCCATCTGCTCTCCTCTTTAGCTGTTCCCAATATTTATTACCCTTAAACTCTCTCAGTTTAAGAAAGAAAACAGCTTAAAAAAGACTTCCCAAAAATGCTTTCTTTCTGCCAGCCAGATGCTTCTCCATTTGGTCTTTAACCTTGGAAAGAAGATCTAGCTCATTTTACTGGGAGGCACATTGGTATAATTTTACTATTTACTCATTCCTAATTATATTTATCTCTGCCTTTGTTATCTTCTGTAACATGTAGGATCAGTGTCCGTTCTCAGCCTGTAATTTCAGCTTTTACGACTTTGAGAATTGTTTTCTGCTATCAATCAAGGGGCCCCTTGTCTAGGAAGAAAACACTGTCAGTGTTTTCTTAAGCAGCTAGCCTTCTTGCCTGGCGTGAAACTTTTAAAAATCTAAGCCCTCTTTAATATACAAGCCTTGATCAAACATTAATAAAATGCAGGCTTATGCCTGATGCCTCATTCCCCCCTTTCAAGCTCAAGGACCTTCGTCCCAAGTGTCCTTGATAGCTTGACCTTCATCATATTCCTGAGGTAAAGCTCTGTATAGGGCCATGATATGAGGTAGAGTTTCATTTGAAACCATCTTGCTAATTGTACTTCTAAAACATGAAATGATACATGGCATCATACATAAAACCATTACCACTACTGTCAAGAAAAACAAGCAAGACAATAGTATCCCTTTGAGTCCTGTGACATTAGGTAACCAATTGGTGAGCCATCCCATATCCCATCCTTCCCATGTTTGTACTGGGACATGTGCTATATTCTCCATCTTTGTAGCCAACACACGGATTGCCTCACCATTATCAGAAATGTTAAAGCAACAGGCATTCCCTGTCAAGTTCAAGACTCCACATAGGCCTCCCTGCTTGGCAAGTACATAATCCATTCCCATTTTCAGCTGCAAAATGGCGGCTCTACTTTCATCCAACTGTTGTGCAATAAGTCTCAAACTCTGGGCCGTTGCATTGGTTACAAGTTCCACTACTGCTTGCAATCGAATTATTCTGTTTAGATTATAGATAGGATCCCGTGCCCCTTGTATGAGCTCACCAGGATTCCAGGAGGCAGGATCATAATAGGCTATAATGCGCTCTGGTGGCCAATCATCAGTACCGCTCCAACTTTGGGTACTTCCTCCTGCTATATGAGAAATATCAGCGTTTCTTCGTGTACGCTTGGCCAAATTAGTAGGCATAATCCACATTGGTGGTAATACCCATCCCAGGAAACAAGTCCCACTCCATTTGGAAGGGAGTTTCTTGTATGCCCATTCTCCACATATCCACCACAACCATCGGGTCTGAGGTTTTTGGTACGTGGAGTACAGAAGGCGAAATATCAAAAGAGGTAGAGAGTTCACAGTGCAGTATGTTAGATTGCCTTTTTCTGTCACAGTTATGTTCCATACCACTTTCCATGCATGAATAAAAGGAGGTGCACAGGGCAAGGTATTCCGAGTTCGATAGGTAGTACCGTGTGCCCAGGTATGACTATTCTTAAAATAATCCCAAGTATAGTGACAATGAGAAGAGCCTATCATGATAGAATCAGCTGCATCTGATGATTTATGTACACAGAATTCCCCTTGTACAGGTATAACTCGTAATGGTTTAGTTGAGTTCCATCCGTGGAAATTCTGTAATTCTGTTTGGTGTGGTATTTCGCTTACCATACCAATGGCATCTAATGGTATCGGTAATAAGGGCATACCTCCCTCTGAATCATCTGGCCCAAGAGAGCAAACAAGGCAATTGGTCCTATTTGCAACATTGGCTACCATTTCAGCTAAACCTACCCACATATTGTGGTCATGGCGGAATCCATATTTAGTCAATTTGGTCAGATTCAAGGACCCTTCCCCTTCCCAAGGGATCAGGATTAATAATAGAATCATGTTGATGTCTAGCATATGCATTCCTTCCACAGAAGAGTACCTTATTGTGATAGCAAATAAATATTAGTCCCAATATAATTCCCCCAGTGACAGAAATGGGGAACCACCAAGACCAAAACATATATCCCGAGGATCCCCAATGAGTAATATCTCTGATAATTGTTCCACAAGGGGGGGCCAGTCAATTAATTGTATAAGAGAATCTTCCCGTTCACAGTCGCTGGTTCAGACGCTCCTCAAGCTTCAGGCGTGCGCAGGTCAGCCAGCTTCCAGGTTGTGGCTGCAGCAGGCCGGTCGTCTAATGTTGCCCGTGACCTAGCCCGTTCCCGGTAGGGCTAGATACAGGGGTTTTTGGAGAGAGTCAGTTTTAAAGGATTAGAGGGGTCACCTTTGCACGTCCAACTGCCTTCGGACTTCTTCAAACGAGAGTGATGAATCCAGGGGGTCACCTCAGCTACCTTCACCGCTGTTGGAGTAGAGAGCAAGACGGTGTAAGGTCCACGCCACTTAGGTGCGAGTGGATCACGTTTCCACTCTTTCACCCATACGCTATCGCCAGCCTGGAACTGATGAATCGGCTCGGCAATGCTGCACGGCGTGCGCTCGAGGACCCACCTGTTAAGAGAAACAAAAACACGGGAGAGAGATTGCACTTGTCCCTGTGTCACATGGTCTCCTAGTTGTTTAAGGTCAGCTGGAATATCCTGAACAAAGGAGGGCGGTCTCCCATACAGGAGCTCAAAAGGTGACAACTTAAGTCTTTTTGTGGGTGCACACCGAACACGAAACAGTGTTATGGGTAACACATCTACCCATCCCAATCCCGTTTCCTGGGTTAATTTTGCCAATTGGGTTTTCAGAGTCCGATTCATTCTTTCAGTTTTCCCTGAACTCTGAGGCCTATATGCTGCATGCAGTCTCCATTTCACTTGTAGGACTTGACATACTTCTTGTACTACTTGATCAATGAACGCTGGCCCATTATCACTTCCAATGCATCTAGGTAATCCAAACCTCGGGATCAATTCAGTGAGGAGTCTCTTAGTTACCTCTCGTGCCTTTTCAGTTCGGGTGGGAAAGGCTTCAACCCATCCGGTAAGAGTGTCTACAAACACAAGGAGATACTTGAATCCCTTAGAAGGGACCAGCTCTGTGAAGTCCACAATTAGACTTTCCATGGGGACATATCCCACATGTTGGATTCCAGGAGGTTGTACCGGTCCCTGCCTGGGATTGTTTTTAGCACAAAGAACACATTTCTGTGAAATGCAAGTTGCTAATTGTGATAGGTTAATAATATACAACTTCCGACTGAGACTCTCTCTGGTTGCAGTACCGCCAAGGTGAGTAGATTCATGATAATTTCTTACAATTGTGCCTGCTAGATGATGAGGTACATAAATCCTATTGTCCGGCAGAATCATCCAACCGTCCTTCACAACTGCTCCTTCCTGTTCAGCCCACTTCCTCTCTTCTGGGGTATAGTGAGGTTTAACTTCTTCTGGAACTACCTCTGGTATGAGGGCTGCTATAAATCCTCCCACAGGCTTTTGGGCTGCCTCTCGGGCTGCTTTGTCAGCCGCATGATTTCCTCTGGTTATTGGATCCCTTCCTCGTCCATGACCTTTGCAATGCATTACAGCAATCTGTTCTGGAGCCCATACTGCTTCTAACAGGATTTCTACTTCAGGTCCATATTTCAAGGCCTTCCCGTGGGCTCCTATTAGACCTCTTTCTTTCCATAGAGCTCCATGTGCATGCAGGGTTAAGAAGGCATATTTAGAATCAGTATAGATGTTTGCCTTACATCCGGCTGCCAATTGCAGAGCTCTAGTTAAACCTATAAGTTCAGCTTTTTGTGCTGAGGTGCCGGCAGGCAAAGCTTCAGCTTCCACAACTTCCTCATTGGTGACCACAGCATATCCTGCTCGTCTGGCACCTTCATGCAGGTAACTGCTACCATCAGTATAATATACAACATCTGGATTTTTCAATGGTTCATCTTTCAGATCGGGTCTACTGGAATAAACTTCATCCATTACTTGGAGACAATCATGTGATTCCTCATCATCTACCTCTGGTAGGGGCAGCAAAGTCGCTGGATTGAGCATATTCACTACTCGTAGATGAATCCTGGGATTTTCACACAATAGGCCTTGGTATCTAGCCATCCTTGGGTTCGTTAGCCAATAACTACCCTTATATTCCATGAGTGTCAGAACAGCATGAGGTACATTCACATACATCGTCTGGCCGAAGGTAAATTTATCAGCTTCTTTGACAAGGCTTGCAGTGGCCGCTACTGCCCTTAGGCATGGAGGCCATCCTTTTGCTACTGAGTCCAATTGTTTTGACAAATAAGCTACTGGACGGTTCCAACTTCCTAATCTCTGGGTCAGGACTGCCGCTGCAATCCCATTCTGTTCATGTACATACAGCTGAAAGGGTTTTTCCGAATTAGGCAGTCCAAGGGCTGGGGCCTCCATAAGTCGTTGTTTGATAACTAAAAAGGCTTGTTGCTGCTCAGGTCCCCATACGAATGGGTCCTTCTCTGCACCTCGAGTGCTTTCATGTAAGGGCTTGGCCAGACTGCTGAAATCAGGTATCCATAGTCTACAAAACCCTGCTGTTCCTAGGAATCCTCTAAGTTGTTTCCTTGTGGTAGGTTCCTTGATAAGGCAAATAGCTTCTTTCCTCTCTGGTCTCAATGCTCGTTGTTGGTGTGAGATGTCAAAGCCCAAATATTTGACCTTTTCTAAACATAACTGTGCCTTTTTCTGGGAAACTCGGTAGCCAGCTTGCCAGAGCAAGTGGAGCAGTTCCTCTGTCCCTTCTTTACAGGTATCAAAATCCTTTGCTGCTAGTATAAGGTCATCTACATATTGCAGAACCACCTTTTCTCCAGGTATTGAGGGGTAACTTGTTAGATCCTTCGCCAAGGCAGTGCCAAACAAAGTTGGGGAATTTTTAAATCCCTGGGGCAATCTTGTCCAGGTTAGCTGGCCTTTTGTTCCTGTTAAAGGGTCTTCCCACTGGAAGGCAAATATAGGTTGGCTCTGTGGTGCCAGCCGGCAACAGAAGAATGCATCTTTCAAGTCCAATACAGTAAAAAATGTTGCTTCTGGTGGGATCAAACTCAGCAAGGTATATGGGTTTGGTACATTTGGGTGCAAGGTCTCGATAGCCTGGTTTACGAGCCTCAAGTCCTGCACTGGCCTGTATTCATCTGTCCCAGGTTTTCGAACAGGCAAAAGGGGTGTGTTCCATTCTGATTGGCAGGGCTTAAGCAGACCATATTTTAATAGGCGGTCCAAATGTTTCTGGATGCCCTCTGCTGCTCGCCGGGGTAAAGGATATTGCTTTACAGATACAGGGGTAGCCATAGGTTTTAAGGTTACTACAATTGGAGCTATATTCTTGGCCATTCCTGGTGGGCTATTTTCGGCCCATACTCCTGGTGGCACCTGTAGGGTTTGGAGGAGCTTGTTTAATTCTGTATCCAATGTGGGTTGGACTTGCAAGGCTGACATTAGGCGCCATGATTGTTCCTTAGGTACTGAAAGGGTAATTATTCCTGCTGCCTTTGATGGCAGTTTCATTTCTGGACCTCGAGGAGTGAAGGTGATTTGGGCCTGCAGTTTGGACAGCATATCTCTACCTAAGAGAGGTATTGGACACTCAGGTATATACAAAAACTGATGGGTTAAACGATGTCCCCCAATCTGGCATTCCAAAGGTTGGAGGAAAGACCTCTTAGCTGACTGACCAGTGGCACTTTTAATGACTACACTTTTGGATGCCTTTTTCTGCAATAGTTCTGGGAGTACTGAGTATTCAGCCCCAGTATCAATCATAAAGTCTATTAAATGGCTCCCTAATTGAATCGTGACCGTGGGCTCCTGGAAGCCTAACTTTATGGAGTCCGGTCGTTCCTAGTCTTGAGTAAAATCCTCCTCTGCCAGTCCAATGAAATTGTCTCTACTCTGTCCTTGTCCAGGTCTCTGATATCTTCCATTTCGGATCATTCCCCGTCCCCGTCCCTGGTTTCTTGGGCCGGAGCCTGGGCCTGGGCCTGGGCCTGGGCGTACTTCTTCCAACCTCAGGGGTTCAGGACACTCCCGCTTCCAATGACCCTCCTTCTTGCAATTCGCACATTGATTCCTTCCCAGTGGTGGATTCCTTCCCCGCCCTCTTCCTCCATTTAAGGGGCGGTAGTCTTGCTTCACTGCTGTGGCTAGCATTACCATCTTTTCCTTCTGCCACTTCTTCTTCTCTTGCTTCTCAGCCTCATCCCTATTCCGATAAACTCGGCGTGCAATGGCCATAATTTGGCTCATCAGCATCCCTTCCCATCCTTCTGATTTCTGAATTTTCTTACGAATGTCAGAAGCGCACTGGGCCACAAATGTAGCAGTAATCATTCTGCTGTTTTCAGGGGCTTCAGGGTCAAAAGGAGTCCATATACGATAGGCTTCTTGCAGCCTCTCTAAAAAGTCTCCCGGACTCTCATTTGGTTTCTGTTCTACTTCTGAGACTTTAGACATATTAGTGGGCTTCTGGCATGCCCTGCGAATACCTTGCACAAGCGTCTGGCGGTAAGTGGTAAGTCTGGCCAGATGAATTGCATTGTTTGGATCCCAATTAGGATCTTCCAAGGGAAAGTTATCTTGGAGATGACGGTCAATATTAAAAATATTTCCCACTCTGGCCTGCTCACGCAAATATATCTGTGCCTTTTCAATTATGTCTCTTCTTTCCTCAGTGGTGAACAGAGTATTCAGAAGCTGGCGACAATCTGTCCAAGTAGGACTATGAGTATTTACTATTGAAGTCACCAAGTCCATCATAGCCTGAGGTTTTTCTGCAAAAGATGGGGTGTGTGTTTTCCAATTCATCAGATCCGTAGTTGTGAATGGAATGTACTGAAGGGTCGAAGTTCGAGGTGGCCTTGGTCCGAGTTGCCCGTTAACCAGCACAGGCTCCTCAAGTGCATCAAATACTCTTCTGAGAGGGGCTACTACGTGATCTTTCTCTTCGCTTTGCTCTAGGGGCCTCAAATCATAGGGGATGGTATTTGTCCCAAGGCGTTCTTTTAGCAGCTTAATACGCCTGGCTGTATTGCTTGCTGACCGATTAAGGTCTCCCTGTAACTTCTGTAATAATTCTCTAGGACTTGGATGTACAGGGGTTTGGGGTAGGCAATCAGTTGTTCCACTAAAAGAGACTGTAGATGGAGTTCTACTGGGACTCACAGATGGAATAACCACTTCTGCTTGGGCTTCATTATAGGACTCCAATGCCTCCTGAAGATATTTATCATAATCTATCAAGGAGTCAAGTTCTGTGTCTCTACCCCCATTATTCGTTCCACTTTCTTGCCTTGGGGTTACAACTGGTGGAGGGTTTGGATTATGCTCCCTTCGATGTGGAGCATAGGGTGGAGGTGGAAGCACCTCTTCCTCTGGTCCCTCAAAAATGGGTTTGAGTTTATTTGGCAAGATTCCTTTCCTAGCTTCGGCTTTTACAGCCAATAATTTGCATCGTTGGACTTTGCATTCCCTTATCCATGGAGGATTTTTATTTAATGTGCTCAGCCAGGAATCTATATATGAAAATTGTTCTGGGCACCCTCCAGTTTCTTTGGTGATGTTAGACCAAAGTTTGCTTACTAAATTTATATCAAAAGTTCCCTGAGATGGCCATCCAGTATTTTGTTTTGGCCATTCTAGTTCACATAACGTTCTCAAGCGCTCTGGCGTCATTTTGACTCCATATGCCCCTGAGAAGGCTTTCTTAAAATTATTTAACATACATTCAAGAGGTGTATTTCCCCCCTTTGAACCCCCAACTCCCATTGTATGGCCCTGTGAAGTATCCACTCAGTCACTCACACACACGCTTCGTGGGTTTCCTTGCCCAGATGGAGTCGCCTCACTGGGAACCGAAGTACTACCCACTCCACACTCAGGTCAGCTACAGATTGCTCTGTACTTTCTCACACATACAATGCGCAAGATACTTCACCACACTCTACCTCCCATTCTTCCCTTTCCCCCCACCAGACCACCATCTGATATACCCAACCACCTAGCGTACTCAGTTCCCACTTACTGAGACGCAGAAGTTTGATCAAGACTTCTCTTCCTCCCAATTAATTGGAGGGCCAAAAATCCCTTTGTGCACTTACCCCTTGGTTGGTTCCGTTTCCCCCCGGTCCGTCGCTGCCAGTGAGCAGGGTATCAGACAGACGAGACTTCTGCGTTCCCCTGGAAAAAATTTTTCCATGCGCGCTGGGTAGGCAGTTTAGAGATCCTCTCTCTTGTACCCTGCTCAGTAGAGCGAAGGGGCTGCGTTCCAGCAGACCACTTATCCGAGTCACGGGAGCACCATAAAATGTAGCACCCTGCTTGTGGTTAACGCTTAGCTGGAATGAAATATTCAACGCAGCAATAGAGAAATTAAAATAATAATTTATTTGTCAGACAAATAAATGAGAGGCACAGTGGTATATGGTTACCAAGCTCTGGCCTGGCCTCCTGCCATTATGGCCAGCACTTATATTCCCTTAATCCAGCCCCCTTTGCTCCTCCTTGGCTGCATCTGTCCAATCAGCCTGGTTGGATTTCCTATTGGCTGCCTGCTATATCCAATCACAAAAGATACACCCACATCCTCCTGTCCTTATATGGAGCACAAAGAGCTATATATTGTTACATCTATAAATGACAAATAAGTAGTAATATATCTTACATGTGTCTCAACAAGGATTATTAATTACCAGCTCACCTCTTGCCCTCTTCGCCCTATTGCCTTCTAAAACAAATGGTTAATCTTAAATTTTTATCTTAAACATATGTCAAGGATCTTGAGTTTCACATCAACATTGAAAGATCTCCTTCATTTGAGAGTTTCTAAACAAATGTCTGACAGCCATATATCAGGACTGCTTGGATGGCTGCTTGGATGGCGTCTTCTTGTCTGACAGGGGGCTGGGCTCAATGGCCCCTGTGGTCTATTCCAACTCTAGGACTCTATGAAATAAGAATCTAACATCTAAATTTGTTACTTTCTAAATCCTTTGCATAGTTACATTTAAGCCAATATATTTAAGCTAATATATTTCATACATTATCATAGGTAACCTTTTAAAAGAATAAAGCTTCTCAAAATAGAAAGGAAGGAACTCAGTAAAAAACAGGTTTTAAAAGGAACCCCTTCAGTTTACCCCCCCTTCAGCCATCTGCTCTCCTCTTTAGCTGTTCCCAATATTTATTACCCTTAAACTCTCTCAGTTTAAGAAAGAAAACAGCTTTAAAAAAGACTTCCCAAAAATGCTTTCTTTCTGCCAGCCAGATGCTTCTCCATTTGGTCTTTAACCTTGGAAAGAAGATCTAGCTCATTTTACTGGGAGGCACATTGGTATAATTTTACTATTTACTCATTCCTAATTATATTTATCTCTGCCTTTGTTATCTTCTGTAACATGTAGGATCAGTGTCCGTTCTCAGCCTGTAATTTCAGCTTTTACGACTTTGAGAATTGTTTTCTGCTATCAATCAAGGGGCCCCTTGTCTAGGAAGAAAACACTGTCAGTGTTTTCTTAAGCAGCTAGCCTTCTTGCCTGGCGTGAAACTTTTAAAAATCTAAGCCCTCTTTAATATACAAGCCTTGATCAAACATTAATAAAATGCAGGCTTATGCCTGATGCCTCAGCTTCACACTCTAGAATTGTTTCTGTAAGTGCCATAGAGCTGCCCTGGGCAAAACAGTAGCTACGTTTTTCCAGGAACACTCCACATTTCCAGTTTTGCTCAACTGTGCCAAAAAAACAGGTGGGGGAGAGAGCAGCAGTTTATGGTTATCCTGCCTCTAGTTATATGTCTAAATGTCAGCTTCCCTCACTTGAAACTATTGTGCAGTTGATCCTCCATCATATTTGTATTTTTTCCTGCTGGATTTTATATTTTCCCAAACAGGGAACCAGCTACTAAACATTTCTTCATCACACGTTTCCCTAGGTGTAACCTGAAACCTGAACAGCACTTTGGAGAGCCTAATCTATTGTGTCTGATATGCCTTCACATACTCCATCTTAAGTCTTGTGACTAAATGCAGACTTTGTGGCTTTAATACCAAGCCAGCTTTTAACATTTTTCTCTCCCCACATCCGATTTGTATAACATGCAGCCTGAACTCAAAAGGTTTCTCATACTTTTGTGACATTTTGCTTGGGTTATAAAGGTATTATCCCACTGTGGATTCCCCCCCCCCCCCCTTTATGGGCCAACATGGATATCTTTTTCTACCATGTTTTAGAGCTTGGTTATTGTTTACTGCAGTACTAACAGTTGACAGTCAGTTCTTCATGAGGTGAAAAAGACTGATGTCCATTTTGAAAACGTCTTCCGCTATTGCTTGTTGTGAAGAAAAGCATGCTGGGAGATAAGGAACAGACTTCTTGACAATGTGTTCCATCTGGTTAAGAGACAATTGAATCAGTATATCCAGTTATTAATAAAACAGAACACACATAACACATGCCTTCACCGCACTCTATTGAAAAGGCACTGGGTCCATAAGATTTCAGAGAAAAACTTCAAAGTATCCTGTGTGCTAGTCTTTCTACCACTCTCAGAAACGCTAGAGGATTAATAATACAGTAGGTCCTCCTACTCATCCTCTAATCTACCATTCTCTATGGAAAGGAAACTGCTCTGACACAAGAATTGAATTTGTGCTCCTGGCCTTGTCAGCAAGAAAAGAGAGCTCTCATTATGTAAGTTATTAATACCTCTCACATTAAGTACCCCGTCTTCTAATTTAAACGTTTCTTACACTGTCAAAATAATCTTTTATACAGCACATTTTTGCATCTTTCCATATACCACAATCACAGCATACATTTAAAGCACTATAATACCATTTTACGCATTCATAGCTTCCCCCAAAGAACAATTAATTTGTTGGGGGGAGGGGCTGAGAGTTGTTAGGAGACCCCCTACTGTACTTCCCTTTGCAGAGGTACAATTCCGAGTTCCTAGGAAGAGGAATTGATTGGTTTTTGTTTTTTTTTCCTTTGCTGTTAATGTTTTAATGGGGTTAAAACAACGGTTAAAAAGTTAGAACACATCCTGGATGGAAATGGTGTTTTTTTTAAGGGGAGTGAAGAGGAATTGATTGTTAAGCCTCTCTGGAAATGGCAGAAACAGCTCGTTTCCCTTTAAGGCTCCCATTCTAAATATTTTTCTTCTGAAAGAAGGGCCTCACTACGTGTTGCAATAATTGCATGGCTTGCAGCCACATCATAGATTATTATTATTTAATAAAAACCTAGGCATGGGGAGGGCGAAGCATTTCCATAGGAACTGCAGTACGGGGGGGGCAGGGAGTTAGAGGGCTCATTCACACTTTCTATTGTCCCTTTTTGCACTCAGTTGTAGGGTTTTCTCTGGATTAATGTTTGTACTCATTTAGGGCTAAAGAATAGGCTTTCCCTTAGAATGAAACAAGGGGAAAACCGCTAGGACCCACGCTTGGAAAGTGTTTGTCAAGTGGAAAACACCTTGGACTCGTTCTTTCTAGGCCCAGGACAAGTGGAAGGTTGGACAAGCCCTAAGACTTCTTTCCGCAGCCACAGCCGCGATGGAAATTGCTCCCTCACTAGTGGTAGAAAAATGTTCTCATCTCTTTAGCTTTCAACTAAGCATGAAGCCTTCTTTCACTTTTCAGGCTGATTAACTAGTAAGTAAAATGCTTTTCTTTCAAATAACCACAGGGGTTTAGCTATGGGATGTGTTGTAAACAAAAATTGCCCTTTTCCCTTATGGGGTATCCAAGAGCCCATATAGAGTCTTTACATAGGTTCCCTATTGGTAGGAGAGAATAACAGAGGCCAACCAGAGAATATTGAGAAGTAAAGCAGCTAGTAAGCTTATCTTTACTGATCTGTTGCAACAGGGTGCTCCCTTTATCTGCAGGAGAGGAGGAGGAACCCAGAAAAATGGCGCACGAGGCCTTATAAAGACTTTTGAAATTGCCACCCTATAGATCAAGACCACCCCCAGAAACATCATACATACACCACACAAAAAGGCAGTCTAAAACAGAAATTTTGAATGTTGTTTTTCTTCTGTCCTTGTTTATCTCCTGTCTGGCATGTTACTTGATTGGATTGCCTGGGGAGCCTGGCCATTCTTTTGTAATGATAAATACTTAGTTCCTGGGCCATGTCACAGGCTCACAGCCTATTCATATCTTAAATGTGCCCTTAAGACAGGATTTGTGATGAAAGAGACAATGGGAGGTTTCCCACTTTGACCTTGCAGAGAAAACATTTGCTCAGTTTAGGAATTAAAATGGTTCCAGGTCAGTCTTCCTGTGCTGATCTATGTACGTGCTTGGTTGGTATGCTTATGAACATTACCATATATCTAAGACCTCAAAATTCCTATCACAGATGGGATGGAGTAGGGGGTGAGTTGCTTCTCTGGGGTGCATTTTTCCCTTTCTCAGACCAACAGTGCCAAGCCTCTCCCCCCACTCCCATTTTTAGCCATCATATCAACTGTATGGTTTTATGAAATTATTTAGGCATATTTCTTTTTTGTTGTCATTTAGTGACACCTGTAAATTCTATAATCTGAGAATTAGCAAAAACAAGTCACCTGTGGACAGGAGGAAATCTAATTAGCAAACAGGTCTGTCATTTGCCTGCGGGAACAAGTCAAACAAACCTATGTGAGTATTAATAGTTTGCTACCTTTTTTTAGTACTATTTGAGTACTTGTTTCTTCCTGATAAAAGAGAGATGTGAAACTCAAATGCTTACAGTTTGTTTTAGGCTACAATCCTTTACAGTGGTACCTTGGTTTAAGAACAGCCCTATTTGCGAACTATTTGGTTTATGAACTCTGCAAAACTGGAAGTAGTGTCCCGGTTTGTGAACTTTACCTCGGTCTAAGAACGGAAGTCGAATGGTGGAAGGACACCGGCGGCAGGAGGCCTCATTAGGGAAAGAGCACTTTGGTTTAAGAACGGCTTTGGTTTAAGAACGGACTTCCGGAACAGATTAAGTTTGTAAACCAAGATACCACTGTATACAATTACCAGTGAAATAAGTGATATTGAACTTTTTGGGACTTACTCCTGAGTAGACAAGCAGAGCATTGCACTGTGAAGCACGTTGTGGTCCGACAGAGGATATTTGGCAAATTCTGCCTCTTTTTCCTTGGTTTCTGTGAAATCAACCCAGGCACCAGTGCCTTTGCCCTTCCTTCTTGCAGAGCCTGTTGTCTTGGGCCTGCCTGTTACCTTCCTGAGATAAAGTCTGCATCCTGCCTCACCAAAGGAAAAGCAACACCCACTCACCTCTCAGAAACTGACCACATCAGCACAAAGTCCTGGGAGCACATAAGTAGACGACCCTTTTCCTGTTAAGAGACTACATGCTTTAGCATAAGGCCTAGTGCAGACAGGTGTGTTTTCCTTTCTGTGAACTGGGATTGGCTTACAAATAAACAGAAAGACCAGGTGATCATGTTCCCTCCGCTGGACCCTTCCAAAAAGTTTCTCAAGTAAGAAAGGGCTCCTTGTTTCAAGCACCGACATGAGCCAAGCAGTTTAAAACAAAAAACAAAACAAAAAAACCCCCTCTTTTTTGTGCTTGGCTGCATCTACAGGGAGCAACAGACCTCAGGGAGAGTCAAGAACACTCCTTGCATTTGTCTGTATGCTAGAGGGTTTTTTTAGGTCTCCAACCAGGCAAAACATACCTCCGGTGTTTGGAGTGGTTATACCTCAAAGGGACGAAAGGAACCAGGAAAAGAGCAATCTCTCGGGATCTTGAATGCTGCCAAGGCAGCAGAAATCGGTAGGTGGAATGGTTTCTTCCTGCAAAAGGGCAGGCATTATACAGAGAGAGCCAGGGGCGCATGATGCTTAGAGGATATCCAGCTATGAAGTTGTGCACTTGGTGCCTAGGACTGCTATTGAACCCTCTTGCATTTTGTGCCATACTGTATTTCTAGACTTTTAATGTGAACATTCCTGTTTCGCAGTACAGGTACCAAGCATAACACAAGGTATCTGAGAGACGGCAGTGCTCATTTGGAGAAGTCTTGGCAGAACCTTCCACCCCAGTCCTTGTTCCATCCCTCCTCCTATCCTCTGCCAAAGCTTTTCTCAAGTATTAAATACATTTTCTTTAACTTCACATATTCAGCAACTTTTACAAAAAAACAGCAGCAGCAGCAGCACACAACTCTTTCCAACTTTTATTTTCTTGCTTTTGTATTTGAGCATCTATTTCACAGTCTATTAAAAGTCGCTTTGGCTATTTTGAGAGCTGACGGCAGATGCGTGAGCTGCTTTGCACTTCTCATTTTTTTCCCTTTTAGCCTTTACTATAATGCCCAAATGGGAACTTTCAAAAGAAGGAGTGATGGGAAGCACCACATATATGCATATCTAAAGCCTACCATGCAAAAATTGATTTTGAATGCTTTTAGTCATTGTTTTTTCTTTCTTTCAGGGGGTACTCAATGGTACTCAGTACCAGCACCTCTTGTTGTTGTTGTTAAAAAGTGTGGCACTTACTGTAACAACTTCATGGTGAAACAAAATAAAAAAAATCCTTCCAGTAGCACCTTAGAGATCAACTAAGTTTGTTTTTGGTATGAGCTTTTGTGTGCATGCACACTTCTTCAGATACATACACCTATTTTTCTAGAAAAAAAGGGCTGCAGTTTTAGTTTGTTTCACTGCGCTTACAGCATGGACACACTGTTGAATTTGAAAAGGCGGCTACACTTCTCCCTGGCAGCAGTCAATGGAGAGGGAACGCCATTTAACTTCACGCTTCTGTCAAAGTACAAGGCCAGCTGGGCTCTAGAGCAACAGCACGTTGAGTTTGTCTTGTGACCCATGGGAAAGTTCCCAAAGCAGGAAAGTAGAAGGCAGTGAAGAGAATCATCTGAGCTGCAAACGGGCCTCCTATGAAGTTCAGTGAAGCCAAAGGGAGCCAACTCCTGGGCTTTGCTAGACTGAACCAGGGATAGGCGTCTGGCTCTCACTTGGAAGGAGATCTTGTGGCCTCTTTCTCTGCTCAGCCAGGATGAGACAGGAGGTCATGCCAGCTCCCGACATACTTTCAGGAGTGAAAACGTTTACGTGTGCCTCGTGATTAATCATGTCAGGAATTAGGCTCAAAGAGTCCAAAGTCAATATGCCCTTGAAGCTTAAGTGTCAGGGTCATTGGGAACGGGGAACGCTGCCAGGAGACTGTGCTGCTTTAATGGCTTACATTTTTCCTTCCACCACACTTGCATCTCAATGGCCAACTGGGGCCGTGTATGTATTACTGGCTTAAAACGCAGCTAGGTTGTTCTTTCCCCTCCAATTTGGAACAAAGCTGCATTGGGGCAGAACACATCAAAATGGAGTATTTCATAAAAGACAACATAATAGATAACAGGGTAGATATGGAGTGTGACTAATCTCATGTCTTTCCAAACAAACAGTGGGAATGCACGTGAAATCCCATAAGCCAGGATGTGTTCTTTGCACTAGCACTTTTTAGCAGCAGCAACAGCTGGAGCGTGGAGAAAAGTCTCTTGCATAATCAGTCAGCATAATGAAATTGGATATGAGATATTTCTCAAAGATAATGCACTCTGGCTTGAGCAGTGTTGCTCTGCATTGGAGAGGGCAAGACACTACTGAGAAACTACTGGCCCTGACTGGTATGGAATACCACCTGGGTCTAATTGTTCCCCCATCTCTGCATCAAACCACACCCTCAAGAGCCTGCTAGGAATCACTGCCCAAATTGGTCCAGGGCTTCAGCAAGAGCATGGACTTTCCCTGCGCCTTTCAGCATCCTGGTTAAAAAGCTGCTCTCGTACCACTTGAGAAACTGGATGCAGTTCAGATCCGTACTGGAAATGTGGGCTTGAATTCAAGAGAGAATGGAGCCCGTTGAAGCAATGTGGAAATCATCAGGCATGTGAAGAAGGGAGCTCAGCCAAACCCACAAGATTTCTCTCCAGCTTCTCATCTCTTCAAAGAAAAATACACTAGTCGTTTAAGAGAAGACGGGTGGAAATAGAATACGAATTGCAAGTTTATGGAGGGGATGTCTGCAAGAAGGCTTTAATGGCTCTTCATATAAATCATGGTCCATATTGACAGTCCGCCATCTGCTCACACCGCCACCTGCTCACACCAGTGGCAAGACCTCCCTGTCTTCTGCCCTATAACAGTTGCTGGATGCGGAGCCAGTGACAAACAGAGCCAATGAACTCTAGTTTTGTCCCCATTCTCCTTCCTGTTGAATTCTACGACGGACAGCACTGACACTGAAGAGGAGGAAGCTGTTATGCAGTGCCAACCCCCTGGGCTGGTTGTATGTAGGAAGGAAGGCAGTTAGGAGCTGGCCTGGGGGGCAGACCGGTTGGTGGGGAGTGCCTTATTCCCCCTAATGAACCTGCCTCCACTGGTCCAGGCGAGCGCTTCAATTGGAAAAAAGCCTTTACCAAAGGTGTCATGGACTCTGAAGATGCTGAAACTCAGGACAAAAGGGAGAAGCATGCTAAGAGGAAGACACACTTAGCAAACCCTCACCGTGATCAACTCCCACCCGGAAACCTATGTCCCCACGTGTGGATCCAGGACGTGGGCGTGTGGATCCAGAATCGGCCTCCACAGTCACTTATGGGCTCACTGTTAAGACTGTGTTCATGGAAGGCAATCTTACTCAGGTACAAGTGATCGCCAAAGAAGAAGACTGGTCCATGGAGATGATGCGGAGGAGAATCAGAGCCAATGCATGGGTGGCATATTCTACACAGAGGAAGGAACACCGCTGGTTTGCCACCCCAACCCACACTGTCTTGCCATGTTTACACTTCTCCTGGCATTTCCAGTTTAGTGGTAAAGCATTGGAATGAGAGTACAGGAGGCCCCTGTGTACCCTGCCTATGGCAGACTGAGGGCGAACAAACACCACCTTCATCATGAACAACTTGCCCACTTGCCTAAGGTTAGTAAAAATTCCTTCCAGGCAAGCAGCTGGCCACTTTCATCCAACCATTGCTGGCCTGAGGCATTTTGCTGCCTGGAGCACAGCCCACCAGGGCCAGCACTTAAAGAATTCTTGCTGCAGTATTCAGACACCAGTTCCTGCCTTTGCCGAACCCCACCTTATAGTGCCCCTGAAGTACGTGTTTCATGCTGCTGCCTGGTAGGGCTGGCCTAAAAACTACTAAGGAAAGAGAGTCCACTGCCTTCTGAGTCTGTTCTGCTGTAGAACAGCTTGTAATGCGTCATGTACACTGATGGCTCAGGGCAGCTAATGAACAGTAATACTATGTGTACTTTCTTGAGGATTTGTGCTGTTATATGGGAACAAAACAGGGCATGGGAGGAGTACACATGCAAAGTGTTGAGAATAGAAGTTTGACTGTAGAATTTGAGAAATATCAAAGCAAACGAGTACTGTGGCTTTAGACAAAAGGCAATTTTGAAACGTCTATGTAATTTTTAGAGGCATGCTTATTGTTATCTGAAGCATATAGTTTTGTTTTTTTAAGTCCTTGAGCTGCAGGAAAACTTCAGAGGCAAGAATACTTATATAGCTCACCTTGAAGTTCAAATGTTTTGGAGCAACACATTTATAAAAGATCAGAAATTAATAGGAACAAGGTTTTAATTTGTTAGAACAAAGTCTGATTTTGAAGAAAGCTGTAGAACACTTCAAGCATGTAAGAAGAATAAAGGAGCTCAGATATAATATAATTAATTAAAACAATTAGAAAAGGCACTGAACAATTGAGAGAAAAGGGTATGCTTCACATAAAGACATAAAAGCAACCCACAATAACCTTCATCAACCAGGTACCCTCTTTTGTTTTGGACTATTGTTTGGATGGGGTTTGTTTGTAGTCTAAAACACTTGAAGGGCACCAGGTTGCTAGAGACTGGCCTACACAGTGGGAACAAATCTTTCTTTCTCCCCTTGTTCAATTCTCAATGATTGTGAATGTTCAAGTATCGGTTCCTGTTGCTTTTGGCACTGACCTACAAGAGGAATGCAAACCTCCACAAGTCTTAGAGTTTTTTGAAATAAGAAGGAAGCTGAACAATTCTCATAATTACTAATTTTCAAAGTTGAACCCAAAGTGTTAAATGATGGCATTGATCTAAAATCACACTTGGTAACAGGGAGAGAACATAACAATAGCACTGTAGTTTGTTCCCCAAATAGGGAAGCAGAAGATGGCAAGAAAGTCATTAAATCATAACTTTGCAGTGTATGCCTTACATTGTTAGATTCAGTTTAATTTATTAGATTTGTCTATTGCTTTATACGAAAAGTCACAACATATGTACTTTATTGTCATGTCACACCCACACACCCACACCCAGTAACAATAATAAAAGCACACACTAAATGCCACATTAAATGTTGAGGCACTGAACACATCATACCAGAGGTAGTGCATTTTCTCTTAGATGGAGAGAATGGATATATAATTGCTTTCATTTGAAGGCAAGGCAGAAGGCTTACATGTCAGATTGTGGCTGAATGCAGAAATCTCTGGTTTGTGGATATGTTGCTAAGCCAGAGGGATAAGCAATTCTGATAAAGGAGAAGCTGGTTTACTGAATCAGAAATTTAATAAGAGGTGGGCCTTGGAGGTATGTGGCTATTTAAAGATAGCACAGAGGATCATATATATCTTTGAACCTAATAATAATAATAATAATCCTTCTGGCTTTCCAATGAGTCCCCCCCTCTGCCCCTCTCAATCAGGATTTTAATTTTCTTGGAGCTCATACCCTATTAATCAGGAATGATTTTAACAAAGTATTGAAAATATTCCCAAGTCAAAGAGGACATCCTAGCTTGGTTGACAATAAATACAAAGTCAGGAGGAATACACCTGGCATAAACCTAAGAAGATAAATGGCTTCAGGTTACATTGTGTTTGAAGCATCATTCAGACTGGGAGTGCACTTTTCGATCTCCAAGTCACAAGAACTGCTTGCTTTGCTTTTTTCTTTTTAAAGCCTATATCACCTGTTGAGTTTTCCTTGTCTGATACACCAAATGGTTTTGCTTTTAGATATGCACAATCAAGATATTATTAGCTGTTATCTATTTACATTATTTACATACTGCATTTTCAACAAGTAAATCTGTGCTCAAAGCGATTCACACTAAACTCAAAGTCTAAATGCAGTACAGTGGTACCTCGGGTTAAGTACTTAATTCGTTCCGGAGGTCCGTACTTAACCTGAAACTGTTCTTAACCTGAAGCACCACTTTAGCTAATGGGGCCTCCTGCTGCTGCCGCGCCACCGGAGCACGATTTCTGTTCTCATCCTGAAGCAAAGTTCTTAACCTGAAGCACTATTTCTGCGTTAGCGGAGTCTGTAACCTGAAGCGTATGTAACCTGAAGTGCATGTAACCCAAGGTACCACTGTAATACTGTGACAATACACCATAAGGTATCGAATATCACTGCAACATAACACTAAGGGCCTTCCCATTCCTCAACTTAATGCAGATTGTGAACCCCTCTTGCCTTCTTTAATTCCCTCTCGTCCATGTGACATTCTCCTCCAACTACTGCTCCCCCACACTTTCTCCTTCTTATATCCAGAGATTCCCTGTGCAGTTAATTGAGGTTATTCTCCTATTCAGGTTTTCAACGCGTAGGGAATCTCTGAATTTAGGAAGGAGAAAGAGTGGGACAGCAAAAGCTTGAAAACATAAAGATTAACATAAAAATCAGAAAAAAACCATTACAATAAAAAAACAAATAGGATCTTGCGAACATTTGCTCTGCAATAGCAATTCAGAAGGTATTCCTCAATTATTGCATTCTCGTGGAAGGAAGGTGTCTGGCCTTTCCTACACTAAGTGAAGGAAAATAGTTTATGTTCTTACCAGTGCGGTGTAGGTGTTTATTGTGATGTAAGCATAGGAGTAGCAGGCACTGGGTTTGCCTGCCTTTTCTTGTGTAGGGTCAGGATGTGCTGTCTGCACTGATCCTACAATTTGCCCTGCCAAGACACAGACTTGCCAGAAACCAGGCCCATTGAATCAGCTAATCGGAGATCTCCAAAATGCTGTATGCAGACCATAATGCCTGTCATGGAAAGCTTCGAGAGCTCAGAAGTTGGGAAACTTGACAAGGACTTCACTGTCCTTCTTGAACAAGAACAGATCGGAAACAGGAAACTCCTGACACCACCCAGTGCCATCAAGTGACTAAACCATACAATGAAACGATCCACACCATTTTACAAAACAATGTAGGTTTTGTACAATCTGGGGTCAACCAACCACAGCCAGTCTAGCGACAGATCAGTGCCGATTCCCCTGCACAGTGGGGTTAGATGGCAGGACGAGAATGGAAGCCCTCCACCTCCAACCATTTCATCTCCTTGAGCTACATTAGTCATGCTCAGGCATTAGCTCCCTGTACCCAAGCTTTTGAGCTAACCTGAGGTAGAATATTTTCATGGCTTTGGCAGTTGGCAAACTGCCTCTTGTTAACTCACACATAATTTACCACATTTTAAAGATTATTATTGTTATTTTTAAAAAACCCAAAGCAAAATAATAACGGGGCCCGGGGCAAGAACGAAACCGACCCAAGGCCTCTGTGAATGTTATGCCACCAACCCGCACACTTTTGGACATTTGCATTTTACCTCGTAAAACTATGTCTGCCAATGGGTTATGCGTATTAGCGGTGCGTGTTTCTCAGCTGCCCTGATATACCGTAGGAGCTACACAGCATCATTCCCAGTCGGCGTTTTTATAAAATTAACCCTTCCTGTGAAAGCTAGCCCTTTGGCACTTCAATGCTGTCTTTCTCTCCGGACTCAATGGAGCATTATTAGCAGCAGGATTATTGAAAGCAGAACTCTTGGGCTTTACAATGAAAGCTCTGTGCGAGGCAAGATGTTGCACAAGCTGTTTGCACGGGCTGTTGGTTCCCTTCCCGTTTCCCCACCCGCCCCACACCCTTTTAACCTCCCATCCCACCTAACGTGAAGTCAAAGCGAATATATGAAAGGGGTTTAATAAGTCCCATATCACCTTCCTTATAGCAAGACTTCTGACCTAACAGGCCAATGGGGTCCAGACCTAAATTGCAGAGGGCATTGATCTCCTAGCCTTAGATCTTTAAGGGCTTCCGTTCTCCCCTAGCCAGTGTGTAGCCTCTCCTCACCCCCTCTGCTTTTATTGGGCTTTTGATTAAAGGGTCTGGGCAAGTCAGAAACACAAATAAAAAGTCAAAGAAACTCCTTTGAAATCACTCAAACCTAACCGATGACTCCAGAGCACCATGGCTGTTAGGTTTGCTTTGGCTTAGCCATTATGGGTCTTGCAGATTATTTTCAAACTTTTTTTTTCTTCCAATCCTAGATTTTTCTCTTAGAACTGTTATTTGTGTGAGCTGTGATTTAGTATTGATAGCACATCTCATTCTTTCATTATGAATTCCTTCCATAGTATTGGATTAAAAAAAATAATCAGAGAAGATGTACACATCTAGATAGCAGGAGTGCATGGATTTCAAGGAGCAAATGCTATTTTTAAGAGACTTCTGGTTCTGGGAGACTTCAACTCCATGCTGAGGTGACTGGGTCTGGAGTAGCTCAGGACTTCATGACTGCCATGACAACCATGGGACTGTCCCAACATGTCACTGGCCCTACACATGTGGCAGGCCACACTCTGGACCTTATTTTCTCCTTGTTGTTTTTTCATAAATTGATTTGTTGTGCTTGGATGACAGAACGCTTTGAACCACTTTAACTGCAAACCTGAAGTTCTGGAACACGGTTGAATCTGTCCCACAAAATACTGTAGTCGCAGTCTGGTCAGCGCAGTTTACTATATCCAGTTTGGGAGTCAATCCTATGCATGTATAAGAACATGCTGTAATTTGCAAACTCTTTAGGAGAGCCCCAACCATCCTTTTTATGGTGCATTTATGATGATTTGTGCTCATGATGCTATTGGGGCAGTCATATACAATCCCACTTTCAATAATCATAATCATAATCATAATATTTATTGCGGTCTAACAATAAAGTTCCTACAAAAGTTTTTGGGTGGTCATGTTGCTTCATTTCCAATCAGTGCATATCCCATAACTTCATAACTTTTTATGCCATAAATGTTCAGGTTTATTTTTATCACTCTTTTCTTGTACTATACAGCCCCTACAGCCAGCAATAATGTGGTAGCATTGAGGAAGCATCGCAGAACTAGCCATTCCCTAAGTCAGTGTTTCCCAAACTTGGGTCTCCAGCTGCTTTTGGACTACGATTCCCATCATCCCTGACTGCTGCTAACCAGGGATGATGGGAGTTGTAGTCCAAAAACAGCTGGAGACCCAAGTTTGGGAAACTGGTGTTGACCAAACTCCAGTCTAGGAAACAAATCTCTGAACAGTCTTGAGCACCCCAGAAGTTCGTCTGAGCTTGGACTAACCTGCTTTCAGCAGTAAGGACCACTTTTGAAGACAATGGCATGATACAGTTTCTACTTTTTCACCAGCCAGTTGAAGGATATGAGTAAAAATATCCCATTATTACTCCCAGTTCTGAAGATGTTGCAGTGAAAGCTTGGAATGGAAGTGAAAGCTTGAAATGGAAGTTTTGTGGCTCTTCAGATGCCAGTTCTGTGGTAACTGGTAAAACAAAAGCTGACACTTTCATGGCAATTCTTGCAATGTGATACGTCAGAAATTACTGGATCTGTGAATTAGGTCAGAGCTTTCCTTCCCACTGGCTACACTGACTCATTCCTGTTAAGCCAAAGCCAAGGCCAGGAGAATCAACAAGCGCTCATGGTCTTCCTTTTAGGCAGCCATCAACACCGACAAAGCATTCCATGCTGTCAAAAAGTGCCTCCATAGTGTCGCTATTTTTCAGGAGAGATTAAAGCTCATAATGGAAATCTAGGTTTGCGCAATTAATGTGGATTAAAGTGCTCCATTGCCCTGGCACACTTTCTTCATGCCATGCATCATTTTAATAACCTTCTATCATGTCAGCTCTGACTTGCTTTCTACCAAAGCTACAAAGTCCCAAATGCTGCAGCCTTTCCTCATACAGAGGAGTTGCTCCATCCCCTTGATCGTTTTGGCTGCCCTTTTCTGAACCTGTTGCAGGGATATTGCATTTCCTTACCAATTGCACCTTAGTTGTCGCTGGAGTATTTTATTTAAGAATTTAAAAGCATTTCTGAACCGCTTAATAGTTTTAAAAACAGTGTATCCTATGTGCAACATAGAAACAATATCCATTAAAACCAAAGGTAAAGGTATAGGTACCCCTGACCGTTAGGTCCAGTCGTGGACAACTCTGGGGTTGCGGCGCTCATCTCGTTCTATAGGCTGAGGGAGCCGGCGTTTCTCCGCAGACATCTTCCGGGTCATGTGGCCAGCATGACTAAGCCACTTCTGGCGAACCAGAGCAGTGCACAGAAACGCCATTTACCTTCCTGTCAGAGCGGTACCTATTTATCTACTTGTACTTTGACATGCTTTTGAACTGCTAGGTTGGCAGGAGCTGGGACCGAGCAACGGGAGCTCACCCTGTCACGGGGATTTGACCTGCCGACCTTCTGATTGGCAAACCCTAGGTTCAGTGGTTTAGACCACAGCGCCACCCACATCATTAAAACCAAAAGACAACCCCAAATCAAGTATAGAACCACGTAAAAATATTTAAAATCACATCAAGCAAAGATTCAGGGGATTCATACACAAAACAGGGTCAAGGAAAGCTGGGCCAAAAGATATGTATTTACAAGACGCCTGAAACAAATGAGGAGGACCAACTGAAATCAATAGACTTAAATCCATTTACTGTAATGAGTAATCAGTATGACGAACATTTAATATTGCCAAATGTTAATTTGGCAGCAAAGCTAAATTCAGCTTTCCTTTCAGGAAAAATAACAGCTTTGGAGAGTGGGGAAGGTTTTTGTTTGGAAAAAGACACTGGGGGTGAAGGAATGTAAGCACCCTCTTTTTATGTCCATTGTGAGCTGCTAATAAAGACCAGACAAGCAGACCTTTGAAATCTATACCATTACATATATTATACATTCCCGTGGTTTCCTCCTTCACAAACTACTGGCTTGGAGAGAAAAATATATATATTAGACAAGGTAGTACATTAAGAGGAATGCGCCATATATCTCTGATCCCTGATTAAAAATGAATCATACATCCATAGTAAAATATATAAACTAGATAAATTAACAGAGGGAAATGAAGTAAAGACAATGGAAGTTTGTTTAAGAAAGAACACATATTTGCTGCATGCTATGCATTCAAACTATTTCCATCATGAAAAGTACATATTTTGGTCCTTGGTCCAGTCTATGGGTATGTTTACCTGCCATATTGGTATACTTTACTCATTGATATGTTGATTTCATTACATTCCCCGAGTCAGGCTTCCCCCTCTTGGTTTTTGAAGAGCAGTTCATTTTCACTACTCATGTTGTTGCATGATAAAGGTTATCGCATCACCTGAGATCCAGCCAGTGCATGATTTGGGACGGATCTAAAAACCCGGTACTGAATTCCTTTGAGGTGACATATCAAGATTATGTTGCTGTCAAAGCTGGCTTTGAATATTACCAGAGTACTTGTTGACTAGCAACAGCTGTCAGAGGAACAACACGGTGTCAGCATTAAACTATCCAGCAGCTCAACAAGAAGAGGCTAGGCTGTTTTACTGATTGTCAGAACGATTATGATTAACACAAATGGACATGACCTTAAGGTGTTTCCCACACACCATTGTTTCCTGACAGTGTCTGGAGAAATCTGAGAAATGCTAACACCTACCACAATTATGTTGAAGCCTGTAACTGCAATTGGACATGCTCTCAACAACTGGAGCTCTCATTGTACAGACCGGTCTGGCCAACCATTGAGGATCCTGGGATTTCAATGAGCAGCCACTCCTCTATGGCTCCTAAATCTTTTCTTTTCATCTAATTGCAGTAGTTAATACATTCATATCCTACGTTTCCTTCTAGAAGTTCAGAACAGTAAGCACAGTGCACACAGGACTGCCCTATTTCACAATCTCAGCTGGTAAATTGATCTTAGAGACATTATGTTCAGACCGACATTATGTTCAGACCTCTTGGGAGGATATCTCTCTTCTACCCTCAACCTCACATACACACAGTGTGTGTGTGTGTGTGTGTGTGTGTGTGTGTGAAGCCTCATACACAACACTGCTTGAGAATTCTAAGAAACAAAAAACGTGCTTTTTTAACCCTAGAGGTTAAATTTAGTGCCATTTTTAAAGGTTCAGTCCACCATATTGATTCATAATGGCATCCAATTGATGGCCATTAAATAAATGCTAAAATTGTACATGTTAGTAAAAATGCTAGTAAATTTTAAAGTGCTCAAAGCACTTTTTGTTAATCTCAGTCATGAATCCAGTCATATTGGCCAGAATTATTATCATTAGTGGTATCATATTACAGATGAGAGCTAGAAAGCCAGATAGTTGTAAAAGGATTTATTGGTAAGCAGTATGACGTTATGACTCAAGTGTACATCTTGGTTTTCACTGCATATGTTTAACAGTGCAGCTGATGGCAAAGGATGACCCCCCCCCCCAAAAAAAAGCATAAGTAGCAACTGCTCCTTTCACGGGATTAATTTTCCATCTTTCCCCTCAATCTGTCGGGTATGAAAAACAAGAGCTGCATTTAGGCAGCACTTCATTCCATTTTGCTGACATTTCCTTACCTGATAATTTCCACATTTTATGTGATCTTTCACATGACATAAAAGCCACTTCGGAAAATCAAGTGGAATCTAGTAGAAGTCTAGCACTTATTTCCATGTTAACTCCTTCCGGGGGGGGGGGGATCTATTTGCAACCCCAATAATGCAAAAGGTCATTGGAGTTTTGCACTGTAATTTCCCCCACCATTTCCATGGATCATGGAATAATAAATTATTATTATTTTTTAATGTTTAATAGGTTATTGTATTTTGGTGTTTTGTTGGAAGCCGTCCAGAGTGGCTGGGGAAACCCAGCCAGATGGGTGGGGTATAAATAATAAATGATTATGATTATATGATGTGATAAAATTTGGAGTGCTATTCCAACATACAGCTACTTTTTGCCATTTTCCTGTGCATGTTTCCTTGGGGGAACAGAAGCATACATGCACATAAAGGGTGCTGACACACTTAATGATGTATGCAGTTGGGTCACATCACACCCACTGGTGTGAATGGAATTTAGCACAACATGGTGGTATTTTGATCAAAAAGCTGCAGTTCCATAAAGCAACAGGCACTGCAGTACAAAGGGAACATTAGAAACTTGGACAGAAGTACTAGTATTGTAACCAGGAAAATGAATGCAACAATCCCCACATCTGAATGCACTCAGATTTGTTAATTGTCATATGTTTTGATCACTTTTGAATCTGGATCTCTTCAGAAAGGGATCCCCAGAACTATTTCATTCCACTGGTGCCCACTGTCTCTTTCCTGACTTCAGAACTTTTAGTGTTCAATAAAAAGCACACCAAAATCTTTAAAACCCAAGAGATTCCAAAATGAACTAGGCTCTGGGCAATGTTTCCGCTTATGTTCTCATAAATGTATTTTCTCTTTGTAATGGCTTTACTGGTTATTCTCATTCTCTCCAAATCCTTACACTGCTCAGAGGCCAAATTCTGCATTTTGCCAACTTCAGCATGAAATTAAGAACGTAAGAGCAGCCTTGCTGGATCAGTCCAAAGGCTTATCTAGTACAGCATGTCATTTCCCACAAAGTCCAACCGGATACTTTTGGGGAGCCCACAAGCTGGACATGAGGGCAGCTTGTTCCCTAGTAGTCATCAGTTCTGGGTTATACCAGCATAACTGAGACCTCTCTTTAGGAGATAGTCTGGTGAAATTTTAACAAAACACATGAAAACTGCTTATGAGCGGTGAGAAATCAGTATACTAAATTTAGTATAACTCACAGGGTTGTTTGGGGTAAAAGTGAGGACCACGTACAGTATACTGTCCTGAACTGCTAAGGAGGGCAGGATAATAAGGAGTAAAAATGATATACTGAGGTGTAGGGTGGGAAAATGCTTCATAAGGGAAATTTAGGGGCAAAAATATTTCATAAGGGGGAGACAGTGATATGATTCTATGACATGGGAGTCCTCCTAGGTTTATAGATGGAACATAGATTCTAGAAATAGAGGTCCCAGACAAGCCACCATTTCTCAGGCTCCACCTGTAATGTGATGTTGATAATTTGGGCCTACTTCTCGGAGTTGTCATAAAAATCACTGAAGTGAAATACTTTAAGCACTTTGAGAAAACACTGCATTAATACTAAGAATTTCCCCCTTTTCTTCAAGTATGTTGCTTTTCATGCTGGCACTTCTCAACACCCAATTGGCCTAATAAATGGTTAACCGGTTGAGAAATGAATTCATGTGCCTTTTGCTGCTATGTTTGAGATCAACGATAACATTCTGTGTCATTGTCTGGACCAAATGAACTTTGTTTATATGAATCACCCTTCTGATTCATGTTGTGGATGCAATTGTACCATTTGCGCAATTGCTGTCGTGGAACTCCAACAGAGTCCTTCGGTCCTTTTATATGGTATCCTGCATCAAGAATGGCTCTGGCCATGTTGTGTGTTCAAAGCATATAATACATTTTCTCCCTGGGCTCCTTTGGAAGGAAGGATATAAATGTACATTATAAATAATTTCTGAGACTATTTCACTGAAAGGTGGTTTACCATTGTTTAAAATAAATAATAAGTGGCCAGCTTGCTTCATCCCATTGCTAGATTGATTTACTGCCTGTGGTGTGCTGGAAAATCCTGCACTCCCATTGCCACCCCCATTGCAAGTTGGTAATCATTTTGGTTGCATGACATAGGTATCAGATGGCTGTTTTGCTTTGTGTCCAGCTGTAATAAGCACTGAGCTAACAACATAACTAGGCAAACTATTGGTTGTGAGAAGCAGCCCCAAGGTGGCAACTGTTAGGGAGTGCTGCAATTTTTCTTCTCAAACGTGTTCTGAAAACTACCCAGTGCAGTACACAAAACAAAAACTGTATCTCTCCCATGTTGACACTTTTGAAACCCCATTTCTACAAATCCACCTCATTTGTATCCCCAGTGCGGTAGTACCAACAGATCCTAATTTGCATTTAATATATATTCCAAGCCTTCTATTCAATAAGGTGGGGAATTTGTGTTTGACTCTGGATTACACCAATCTGGACTGCAGGTGGGAACTGCCATGACTGTATATTCCTTCATATAACAAATTGCTTCAATAAAAATACACTGTTGCTGTCACTCAATTTCTCTAAGTGGTGAAAAGTTGTTTTTGCACAGCACTTATCTAGATTTGGTTCCCTTTGGAAGGTCACTGGGGGCTTGCTTGTATTTTGCTATATTGGCAATGTATTTACAATATACAGGTTGAGCACTGATGGAGGCTCATCTTAAATATTCAAACAGAGGGCCAAAGTCCATTGCGTCCACACCAGATCTTTAGTGAGACAGCCAGTATCCCCAAATTGTGTCAGTCACAAAGCTCACAACACAGTTATTTCCCAGTGTCCCAGCTTCTATCCTCAGATGAAAGAACAGGAAATCAGCACAGGATCTCTGCGTTAGCTTAGGATACAGATTATAAGGTTCAAAAGATTCAGGTAGGTAGCTGTATTGGTCTGACGCAGTAGAAATATATATATAAAAATAAAAACATTTTTCCAGTAGCACCATAGAGACCAACTAAGTTTGTTTTTGGTATGAGCGTGCATGCACATGAAAGCGCATACCAAGAACAAACTTAGTTGGTCTCTAAGGTGCTACTGGACAATTTTTATTTTTATTTTTGTATTTCTGAGGCTCAAAAGGTACACCAGCAGAAACTAGAATACATGGCTAGGCAAAGCAAAGATGTTGTCCCAATACTTGACATGCTGCCCCCTGTTCTGCTTTTAAAGGAACAGGACAGGAGCAGTCGTCTTCGTGGCTGTCCTTCAAGGAGAGAAGACAGTGCTTGCAAATGAGCCCTTCTATAGGGAGAGTGGATCTGTTCATGCCAGTGCAGTTGCTGGTACATCCTTGGTGACAGGATTCTAGTCTAACCCACTGACTCTCCCTTTGCTTCTGATGCAGTCATTTAGCTCCTCAGCTACAGTGGGACCAGAAGCAGAGTAGGGACTGGCTTGCGGCTACATCCACCCATGCCTCAAACTCCTCCTCCTCTGACAGATCCTTCCAAACTTGCCCCATCCCACTTGGCACCATGGGATCCATGACAACTGGGATCTTTCTCCATCTGCCCATACTTGAGCGGCAGTTTCACAAGCAGCTACATAGATCACATCATGTTTAGTGGGCTGATGTGTGTGTGCCTGCCCCCTTCTCAAAAGGTCATTCCTATTCGAAATAGTTCTGTACCAAGAAATAATTGGATAATTAATCAGTTCCCATGGCAACACATTTACCTATCTTTGCCTGACAAAGGCCAGGCCAGACCTGCCCAGCAGATTCACCCGGTTTTAAGCAGTCCTTTTCCTGTCCAAACCCCAAGCCTGCAGCAGTTCATACAATTAGATATCAGGGTGGATTCTAGCCCAACTTCTCCCCCAACAGGCTACTCTTCAATGAGGGAGAAGAACTGTGGATGAAGGAAAGGGGAATTTTTGTGAGCCCCCACTTGCTGTCTGAAGTAGTCCTGCCTTGATACATTTTTAAACCTCTTCCAGCTTCCTTATGATCTCGTATCTCCAAACCGAGCCTCTCGCTTTCTCAGTTACCTCAAAATGGTAATAATCCTTGAAAAGAAAATCTTACATTGTACTGTAATGCATTGGGTGATGTTACTGCTGTCACTTCTTCAGATAACGCATTTCAATGGAAAGCCACTTGGTAGTTTAATTCAAAAAATGAAATGTATAATAATATTGTTTGGGAGAAATTTCTTTGGGATTCTTCCCAGTCTCTGAAGTCACGACACCATCAGCCTACATCAAAGGAATCAAATGCCAATAACATACATGCTAAGAATCTTTTTCCAACTCTAAAAGTCTATGATTCCATGAAAAAAAATTGTGCCTCTGTAGCATCAAGGGAATAGGCATCATCCTGAGCCTAAATCACAGCAGTTCAAATACTTCCCCCCCCCCAGTGATCTGGAAGTGAACTTGGGCTAAAAAGCTCTTGGCTGACTTAAACATGAACTGGAAGTGAAACCCTAATTACAGTAAAAGCAGCAACCAACTCGGAATAAGTGGTTCAATGATCAGAAGCTCAGAAACCTTATCTAATCTCTCCACTAACAAACCAGGATGAATGCTCATTATAAGGAGGTTGGCTGGAAGCAGTACAAGTCTGGAACCCAGCTTTGGGTTTTTCTCTCTCTCCTCTTTGGCCTTTTCTACCTCTCCCAGGCTCTGCCTCCTTTCCAGAGAGCTTTAAAAGAGCAGGCCTCTGGCCTGCAGTCCACCCCTCCATCTCCTCTCAGGCGGTTCCTGGTGCATTACCTGCACTGTTGAACAGGCACCGAGGAGTGCGAGACTCCCATGGTAAAGGGGGTGGCAGGTTCCTCAGGGGGGCTTGTGTGTCCCTGACTCAGGGGGCTCCTGGCTGACAGGCCAACTTTTGAAACTGCCCCATTTGCGCTCTTGATCTAACTAGTCTCTCCCCTTTGGTCTTGGGGTGGGGAAAAAGATCTGAGAGATGCAAGTGAGTACCTGAAATTAGCTAAAATCATGTTCCTGCTATGCAAGCCAGTTTGGAAGGAATACAGTGGTACCTTGGGTTACAGACGCTTCAGGTTACAGACTCTGCTAACCCAGAAATAGTACCTCGGGTTAAGAACTTTGCTGCAGGATGACAACAGAAATCGCGTGGCGGCAGCGCGGTGGCAGTGGGAGGCCCCATTAGCTAAAGTGGTACCTCAGGTTAAGAACTGTTTCAGGTTAAGAACGGACCTCCAGAACGAATTAAGTTCTTAACCCGAGGTACCACTGTATGTGGAAAATGAGATTCTGGAAGTTGTGGTATTTGTACATATAGTAGCATGTTTTTAAAAATACAATTTTTTTCAAGCTTTGCATTCATTTGATATGAACAACAGGGCAATCCTCAGTTTGACGTTAATCTGTCTGAAATGTATAAAAAGTGGCTCATAGTGAATGAACTGGAACTGAGCCAAAGAGCAATACTGATGAACTGGAACCAGCAGAGACAAGTCATGTTAAATCCAGTCTGAAGGGAAATTCTTTACATGACCTAAGGATATACAAATGAGACAATTTAAAGAACTCCCGGGCTTTATAATAAACAGAAAAGATATAGCATCGTAGATTATATTTCCAAAAAAGGAAAAGGAAAACATTGAAAGGAGAAAGCCCAGATTTTCGAGGCATTTATGGAAATGCATTGCGAGGACTAGAGTTTCTTCTATTAAAAAAATGTGGCTTTAAGGAGAGGTTGAAATGACAGAAGGTATACCACCACCTCAGTATGTTTTTACACACATTAGCGATTTCTTACAAAAGGTTCCTGTAGGTCACTTGATGGATTTGCATGTTTTCCTGGAATTCTTCCTGCTGGGTTCAATAGGACTTAACTTTCTGGAAAGTGTTCGTGAAGCTCCAGTGTAAATGAGACACAGAGAAGTCAAGGAATATGGCCAGGGAGCCATAT
Source organism: Podarcis muralis (assembly GCF_964188315.1). Lineage (NCBI taxonomy): Eukaryota > Metazoa > Chordata > Lepidosauria > Squamata > Lacertidae > Podarcis > Podarcis muralis. The sequence goes on along the minus strand of NC_135656.1, from coordinate 62,313,444 downwards.
TCAGCAAGTGAGATGCTGAATCTGGGTGTCCCAGTTCTAGACTGGAGCCCTGAATGTGTGAGAGCACAAACTTAAGGGAAAATCTCAGTGCATTCAGCTGGACACACTCAGAAACCTCATGCTCAGAAACCTTGTGTTATCTGGGTTCCTGATCATGGGAAGGCTTCTAAGCATGCTAAGCTGAATGTGTTTAGAATCTCCCTTCCGACCTAGAATGAGTCCAAGTGGTTTTTTTGCTTGCCCTGTGCCTTGCCCCACTCATTTCCCAGGGAAAACTCACTCTTTGGTGTTAAACTGGAGCAAACATCAATCTGGAGAAAACCTGAATTGCCGTTTGCGCCAACAGAGCACTAAAGAGCGATTTTCCCCAGAGAAAAGCAGTGGGACAAGAAGTGTGGAGGAACCCTGAAAGTGTGATGGTCAGGAGTGGAAAGGACGGTGCATGCAAGGACATTGACGATGGGGCTGGTATGCATTGGGAAATTCATCTGGCCATCTTATTTAACGCTGTTTGGATACCAAGTGAAAACTTTATTCTTAGAATAACCTACTTCTTAGCACTGTTGTGGCCAGCCTTTTGTAATGATAAATACTTAGTTCCTGGGCGATGTCACAGGCTCACACTCTATTCATAACTTAAATGTGCCCTTAAGACAGGATTTGTGAGGAAAGAGACAATGGGGAGGTTTCCCATTTTGACCTTGTAGAGAAAACATTTACTCAGTTTAGGAATCAAAATGGTTCCAGGTTGGTCTTCCTGTGCTGATCTATGTACGTGCTTGGTTGGTACGCTTATGAACATTACCATATACAGGTTTCTAAGACCATAAATTCCTATCACAGTGTTTAATGTTAACTGCTTTTGGTTTTTGCTGTCTATGTCACACACTCAGAATTCTGCCACCGCTTTGCCCTTTACACAAGTGTTGCTCGGTCAGTAGGATGAACCTTTGCAAACTTCTCACAAGCAAGTAGCACCCTTCTTCACTATTTTTTCTACTTAAAACTGTGATTTCAATGAGGAAGAGTTCAGTGTTGGGGTGGCAAGACAAGGCTCAGCCTGCAACAGATCCAGTAGCTTGCTTTCCACAACTCAGGAAGTGGGGATCAAAACAGGGAGCTGGGCTGGGTAAACTCCTCCAGCTGCTTCCTCGAGTCAATAGGAGGGGAGAAAGGAGTTGCAGTGTGTGACTAAAAGCCATCTTGTTAAAAAACCTGAACTTTCCTGGAGAGTGATCTTAGCAGCCCCTAGCCAATCTTAGAGGGCACTCTCTTCCCCCATTGCCCTCACCCTTCTGGGGTCCTTGTCTTGCATGCTTCTGTACACTTTGATATCAATTGAATGAGATCAGTTTGCACCCATGAGAAATGGCCTAGACTGAAGAAACAATTGCCATGGTAAGGATGAGCACTTGCCAGCTAGTATCCATGGGGAGATGACAGAGGTCACTTCCAGATGGCCTGTTCATTGGGTATCAAATCCTGATCTGATTGAACAAAGTTTGAGGGCAGCTCAGACAGTACCCATTGTTTATTAACTATTCATTTGGATTTGTTTGTGGAGAGCTCATACAATGTTGCATTAAGTAACGGGTATTCAGTACTCTCCAGTGTGTTTTCCCATCACTTTCCTTATTACAGAAGTCCAGTTTCATTTATTTATTGGAAGAGGGTTTGTTGCACAAGAACATCAAGTTTATTGCACAACCTGAATTTAATTGCACATGATAGAATCAAGCTGCAAAATAGCAACAGCCCTGAACCCAAGTGCAGAAGGAGGGAAATGTTATTTATCTGTCACACAGCTTTAAGAGTATTGAAACCATGTTTTGACATCTGACTCCCCACCACACACACACACACACACACACACACACACTAAAAAGCAATTAAGGGTTGGGAGCAGAGATGTGTTGAGGTTATGGCTCTCCATGGGGACTTTAGCCCTGCAAAATTTTACAGGGATGAATGAATACCCCCTAGAAATAGATCATCTCTTAATCCTCTGGTGGCAGTGATTTCACTAACAGCATTCAATTTTAGTCAGGGCTCAGCAAGACTGGACCCCACAACCTGTTTCCAACACCGGAGCTCAAACAGAGTGCACTGGAACATGTGCGGAGTGCAGAGCCTTCAGAAAAAGGAAAAAGAAGGTGCTTCCACATCTAGAAGGCTTTGAAGAATGGCTTTCAAGGCAAAAGGCATGATTTCCAAGAGGCTTGAGTCCTGACACCATCTCTTTTCAGATAAAAAGTATCATTGTATGCATTTGTTTATGGACCATTCAGGTGCTCCACAGTAGTAGAGAGCCCTTTGCTGGCTTGCTAAGAGCAGATTTGCATAAGCCAAAGTCAGTCCTGGTCAGCTGCAGAGCCACAGGGGTTGCTCAATTATTTTGTTGTGATTTCCAATCTGCCCTGCAGTGAGGTTAGTAAAAAAGGTTACTCACCTCATCACACACTGAAAAGCAATCTGTCTGCCCGATGGAGCAAGCCCGGGCTTTCATGGGGATTTTTAAAAATGGGATTTCCCCTGGCGTGACATTCACATTAGCTCTAGTTCAGTGCCATCAGCATGATGTCTCATAATGGATGAGTCCTGCTACAGAGCGCTTAGGCTTACTAAGAGAACTACCCTGCTTGTTCTTCTGGACCTCTCAGTGGCTTTCATTAACCATGATATCTTTCTGGAGCAGCTCAAAGTGGTGGGGGTCACTGCAATTCAGTGGTTCCTCTCTTACCTTCAGGGCTGTTTCCAGAAAGTTGTTATGTGGGGAGCACTGTTAATCACCATGGGGTTTTTCCTGTGGTGTCCCACAGAGTTCCATTTCCCCCCCATGCTATTTCATTCTTATTTAGAATACAATTAAGATAGTGGCAAAACAAAATTTCTAGTGCAAGACATTTGCAGCCTTTTAAAATTTATTTATATAAAAAAGCAATCTATATGAAGGAATTGTCATCAGGAGTTTTGGAGTGAATTGCTCACCGATAAACGGAATCTGATGCTAGGCCAGCGTTAGGGGGGCAGTGATGGGCTGAATCCTGGAAGGAAAAAACAGAGGCGTTATTATGTGTTCCATGTTCTTGAGGTGAAAATAAAGCCTGTTCTGGATGAGACTGCACTCTCCTAGAAGGAAAAGGTTTTTGGTTTGAGGATACTCCTGGATCCAGCATTGCCACATGAGGCCCACATGGCTAGGGGTGCATATTTCCTTTTTTTAAAAAAAAATAATTTTTATTAATTTTCCAAACATGTATAATACACCAACGACAAAACAAAACAAAACATACACACAAATAAACATGTATAATTTCATAAACTCATTTTCCTTCACCTTGTTTCCCGGACTTCCCCATACCCCCCTTTTTCTGCATCCTTATTTTTCCCTTTTATCAGCAACCCTCCATTTAATTAATTAATTCCTCTTCATTGTAATTCCCTTAAATTTATGATATACAGCTGCAATTCTCTGTTTCTTAACACCATAACATCTCAGCACTCCTCAATATTACAACAGTTTTTAAGATATATTTTAAATTTCTTCCAGTCTTCTTCCACTGTCTCACTCCCCTGGTCACGGATTCTGCCGGTCATCTCTGCCATTCCCATGTAGTCGATCACCTTCGCTTGCCATTCTTCCAGAGTAGGTAGCTGCTGCGTCTTCCAATACTTTGCCAGAAGGATTCTTGCTGCTGTGGTAGCATACATAAAGAAAGTTCTGTCCTTCCTTGGCACCAATTGGCCCACCATGCCCAGGAGAAAAGCCTCTGGTTTTTTAGGGAATGTCCATTTAAGGACCTTTTTAATTTCATTATAGATCATTTCCCAGGGGTGCATATTTCCAGTTATGGCTGGTTCACCAACTACAGCCCCTATTGGGCAGAGATGACCCCATGAGCCACACACCCCACCTCCTAGCTGCCATATGAGGGCTAGCTGCTGCTGCTGCGCATGCACAGCCTCCCACGATTGCCCAAGACATTTTTGCACCTGAGGCAAGCCCCAAAATGGCGCCCTCCCCTCCCCACCAGGGAACAATGGGTGAGTGAACCAAGGGGTGGGGAAGATCAGAATCTGATGCCCCTGGGATCCTGCCGCCTGACTCACCTGGCTTGGACTGGCCCTGCTGATTTAGAACCGTGCAAGATCAAGGTTCGAAGTCATGTGCTGATCAAGTGCTTGTAGGGAAGATTCCCTGCTTCAGACTATCCTGGCCAGTGGGAGTTTGGCCAGCGCATGCAGCCATATTTTCCCACTTGCACAATGGTAACTGGGTGACGTTTTGTTGTTTAGTCGTTTAGTCATGTCTGACTCTTCGTGACCCCATGGACCAGAGCACGCCAGGCACTTCTGTCTTCCACTGCCACCTGCAGTTTGGTCAGACTCATGTTAGTAGCTTCAAGAACACTGTCCAACCATCTCGTCCTCTGTCGTCCCCTTCTCCTTGTGTCCTCCATCTTTCCCAACATCAGGGTCTTTTCCAGAGAGTCTTCTCTTCTCATGAGGTGGCCAAAGTATTGGAGCCTCAGCTTCAGGATCTGTCCTTCCAGTGAGCACTCAGGGCTGATTTCCTTAAGAATGGATAGGTTTGATCTTCTTGCAGTCCATGGGACTCTCAAGAGTCTCCTCCAGCATCCTAATTCAAAAGCACTGGGTGACTTAATGATACCTAAAAAGGACACCTGTCCAGCTCTCTAAGGCGAAAGGGGCAAGAGAAGAATAGGGTCAGGATGCGCTGTGAGTGACTCACAAGTGGCGTTCAGACAGACACACTGCATATGTTTAACAAACATGCAAGAAGCGAGTCATGGGCCTGCACAGGCCCCCACCATGGACTACGTGAGAAGGGGGCTCCGCGTGTATTATTGCTCCTCCACAACCAGGAGATCCCGACTGGGCCACGTGGTTACATTTACAGCGTGGAATAGTGCGCTTGCCTTGGCGGGTGGGGAAGAAAAACGGGCGCGGACGGAGCCCCCTGTGAGGCGTCGCGCAAACGCTGCTTGCTCAGCTTACGGCTTGCAGACTCTGCAGAGAGACGCTGCTGAGACCGCCTGGAAAAGGAACCGCTCTTAGGACCCGGGAAGATCCTCCCGGATGACTCCTTCGAATCAATGAGAGCCCTGGGAGGAGCCGGCGCTTGAGGCTCCCCATAAACCGGCCAATATCCTGGGCAGATGTTTTACAACTTCTTGCATTCTTCAGAGTTTGCTCAGGACGGGCTTTCCTGCCTGGCTGCGCTCTCCACATTTTGGGTTTCCCCCGGGTGGGTTGGACAGTGGAGGGTGGAGGGCGCGGAAGAGGAGGACGGTGACAAAGATCTGCGTGGATTTTCGAGGCGGGGCAGTTTTAAGATTACTATTATTATTCATCTCAAGGGGGGCTAATGATGCGATTCTGCCCTCGCCAGGGATCTCCGCCAGGGCAAAGCGCGGAGAGGGCAGGGAAGCCCCCGCTCCGCAGGCCAGGAGGGGGCGCAGCGGCGACGGGGGGCTGAACTCCCGCCCCACCTTCGGCAGGAGTAGCACGTGGAAAGATCCTGCCTCTCCAAAGGGGCTCCGGGACGCTCAGCCCGCAAACAGGGGCGGGGGAAGAGAGAATAAATAACGGCAAAGCCCCAACTTTTGGGATTTCAAACCCCGAAGTCTTTTGAGGGCGACGTTCTCTCATACCTTGGCTGATATTAACAATTGATACGATCGCTCAGGAGGATCCCTTTTGTGGCTTCCCCTAGATCGGCTGGGAAATTGTGAATCAAATCATAAAAGTTGCTTCAGGAAGCAAAATAGTTGGGGGGCGGGGCGGAGAGAGGAGATCTGCTGCCGAAGATGCCGGGGCTGCAATAGAAAGCGCTTCTTCCCGCTTTTAAATGCCTGCCGGCTCGGTCCAGCATGGCTGTGTATGCCCTCACCGGCTTCTCCCTCGTCAGCCTGCTGAGTTTCGGCTACCTCTCCTGGGACTGGATGAAGCCCGGCTTGGTGGGCGAAGTGCCCGGGGACCCGATGGGCAAGCCTCTCCCGGCGTCGGCGGCTGCTGCTGCTGCTTCTACCGCTCTGGCCAGGCCGCCCCACCTTATCTTCATCCTGACGGACGACCAAGGCTTCCATGACGTGGGCTACCACGGCTCCGATATCCAGACCCCGACGCTGGACAGGCTGGCGGCCGAAGGGGTGAAGCTGGAGAACTATTACATCCAACCCATCTGCACCCCTTCCAGGAGCCAGCTCATCACGGGCAGGTAAGGGCTCTGGGGCAGAGGGGGAGGACAAGCAACCAGACCCCCCCAAAAAACCCCCACACAGCTTCTTATCAGGATGGTGTGGTGTGTACCCCCCCTCCAATAATTTCACATGAAACACCTGGCAAGTGTTAGGACACGGAATTCGAAAGGTAAGGTGAAGATGTCCAGGGTTAGAATCATAGAATTCTAGAGTTGGAAGGGACCCCAGAATCATTCAGTCCAGCCCCCTGCAGTACAGGAATATGCAACTGTCCCATACAGGGATTGAACCTGCAACCTTGGCATTATCAGCAGTACATAAAATAGCAACTGGTATTATACCGGGGGCAAGATCTGCATGCTACTTGCTGGCGGTAACTTGACAGCGTTCTGTAAAATAAGAGAGAGGGACTTTAAAAGCCAAGTGAGCAACTAGATTTAAAATAACAAAAAACAGATTTCAGGCAATTAAAGTTTTGCTTTTGTTTCCTGGATGCTAAAGAAACTAGGACTTTATTTTTCTTTTCTTTTTTTTGGAGAGGGGGCACAAACAATAACCCTAACTGGGTAAAATATATCACTTTATCAAAATAGTGAAATGCAGCGTGGTTGGTGTGTAGACAGTGTGACGATCACTGGGAGGGGATACTCATTCCAACCGTTCAGTGAAGGCGCAATTTCATTGGATGGCTTTAAACAAGTCATCACAGCTCATTCGTAGTACGGGGATCGCGCTGACCTAAGAATTACAGTTAGGATGAATGATACATGTAGTTTGAAAAGCTTTTCTTCCATTAGGAGTACCATAGAAGGATGTAGTATGTAACAGGAGAAAGCACCAACCCTACCTCTAAGACAGAGTTAAGGCAAGCTGCTTCAGAGACAGCTGTTTTGGGCTATCACAGAGGGGCAGCAGCAAATTGTTATTTATTTCTTTGTTTTATAATTGTTGTATTTTTCACTGCCAGGGAGGGATAGAGGATTGCAGGATTCTCTGCCTGTACAGTGGTACCTCAGGTTAAGTACTTAATTTGTTCCGGAGGTCCGTACTTAACCTGAAGCACCACTTTAGCTAATGGGGCCTCCTGCTGCTGCTGCACCACTGGAGCACAATTTCTGTTCTCATTCTGAAGCAAAGTTCTTAACCTGAAGCAATATTTCTGGGTTAGCGGAGTCTGTAACCTGAAGTGTATGTAACCCGAGGTACCACTGTAGTGTCAAAATAACTGGACCAGCCTTGCATCTTATGCTCCTTGACATATGTGTGTGTGTGTGTGTTTGTAGTGGAGTCTTAGACAGCAAAATATCTTTAGTCAGCCCTTCCAAACAGTAGCTCTTTGGGTGGAGAAATCAGTGGCGTTTGAAGACCATGCCCCACCTCTCTCTTTTAATTATGTCCTGGACAATTTATATGTTTCCATTTCCCTTAGCAGTAAGAGTGATTTATTTTCCCCCTTTCATTTTTATGAAGTACTTGGAGGCATGATCTGGCTCCTGTTATAAGAAAAGATACTGGGCTGAAAAGTACTGTAGATGTCAAGTGAAAAAAAGATTGCTTGCATGCCAAGACACAAGAAGGAGAAAGCTGTGTAGAACCCTAAAGAAAACTAATTTTTTAAAAAAAGTTTCTATCAGGAATGTGCCCCTGGGGCCTTTGGTTGCAATCCTGAGCTTCTCTACATGAATATACAGTCCATTGAAATCCACAGATAAATGCAGGGACTGTTGTAAATTTTGGTTCATGAGAGGGGGAATGCAGGCTCTTTTCTGTACTGTGTCTGCAACATGAGGATAGAATTAGTGTTCAATTAATGGGCATAATAATTTACTGACTGGTTGACTTCAGTGCCGTTAGTAAGAGCCTCACAGTCTGCATTGCCCTGACGTCCATGGGTGGCACAGAAAGGGAAAGGTGGATCCTGACATCAAAACCCCAACAATATTGATGGGTGTGTGAATGACATTTTTCCTTCAGCATTCTTCTATTCAGTGGCACCAACTGTATTTTGTAGGGAAGAAGAAATCTAGCATTATGACAAAGTATATTGTACAAACTGAGATTGTTTGCTGAACAAAAAACTCCCTTGGCCAACTGGAACAGAGCAGATTATAATCATCATCATTTGTTAGTTGCTTTGTTCATGAAAATGGTTCAAATCGACTTAAAAACACAATAGAAAAAAACACAATAGAAAAAAAATCCAACGACAATAAACACAGTCAATAAAAAACTAAAATCAAAATGTAATATAGCAACTCAAATAAAAGACAAGCGTAGCAGATCCTGCTCCATGGGCATAGCCAAGAGGGGGGCAAGGAGGGCAGCTGCCCCCTCTAAATCAAGTAAATCAATAAAAAAGACTTAACTAGCTGAGGTTCTGCCCCCACCCCAACATAAATCCTGGCTACACCCATTTCCTGCACCAGAAGAGACCATCTGAGGATTCTCCCAAGCACTCTTTACTCTACACTCCCTTGTATTGCCAGTGTCTCAAACCACCAAAATAAGTAATATTCTGAATAAAAATTATGTTCTAACAGTAATCATTCCTCAAATGATTATGAAACGATCTGCAGTGTGAAAATCAGGAAGCAAAGAAACCTCCCTGATCCCATTTAACCAAGCACTTTTCAGTCACGGAACAAAGACAGAAGGGACTGGTGTGACCTCTCCAGGCTGTGCAGCCCAAACCAAGGTAAGGATAAGAAAGAGAGGCCAGAGTCAGCTGTGGTCACTCCTTCAAAAGGAGACTACGTTTTGGACTGAGTAACAGGGTGAATAGAACAGACTCACTGTGAGTCACAATGATTTCATCCTGGGAAGACTTAACTCTACTTCCAAGGGATTGGACAGTCAGCAATGCCAGTTAAAAGGGGGAATCCTCTTTGTACCTGCCTGGAATAAATACAGGAAGAATACTTAAGAGCAGTTGGGTGAATAATTAGCATGTTGGCTGCAGTTTGAATTGCCTGCATGCCTAGGACAAGTTTGGAGGGCGTGTGAGGTCTCTCCCCCCATGCAATCTGACTGCACATTAACCTGGGATCAAGTCCCATTGCATTCAGTGGGAATTACTTTGAAGTGCATAGGATTGCATTGCACAATAGTTTCTCCCTTCTGGCTGAGCCTATCTATCAAGGCTACCAGTGATAGTGGTGGGTGTGGTCAGATGATCAATAGCTGTGGCTCTTACCTTTGCACAAGAGGCTACAATCTGGCCAAGCACAAGCCAGAGGCTTCCTCACCTCATCCCACATCTCTTCATTCAATCAATCACTATTCAAGGACATGTTCCAGCCAGGCAAAAACGTTCAAGGAGGGTGCAAAGCATTAGTGACTGGGGAGGCCATGCAGGGGAGGGTCACTTGCTGTAAACACAGTGAGTCACTGGCACTTACCCAAAGGGGAAAGACGAGGTGTGGGAAGCTTGGCACGGCGCGGCGCATGGTGTCAGATCTAAGCCGACTCCTGCTGCCATGTACCGTTTCCCAGTTCGCAATGTGTTACACCCTGCCCCCACCAGCAACCTGTAGTGTTGGGAAAAGGGGAGAGCATTCAAGCCCCACCCACGCTGCCTCACTAGACACTACTAGGGCAGAGAAGGGCCTGGGAAAGGTTTGGCCTGGAGGGAACAATGTGGGCTAGAAAGAGTCCTGAGGACTCAACAGAGAGGCCTGCAGCAATGTATTTGGCACCTAGGACAGAGGTCCCCAATGCCTGGTCAAAAAGCTTGGTATTGGAGCAAAAACAGGCAAAGGGTACTGTGTCACCTTAACTATTGAATGATGCAAAATGGACTGGAGACTATGCTTATGCATCTGATGAGATGGATTCCAGTCTATGAAAGGTCATGGTATAATAAATCTATTGGCCTTTGAGGTGCTTCAAATCTGCATTTCTAGTCCTGGACAGCATGGTGAATAACATGGTGTGATAACAATTTGATTAGGGCTACAATATCATCATCATCATCATTCAATGTAGCACCAAGCAAATTGCTCTGCCAGTGCAAACATTTCTGCCTTCTCCCTCACCTGTGTGCTCTTCTGGGGCTCTCCCACCCGCAACCCTGAGCTAAGGGAAGCTTGGCCCCATGGCACTAGCAAAAGTTCTTGTGCGGGCTTCCACTGACAGGGCTACTTAGTTGAATCTGCACCCAATATATATACATTAGGTGTGCCTCCCATTTGAGAATCCTGAATATGCAGCCATGGGACCTTCAATAAACATTCTCAAGTGCACCTAATGCCCTGCAAGGGCAGATTTTTCCCTCAGGCTCTCTGCAAATGCAGAATGAGTCAAGGACTGAACTGTAGCCATTAACAATTTCCCTTTCTGATGCTCTTTCCTCTCCTCCTAGGTACCAAATCCACACTGGCCTTCAGCACTCCATCATCCGTCCCCGGCAACCCAACTGCTTGCCCTTGAACCAGGTCACTCTTCCCCAGAAGCTGCAGGAAGCTGGCTATTCCACGCACATGGTGGGCAAGTGGCACTTGGGCTTCTACAGGAAAGAGTGCCTGCCCACTCGCCGGGGCTTTGACACTTTCCTTGGCTCGCTGACCGGGAATGTGGATTACTACACCTATGACAACTGTGACGGGCCGGGCGTTTGCGGCTACGACCTTCACGATGGCGAGAACGTGGCCTGGGAACAAAGTGGCAAATATTCCACTTTCCTCTATGCCCAGCGAGTCAACAAAATCCTGGCCACCCACAACCCCAAGGAGCCCATCTTTATCTACGTAGCCTTCCAAGCTGTGCACACACCACTGCAGTCCCCGAAGGAGTACATCTACCGCTACCGCTCCATGGGCAACGTTGCGAGGCGTAAATACGCTGCCATGGTCACGTGCATGGACGAAGCGGTGAAGAACATCACCTGGGCCCTCAAGAAGTACGGCTACTATGAAAACAGTGTGGTCGTGTTCTCCACTGACAATGGTGGGCAGACCTTCTCCGGGGGAAGCAACTGGCCTCTGCGAGGCCGCAAAGGGACTTACTGGGAAGGAGGAGTTCGTGGAATTGGCTTTGTGCACAGCCCACTGATTAAACGCAAGCGGAGAACCAGCAGGGCCCTGATTCACATCACGGACTGGTACCCAACTTTGGTGACCTTGGCCGGGGGCAACTTGTCCGAGGCAGACAGCTTGGACGGCTATAACGTGTGGCCAGCGATCAGCGAGGGCAAAGAGTCTCCCCGCACGGAAATCCTGCATAACATCGACCCTCTTTATAACCATGCTAAATATGGCTCTTTGGAGAGAGGCTTTGGCATATGGAATACGGCAGTGCAGGCCTCGGTGCGGGTAGGAGACTGGAAGCTTCTTACCGGAGACCCCGGTTACAGTGACTGGATCCCGCCACAGACTCTGACCAACTTCCCAGGGAGCTGGTGGAACCTGGAGCGCCTGACGGACGGCCTACGCAAATCTGTCTGGCTCTTCAACATCACCGCTGACCCGTACGAGCGCTATGATCTGTCGGACCAGCGGCCCGACGTGGTGAGGGCTCTCCTCATTAGACTCGTCCGCTACAACCAGACGGCCATTCCGGTCAGATACCCGGCAGAAAACCCTCGTGCCCATCCGGACTTCAACGGTGGCGCCTGGGGTCCTTGGGCAACGGAAGAGGAGGACGTGTGGGAGGGAGGACATGGAAAACTGAAAAATAAAAACCGGAAGAAGAAGTGCAAGATCTGCAAGCTGCGCTCCTTCTTCCGGAAGCTGAACACCAGGCTGATGTCCAACCGTATCTGAGGGAGTAGGGATGGTGCCAGACGCAGCCTCAAGGGGTGCAGTTCCAAATAGAATCCATGGGGTAGTTTAATCCCCCCCCATACTTGGTGTGTGAAATGGGTTGGGATGCTAGTCCGCTTCTTTTCCAGTGGAAGTAGGGCCCCTCGAGGTGGCCTTTTTATTGAGCATTCATGGTGGTATCTGGGGAGTTATATGCAATCCTGCTTTCAATACGGTTTGCACCTGCAATAGTTTTGGGGTGGGCGGACTACTTTGTTTCCAATTAGCGCATGTCCCATAACTCCCTGCTGAAACCCTGCAACTTTCTATCCACAAATATTCTGTTTTCTTTGTTTGTGTGGGTCTTGGTTTTCTTGCGCTAGAGTGCAAGAGTGTCCCTCTAGGTGGCAATAATGTGCTAACATTGGGGAAGCACTAATAAAGCAGAATGTTGCGTGAACAGTCCAGTATAAACCCACCACTGATGTACTATTATTGCATCAATGACATGTTACAGGAAGAAATCCCGGTCTGGAAGGGCCTTTAATAAAGTTTGACCTAACCCACCTCACCTCCTTTTTTCTTCCACTCTAGATACTGTCCACAACAATGAATATTTTTACTGGGAAACCCTCCAGCACTTGTAATCTCTAATCTTTGAGAGCCTGCTTAGCCTCAGCAGGTTCTGGAGACTGTCCCTTCCCTTCCCTTCCTTATTTCAGAATGTTCCGAACCCATAGTTGTCAAGTGTCATCATGATTAATGAAGGTGTGTGTCTCATAGTTAGATACAGTACCGCTATCCAGCAGTAGTCACGCTGAGCAAGGTCTTATCCACTACCCAAGGACCAAACCAATTGTACTCAAAATCACTGAAAGGTGTTTGAAAATGTCTGCAGCTGCTCTGTGAATGCATCATGAAATATCATAAATAATTTTAACTTATGTAACGTTTTTGCTCTGGGAAGGCGTCTGCAGGTTCTCCCCTCTCTCAAGGCTGCAGCCCCCGCCCCCGATCACTTCAGTGTATGTGGGCGGTGATACAGAAGACCTAGGACAGTTATTTTTATCAGAGAGAGAGAGAGAAAGCAGAGCTCAAACCTTGTGAACATTTTACCCGAAATATACATAATGCCTAACATCTCGTAGGCAGGGACATCAGTAAAGGGTGTGTGAGCACTGCAGGCATACGGTGTGCAGAAAAAATGTAAAATGACTGAGCAATATTTACATACTTATCCAACTACCTCATCGTTTATGGAGAGAGAGATGTTTCCACATCTATTTATTTAGCCACCAAGTACAAGAGATTGAGAGGAAGCCACAGCTCTTAAGGTGCTCCTTTAACTGCCTGGGTTTTCTTTCTCTTGGGCACGCCACAGGATTTTCTTCCTCTTCCCGCATCCTTCAGTTCAAGGGCTTAAGAGCGTTAGCAAAAACTGCTTACATAAACCACTCGTGTTAAAAAACTTAACATGAGCAAGATGTATAAATATAATTAGTTCAAAAATCATTAAACAAAGCCTGTTGCTGCTAAACTTTGGGAGCAGTTGCTTGAAGTCAGTGCTTGGGGTGTCTGCACAAATTGGGTGCCGTGGGCAGCAAAAATGCCCTGCTTAAAAATGCCCTTGCAGTGCACAATGAACTTGCGGTACTGCTACAAATGTAGTGATGCCTACTAGTATAAAGGTAAAGGTACCCCTGCCCGTACGGGCCAGTCTTGACAGACTCTAGGGTTGTGCGCCCATCTCACTCAAGAGGCCGGGGGCCAGCGCTGTCCGGAGACACTTCCGGGTCACGTGGCCAGCGTGACAGCGCTGCTCTGGCGAGCCAGAGCCGCACACGGAAACGCCGTTTACCTTCCCGCTAGTAAGCAGTCCCTATTTATCTACTTGCACCTGAGAGTGCTTTCGAACTGCTAGGTTGGCAGGCGCTGGGACCGAACAACGGGAGCGCACCCCGCCGCGGGGATTCGAACCGCCAGCCTTTCGATCGGCAAGCCCTAGGCGCTGAGGCTTTTACCCACAGCGCCACCCGCATCCCTACTAGTATAGCCTGCTTTAAAAATATGGACTTGTTAGCATGTTAGCTGTGATAGCAAAATAAACTCCCCTATATTTGAAAGCAGACAAGCAGACGTTGAAGGCAAATAGGAAATGACCATCATGTATTACTTGCAAGTAGGGTTGGAATGATCTGCCCATTTCTTTCCAATCTTAAATTCAGTTCATACAATTTGCAGGGTGGTTGTTTTTTTTAAAATCCTGATGAAAATTCTTCAGCATTTTAATGCAAATTTCTTCTAATAAATACAGTTTTGTCTGAAGTTTTGATTTATGAACATATTTTTGCAAGCAATTTCTCCTCACATTTCCCTCTGATATATACATTTTTGTATACATGGATTGGTTGGAGAGCTGCATCACAAAATTAAGATAAGTGCAAATTTTGAAGGATGGCTATGCTTCAGTGCCCATATTTTTTCAGAAAGTGGGAATTGGATAGATTTGGCTTTGAATTTCTCCCCCGTCCCTGCTTGCAAGTTTCCAGCGGCAGTGCTTTTTTGACCATTGTGGGAGACGGGCTCTACTAGATGGGCTGCTGGTCTGTTGCACAGGTATACAGGAAGCTGCCTGTTTCCAATAGCATTTGTCCAACTGGTTTGGTACTGGCATTAGAGTCTTAGGGTTCAAGGCAGCAGCCTTTCTGAGCCCTGCCTGGAGACACCATGGATTGAACTTGCTTACTCCAACAAGACAATTCTTTTGATCTTAACATTTCAGAAGGAGCAACGCTGACCCATTCAAAGAAGGCATCAAAGCCTTATGAGGCTTTGCCCTCAGGTGGGAAAAAATATTGCGCCCGGGAAAGGGAAAATGGGAGTCAACAGACACTCAAGGAATAGTTTCGGAGAAAAAGCTTTATTTCTACCATCCATGAACTGGTAAAAGGAGCAGGTGTGATAACTCACAAACAAGCACGGGTTCACAGTCCTTTGCACAGAGCATATATTCCCCTTCCAGTTCCCTCCCCTTTCTCCTCCTCCTCCAGAGTCCTGCCCCATGTTGAGGTTCCTGAGCATGAACAGAAAGCTCCTGTCTTTGGGAAAGGGGGGGTGAGAAGCCAAGGGGTTTCAGAGTGTTCAAGATGTTGCAACTGAATGAGATAAAAGTCAGTTCTCAGGCCTGCTTTGAACAGAGCCTATTCATTAGCTTTTTGAAGCCTTCTCGTGCTGATAAAAGTAACATATGCACAGCATCTTGTGAGAAAAGCAGAGGAAAACTTTAGCTGTGGATTTTTAGAAGACAAAAGGAATTTTGGACAGTTTTGAGGCCTGGGGTGATTATTGAGGGGGGTGACTTTGGGCCTAGGTGGGGTCACCTGTCCTCACTTCCTTCACTAGCAGCTGAAAGGAATTCAATCACCACCGGGGGGGGGGGGGGGGTTAAACTGTTCCGCTCTTTCACCTAAGAATCTGTTTGCATGTAAACCAGGGATTGCTAATGGCCCCCCTGAGACACACTTGCCCCTGATTTTGGCTTGGCTCAGAATGTACATGTAGGCCTGTGTGTCATCCCAATGTAAATAATACCAGAATTTTTAATGTGGGATAACCAGCCCCATGTTATACATGAAGGGGTTAATACCATAATACCATAGCTAAGCCTGTTTTGCCAGGCTTAGCTATGTTCCCTTCCCCTCACCTTGGAAGGAACTAAGCAATCAGGCCTTCCCAGTCAGCCTGAGAAGATCAGCGTGTGAGGAGGCTGGAGTTGGTTGCTCCACATGACTCTCACAAGCCACTCTTGGGTTCCCATACCAATAATTTAGGAACTTTCACCACTTTGTAATGAAGCTAAGTTTTACTGCCTGGGCAACTTTCTGAAGCACATGAATCTGACCTTTGAAGAGTTCGTAAGTAGAGCATATTTTATTATTACAGTATTAGCAAACGTATTTTCTTATGCCAGGGGAAGAGGGAAACTTTGG